>NC_059103.1:108373100-108708100 GCF_020740685.1 Jaculus jaculus
AGGGTGAGAAGGATTATTCTGAAACAGAGTCTGACTAATGTATTCATTACCTCATGCTGAATACCAATAACCTTACTCTGAGGAGGGAATGCTTCAATGGAATGCTGGCTAGGGAGAAGGGATTATAAGGTTATAACCAGATGGGAATGTGATCAACATGCAATATGTTCATACAGTAAAGTTTATGTTTAATAAAGTAAATGAAATAAAATATTTACTTATACAAATATATATATATATATATATATATTTATTTATTTATTTATTTATTTGAGAGCGACAGACACAGAGAGAAAGACAGATAGAGGGAGAGAGAGAATGGGCGCGCCAGGGCTTCCAGCCACTGCAAACGAACTCCAGACGCGTGCGCCCCCTTGTGCATCTGGCTAACGTGGGACCTGGGGAACCGAGCCTCGAACCGGGGTCCTTAGGCTTCACAGGCAAGCACTTAACCGCTAAGCCATCTCTCCAGCCCATATATATATTTTAATAGTCAAACAAAGGGGAGGAATGCTTTGGAATTCTGTCTTCCAGACATTACATGGCCAGCCATTGCATTCATGGCCTCACAGTGGTGATGTCATCTACAGAAGACCTGTGTAATTGATGGCAAAAAACAAATAGACGTGGTACTAGCTGGAAAGAAAAACTCAGTAAAAGGAGGATGAGGAAAAAACAGCAGCTGGATGCAATTATATTCAGGTACATTGTGTACATGACTGAAGGTTATTAAACATTTTTTTTAAGAAAAACAAAAGGTCTCCAAAATATATTTTATGAAGGTAGTATAACCCAAGTGCTATTACTTGATATAGCAGAAAAGTACTCACAATATAGTGTAAGCACGGAAATACTCTGAAAAAAAACACTTGAATTTTATATTTTGCTGTTGGCTTTGAGATTCTCCATAACAACAAAATAAATTGAATAAAAGTATTGTTTCCAAATGAACAAGGCGGAGTCCCTCAAGATTTATGTCTTTCTAACTATCATAGTTTGAGCAGTTTAACAAAATAATATATGATCCTGTATTTCAGAGCTAAAATGTATGAAAATCTTGATTACTTCTGTATAAAAAATCATTTCAAGAAACATAAGAAAAAAACCCTTATTTTCCTTCTTACTATTATTCTACTGTTAATGATAACTTTTAGTATCTGATACTAGGAACTTGAGATTTTATATCAATGTTTTGTAAGATATATACATTTTTAATTTAAAAGAAAGTATCTTGTAAGCATGTAAGAAATGAATTCAGGCAAAGAAAAAATAAATTAAAAACAAAAACAAAAACAAATGGTATAAAACAAGGATCGCACAGCCTGATCCTGCAAAAGGCTTTCTTACCCAGTCTACTTGAGGAGGGCCTTCAACACTAATGTGTGCCATGCTGATTACCCTTCATGGTAATTGTTTTACAGCTGATTATGCTTTACATAACTGTTTAGTAAATTATCTATGACTTAGTCCTTAGTATCAATTATTTTTTAATTAGGAACTTAAAAAGCTGTGTAATCTTGCTCCAAAATTTTATTATTATACTCTATAAAGTCTAACATCAGTTATGTATTGCTAAAGCACAGGTTTAATGAAGGTAATGATTTTTGCTTTCCCTGTCTGTTCACTTAAATAATTATATCAGCACTTGGCTAATATTTTTTGAGGGCTTTCTATTTGATGATAGCAATTAGGCATAAACTTTAGTTCACTTTATGTATTTGATATTATTGCTGAGAACCTCAAGAATTATGTTTGTTGTTCCACTAAGTTTAATATTTAGCATACATAAAAATATAATATTTTCAGAATTTACTATTCATTAAGTTTAACTGTGGTTTGCTGTCTTTGTACTAGAAAATATTTTTAAGTTTTAAAACTAATATTTACTCTTTTTCCAACATCCAGTTGCATAACATAAATAACCAAATAGTTGTGAAAGCAACCATTTAAGAATGATACGTCTGGTATGGTTAAAATGACTAAAATAGTCAGCTTTTACTTTATGATAGAATATGTAAGTTCATTAGTAAATATCATTTAAATGAAATTTATAATGTTAATTCTTACTGGGACATTGTCTATTAAGGCACTAGAGCTAATAAAAGAACATAAACCATATTGATTATGTTTAATGAGTCTTTTAAATTAATGGATCACCTGCTGGTTCGGGAGTTAGTGCAGATCTCTAAGTAGGTAAAAATGAGTGGTTTTAAGTTGATTTATAGATCTTAGAATCAATGCTGGCAATCATAATGGTAACAGAGTTTACAACTAAATGGTTTAACAAACATGATCAAACATTAAAATTATGGATATATCTATGATGACTAGGTTGCTATATCATTTCATACTAGATTCCTGGGCTCATTAATAGCACTTTCATCCATGGAAATCTTATATCAATATTTTTTTCATTTTTAAATTTTATTTTATAATACATAGTATGCCTACATTGCCATTCACATATAACAGAGAATTGCACACATAACTGGTCCCTTTGCAAAATTTCTGCAAATCAGCACTCTAGCACCAATAATAAAAACACTAATAGTAGGAGTCATTTATGTGCCGCATGTCTATTCACTGCAAGTCACTGTTGAAAGTAACAGGATAGAGGTAAAGCAGGCAAAGTAAGTGTGGAGAAACAGAGTTCAATAATTAGAGATACCTGCTAATTTCCAATACTCATAAGTGCCATCAAAGTTCCATGTGGATGATTAAAGTTTTCTCATCATGTCTATGTACACTAATCTCAATTAATATTTACAATAATGCTGAGTGAGCAATAATTTTATGAATTTATACCTGGGATAGTAGGAGCTAAAGACATGACCCAGAAAATGAGAAGAGAAGAGAAAAACTGGTGGAACTCAAAATGCCAACCAGGCTATAGGTAAAGTGTACCAACTCCCTATAAGATACTATTGTAATGAATCATATAACCTAAAAAGTATTACCAATTTGAAGGAGTTTTGATTTCATCTATATGATCTGATACTTTCTCCACATTAGACTTCACTTCCTAAATACAAAGGTTAGTATTGGTATTAAAGGTTAAAATCTTAGCTCAGACCTTGACTTTAAATCAGAAGACACAAAAATTTATAATATTCCTAACATTAATATTTATGTATAAGGATATCAGAAAAATTAATGTCACATTAATTATTATACAACTTTATAAAGAAATATAGTTAAGTTAGACAACACAGAGATATTCTGGCACATTTAGCTATATTCAAGTAAATAGTTCAATGCCAATTAATAAAATTCATTCATTTTGTGATCTTAAATAATAGAGAATATTTCAACCTTTTATTTGAAATATTTATGCAAATTATCCCCATATGTCCTTTTTTATGAAAATCTATGTATGAAAGTAAAATTTTCATGAATATATGACATATGACAAATTTCTGAATCTCTACAATTTGCTTCACATCTATTGCGATGGCCACACAAAGAAGACAGGCAAAAAGTGCTAAAAGACATTGTGGAAAAAGTAGAAATCTCCTATGACACTGATGGCATTAGAAATTGAGCTGGCAGTCACTTAAACAGCTCCTCACAAAGTGAACATAAAGTCATTATAGTATGCAGAAATTCTCCTTCTGTTTATATGCCAAACAAAGTGAAGATGTATGTTCACAAAAAACTTTTCACAAATGTTAATATTAGCATTATCAATAAATATTAATAGCAGTTAAAAACATGGAAGAAGTGGGGCTCAACTAAAACTATAGATGTAAATTCTAATAAAAGGGAAGAAAATTCCATTAAAAAAGCATATCTAGAGAAAAACATTACTCATTTATATAATATTTATATAATAAATATAATGATATTTATTTTTTCAAACAGAGTTAAAATTAATACAAAATAAAATTTCCATTTTTTATTTATTAGAAAAATGTAATTTATAATGGAATATACATATATGTATATATATGTATGTATGTATGTATGTATTTGCTGATTTTCCTGTTTAAAAAGAGTAGAAACAATCTAAAGTTCTATTATTGATGAATTCCATGCTGAGTGGATAGCAAGTTGTGGTATATCCACATAGTAGAATACTACTCAGTCATATATACTCAGGAAGAAGTGCTTACCCCAGTTACAACATAGACAAACATGAAAATGTTTTACTAATGAAAGAAACCAAATTCAAAAGAATACTTGCTACATGATTCCAGGCACATAAAATGTTTAGAACAAGTAAATCTATATACCAAAAAGTTGGCACAAAGTTACCAGAACTGGCATAAGGCAAGGATGATAACGACTGTTTAAAAGTATGAGATGTGTTGCTGTCATGAGTATAGTTAATGGTGATGACCATGGAATCTTGTGATTGTACATGAAAATTCATAATTTACACTGAAAAGGATGAGTTTTTTAATGTGTGAGCTGTATTTCAATTATGCTCTTTTTAAGAAACAGAAATAAATGATATGTGATACTTAAGAAATTTCATATACACATTAAGAAATAAATATTTATTTCAATAACTAGCATATTAGTATAACATTAAATAACCTGATGTATCAGTTCTCTTCTTGTTGTACAATATACCCGACCAGAAGCAGTTTATGGAAAGAGTTTATTTTGGCTTACTCTTTGAAGAGGAAGTTTCATTATGGTAGGGAAAACAAGGCAAGAATAGACAGGTGGCACATCTTCAAGCATCAGCAAGGAGGAAGTAGACAGAAGCAGCAAGCAGGACTAGGCTATATCAACACAAAGCCCACCCCGTGAGACACAGCTCTGGAAGCAAAATTCCAAGGCCCACAGGATCCAGGAGCTGAGGATTAAGTATGAGGCTTAATAATTTTAAATTCAAACCATAGTTTCCTGGATCTATCCAGAATGTGGATTTAAAAAAAGATTTTATCATTACATTAATGATGTTTAAGGATTAGCACTAGCAAGTGTATCAGTCTGTTAGAAAATGCATTTCTTAGCGTAAATGAAAGGATGTTACCTTTTGTGGTAGTTTCAGTGTAACATGCTCCTCATAGGCTCATGTATTTTGACACTTGATCCCCAGGAAGGTGGCTGTATTAGGAAAGGTGGTGGAACCTTTGGGAAGTGGAGCTTTGCTGGAGGAAGTATGTCACTGGAGGCAGAATGTTCAGTGTTATACCCCAGCTCCATGTTCAATTGACTCTCCATCTTGGGACTATGCTGCTGTATGATGCCAGCTTCCAGCTCCTGCCTGCTTTGTTTGCTCTGCATGAAACTTCCCCTTAAAACTGTTAATGCATTTAACCCTTTTTCCTTTATAAGATATATCTGGTGGATTATTTTGTTCCAGCACAGAAAAAGTAACAGATAAACTGTTTCTGTTTACTTTGCACTTTATAGAATGAGTAAGGAAATTAAACAGATGCTTGTTAATATGTCATGCCATATTTCTTAAGTATTCTTGTTCACCCATCATTCCAATTTTAGAAATTCATGAAAATTTGGTAACTAAAACTTTAAAAATAACTACTTCAGATGGCATTATATAAAAGTTCTTGTTCAAACAATACTTTAAAATATGTGTTATAGGAAATAATACTCTTTTACACTCTATAAAAATATCAGTATGTGAAATGTGTATGTGTATCTGCAGAATACATAAAGGAATTGTACAGAGTGAATATGTAAGAGTGAAAAGAGGTGTTAAAAACTGGATGGCTTGTTAGTTTCCCATTTTTAAAACAGTTCAATTTTTATAAATTCAAGGTAAAATTACATTGAATGTTCATTCAAGTTGCTGTTACTGGACACTCACCCCAACTCCATTAAATACATGTATAAAGGTTCACTGTACCTGGAGTTTCCTTTCTCCCTTTGCTCATCAAAATCCCTTTTCTTTTCCTTTCAGGGTAATTAATATCGCATAAAAATAAATGTTAACATAATCAACCTATAATTACACATTTCTCTTTAGTATTTGATGAGATTTTATAATGCTACATGAAGATTGACACAACACGCGCAGATATGTAGAAAGGGCAAGTTAAAAATGAGCACATCAGAAAACAAAATGAAAGTAAAGTATAATTTTGAAGTTAAATTGATAAGATTAGGAGTGAAGTAGGTTCAGATTTGTTGCTAGCTAGATATAGCACACAAGAAAATGAATAGATAATCTGAGTGTCCTACAGAGTATTCCAGTGGAAGCTCCACCCACCTGCATCATATTGTGTGGAATGCCTGAGATGACTCTATAGTCACAATGAGTAACTCTCACCTTGGAGTTTTTGATTTGCCATTTGTTTTGATTTGACATGGGTTCTCTTAGATAGATCAGGTTGTCCTAGATTCCATGTGATCCTACCGGATCCTCCCAAGTACTGGCATTGAAAGTATACAGGATCACTCTCAGCTTCCTTTTGCTTGTTCATTTGTTTTAATCGATTCAAATTTCTATTTGCTTGTTCTCACAGGATAACCTATCCTTTCCTGGCTAATGCAATGACACCACAGTTTGCCAAACCATATGAGCTCCTACTTGTATCCTTTCTAGGTGATCACATACATTTTAAATTACTCAGAACTTTAGAGGTAGTTTAAGTTTAGCACCTTAACTTGAACAGGCAAGTTGATCAATTTTATTGTGTGAACTGATATTCTCTAGACAGTGCTTATGGTGATATGTATTTTTCAATGTGCAAACATATGTTCATCACTTGGAATACAGATTTGTTCACACATTTGTTTTTTGACACCTAAATGTAGTTTACAAAACTGGAAAAAAAGGTGATTAGTTGAAATTAAATAAAACTCACTGTCATAATTTACTATCTAAAGTGAATGGTATTGATGTCTCAATGCAAAGAACAACTAGACTCTCTTTGTTTCCTGTACTCAGATTGCATTAGTCCTCCTTTGTCAGGTTCTGCTGCTATGAGTTTAATTCAGACTCTGAACCTCTTCTTCCAGGATACCTAAAAGAGTTCTCTAGCTTGTCTATGTCCTTTTCCCCATTTAAACCTATCACATGTGTTTAGAGCTTTTTCAGGATTCTGAATTGCCATGCCCAGCCTGAGGACCTGGACAATGACCAGAGCCAGTGCATTCTACCCAATTGTGCCCTAGAATGTGTAACACTAAACACAGCAGCATGCTCAACCCTCATCACTACTTCACGTGGGAATTAAATTAACATCTAACTATCTCTTTTTCCCATACTGAACCTTGCTTGTATTTCCCCTCACCCCAACTAAATTTAGACTGTTATTAGCCCTGGCTCCAGTTCAAGTTAAATATAAATCTCTGTTCATCACATGATCAGATCAACTGTTGACCCTTATGCAGTCTGCATCAGTTGATAGTTAAGTCTTCAGCTTCTTTTCCTGGAATCTCCACTCCTCTACAGAGTGCTCCCTCTTAGCTTGCCAGTAGGAAACCCATTATTTCCAAATATGGATGCCTCTTTGGAACCCTCAGTCATACTCTTTTCCCTGTATTATATCTAGCTGATCCATTTAAGTATTATTTTTTAAAATAAATTACTACATGTATGTGATCCTAAAAATCACATAGAAGTACACACAATGAGTTTTTTAAAATGTTCATAATCTCTTCTACTTCCCCATTCTTATGGCATGATCAATCTTAGCAGTTTGCTACATGTCCTTGCCCATATATTTCTAGTTTTACAGTCCTACAAAATACATGTCATATCCATAGTATGTCAGGCAGTTTTAGTCATTTATCCAATATTCTTTTTTTCCTGCCTCACAAATGGAGCCATTTTTATTTTAATTCAGAGAGTGAGATTACCAATCTGCCCTGTTAAAATGTCACTATCAAGGTTTTCCTGTCAGGTAGAGATGCAATGAGACATAGCTTTGGCTCTGAGAAGGCTGGCAATGTAATCAGATAAGTTTTGTGAGAAGATTTTAGAGGCAGGCAGACTAAGCTATACATTTTTTTTTTTTTTCTGTCTGAAACATGACTATGAGAAGTAGGCTGGACTGAGCATTTAAGGCTCATGAAGTAAAAACTAGAACAATGATTGCATACAGTTGGTCTCAGGAAACCATTGCAACAGTCTGGTAGGAATTACCATTCAGTCTCTTGTTTTGTATGAAAAAAATATGACTTTTCATTGTTTATTTAATAATGATTTTTCTTCAATGTCAACAACTGTAAAGCTGTTATTTTGAACACCATTTTAAATATCATTAATGCGATTGTGTAATATACTTTGTTTTCTAACAAGAGACTATAAAGGTAGTTTACTTCCAGCTCTGTACCTATAAATAATGTCTTAATAAGCATCCACATAGGTAACTTCTTAAAACTGGTATTTCAATGAGCACACATTCACTTAGTACTGCCTTGTAAGAACTTTTCTGAAGGTTCATACCCATATACTAATGTTACTCTCACGTTTGGTTAGAGAAGCTTCTCATTTAAGATGTGGTGACCAGTGGGATGACTCAAAAGATACCATAGTGCTGAGAAGTGACAAAGGAGTGCTCAGCACTGAACCATTTCTATCACACCTTCCAAGGCTTAGGGTCCTTTATGAAAGAAATGTAAAAGAATGTAAGAGCCAAAGGAATGTTTACAATGCAATCTTCTAGAGATGATACAAAAAAACAGACAAGTTAAGAGGGGAGGAGATATGATGGAGAGTGCATTTGTGAAGGGGGAGAGGAGGGAATTATCCTGGTTTATTGTTTATAATTATGGAAGTTGCTCATAGGTGCTTGATGCAGCTGGTCACATTTACTGAGGAAATAGAAAGTGTTGAATGCTGCTGTTCAGCCATGTCTCTCTTTTGAATTCAGTGCAAAACTCACAGCCATTGGAATAGTGCTGTCCATAGTTCAAGTCCCCTCATGTAAATTAACCTATTCAAGATGATCCCTTGCTAACAGTTCCAGGAGCTAAACAAATCTAGGAAATCAAACCTTCACAGCTGACTTCCAGTCCTATCAACTTGACAGCCAATATAATCCATCACATATGGTCATCATGACATAGTCCCCACAGTGGCTTTCCTAAGCTTTGGTTTTTCTAACTCAAATGGTTACATATATATTAAGTTTTAATAAACATTTCCATATTAGTTCACAAAGGCAGGTAAATCCTTACTGCCTCTAGAAATACATGAATTTCCATTCTCTGAACATATATTTTCATTACATATTATTCAGTATCACTCAAGTTATTAATTATTAAAATTAAATTCATCCAAGTATTTGAAAATTATATGAAATTATAACTATTAATTTATTGTTTGATCATTTTGATCTTCCTTTTTCTCATTTGGTCCTAATATCTGTTGCATAATTGCTGGCAGAAAACACCCAACCAGGAGAAGTTTGTGGGAAAAAAGGGTTTATTTTGTTTTACAGACTCAAGGAGAAGCTTCCTGGTAGCAGAGAAAAACAACGGCATGAGCAGACAGTGGACATCACCTCCTGGCCACCAGCAGACGGACAACAGCAATGAGAGTGTGCCAAACGCGGGGACGTGGAAGTTGACTACAACACCCATAAGGCCCCCTCCAGCAAGACACTGCCTCCAGAAGGAGCAATTATCAAATTGTCATCAGCTGGGGTCATGGCATTCAGAACCCTTAAATTTATGGGGGAGACCTGAATCAAGCCACCAAAATATCATTCAAGTAACTTTCTCTTGTCTATTGTGCTGGTTTAAATAAAATAAATTTGTCTGTTCTAAATTACTGGTTCTGAATTGGTGGCACTTTGGGAGGTGGTGCCTTGCTGTGAGATCTGTGTTTCTGGGAATGACATTGAGGTTTATTAACCCCTAGATTTCCACTGTTCATTTGGCTCATTCTGCAGCTGCTATTTTCCACCTGCTCTGGCAATATTGTCTACCCTCTACTCATGCCATCCTTTCTCCTGTCCTCATGAAATTTCCTTTTGAGACTTGAAGACAAAATTAAAAAAATAAATAAAAAGACTTTCCTCCCCTAAGCTGGCTGGATTCTTTATTTCAGCAGCAAATAAGTACAATGTCTTCTTACCAATTTCTAAATGCCTTTGTATTTATGACAATGTACTTAATATGTTCTCCTCCAGTCTATTGTCTGTTGTTTGAGTTTTATCATGAAAGTTTTGAAATTTAAAAGCATTGTTATTTATTCCTCTTATATAATACAAATTAAGCCCTGAATTTGTTACTTACACTTCTTTCTTTCCTTCGTGGAAACCCCACTTTCCAAGTTCAATTTCAAAAAGGTACTAGTTCCTCCTATTATTAGTTCATCAATGTCAGTGGACAGCCATTCATTCCACAACTTAAAGATTTTAAAAACATAAGCACATTTTACAGCCTCTTCCTACATTGTCTGAACTATTTATTAGGAGAGGCAATTTGACAATGTGGAATTTTACCTCACTATGATAAATTACCACATAGCCATGCAAGGGCATAGTTGTTTTAGCATGGTCTGGAATTGTACAGTATGGTGGCTTTAAACAATGATAATTTTTTATATAAGTTTTCATATTTTCAGTGCCTTGTATAATACAAATGCTAAAATAGATAAAGGTATTTTGTCAGTACAGCTATATTTTATTCAGTCTTTTGCAGGGACTTCCTATCTTGAGGGAATGTTGTCAGGTTCTTGGAGGCTGGGCATTAGTCTTGAAGGCTTGTTGAGATTTTTAGTTCTTTTTAAAATGTTCGGTGACTTTAGTTTTTTTTCCTCATTTTTATTTGTTTTTGTTTATCTTTGTTTTGCTCTGTTAGCATAAGTGCTAAAAAATGTCTTCTGAATGCTTCTAAAGTGTGAATCAGTCTTTGGAAAACTGTATCTTCAGACTTTCCATTATCAGAGGCCTGTGTTCCTTTACTGACCTTGAAGGTGATTTGAGTAAGCTTTTCTCAAATTGGCAGACTTCAAATATTGGGAGAATATTAACAAAATAGGACATCAGCCATTTCATTTTTATTTGTCACAGGACTGATATCTGCATATAATAGAACAATTTAGAAACTCGCCTTCCAGATTAAGAAATAGTGTGTTGACTAGTATCTCATAGTGATTTTATTGCAGTTAGAGCTGCAAAACCCAGGATCCTTAGCACTTTTTTGCTTCCACAATTGTTTACTTAGTGAGAAAAATTATAATTATGTTTAATGAAACTTTAAAAAGCATGACATTGAATAATGACACACTGAATGCTGAGATCTTGTTTGAATAAATTAGCTGATTCTAATTATAGAAATTATTAGTTTTCTTTATTCTACTGACCACTTCAATTAGCAAGGAAAAAAAATTATACTTAGTTGTGTTAAGATACCATAATTCATTAAACTAGTTCTTCCACTTCTATTACCTCTGATCTACCATTCCTTTTTCTTGAGGCTGAACTTCTGTTTTCTTCATATAGAATAAAATAAGTTGGATATCATTCATCATAGTAATTACTGTATGTAAGTTACCATAGACATTGGCTATTCTATGTTCATTCAATATGGGTTTTTCTCGAACTAAATCCTATAATTCCATTTTTATAATTAATATCTGCTTTATTATTTTTGTGTGTATTTCATGTAGTGGTAAAGGGCAGGCAAATGGGAGCTAACAACAGAGCCAGGCCTTCAGACTAGAAAGAGACTGTTGCTTCAGATAGTGTAGAACTTGAAAAATGTTGCTTACCAATATTTGTAATTCAGAGCCAGCAAATTTCAAATAGATACAATGGTGAAATAATATAAGCAATTTTAATTTGAAGTAAAACCCTTTTTTCTTATTTAGGTGCAACTATAGTATAGAAAACATTTTGTGTTCAAAGGGTACCACTATTTCACACAGAAAGCACTCCAAGTAGAAAGATAAGGAAAATAAAACACAAACAAGAAATTAACAAGCATTATCTTATTAAACTTAAGACATATTTTGTAGCATGGCAACACTGTAATAATGATACTTATTATTATATTATTGAAACTCTGAAAGAAAATTATACTTTTCCTTAGAATAATCCTAGAATGTTTCGAGGGAGATGCAAAAGTAGCTAATTTTCTTTACCAATTTAATGAACATTTTAAAAATATCAAACACTGATAAGAATTCTGCAAATTACACTCACAATTTGATTACATCAATGTAAGATGATTTTTGAAAATATGTGGTGATCACTTATTTATCAAGTGAGAGCAAGTAAGGCCCTTTGAATCAATCATTACACATCTGGGAATCTATCTTACATAACTTTTTTTTTTCTTAAGGTACTAAAACAAGAACGTTTAAATCAACTTAAATCTCTAAGTATAAGGGAGTTATAAACACTACTAGACACTTAGGAGTTCTTAAACACCACTTGCATTGGGAAGGTCTGATGTCTTGAGCTTCTCAAAGGAAGCTCTGGGGTAGAGGTGAGTCTGAGGCCTGACCTGCCTCTTCTCAGTACCTTGTCTTCTAGGCACAACTTTAACAAACCTGCAATGGAAAGCTATACTTTGTAATCATGAATCTTTCAATAGAAAGCATTAACTTTTTAATTGTTTGTATATGTAGGTGCATAAGGTTAAAACCTGAAAGTGAAGGTATATTGTATATGATAGCCTCAGTCAGTATGTTTGTGAGAATATTGTTGAAACTTAAAATTTCAATCTTGCCCAGTAGACATAAAAAATATCATTAAAGCTAAAGATACCCAACTGAAAATCAAGTGCAAGAACAAATCTCTGACCTCGGAGAGTAGAAAACTGAAAACATTTCTTAAGCACTTTACTTTGAAAACCACAATGTGACCTAGGTGGTGACCACAGAACACAGTTGGGGAAACTTATTTCTTTCTTCATGTCAATGTTATTCTCACTCTAGAACACTAATGAATTTTGTTCCTCATAGAATATCTCTTAAACCTGGCTCAATCACCAGTATGGTAAAATAATAAACAAATAAATAAATGTAATGTGAATTTAATATTACAACAAATTTTTGTAGGTTGTCATCTGTGCCTAACTTGATTTGTCTTTTCAAAAGTGGCAGTGAGCATATTTATTAGATGTTTTCTAAATAAACTCATTGTTTAATTTTCTTTAATTCAAACCCTCGTTCTATAAAACTTTTATAAAAGGGTCCACTTTAGAAAGTTCTTAATTTGTGTAGAGAAATGTCTGTAAATATATCATATCTGATTTCCAATCTTTTAAGAATGTCTTTTTATTAATAGTTAGGTAGGACAGAGCATGGCTAATAATGTATTTGTGTTGAAGCATTGAATACCCTTTCATAAATTGTGGTAACTTGGACATAAAATGCCTATCACACTACAAGTATTTGTGATTAAGCCTCATACTTAGTCCTTGTTGGATCCTTGATGGAAGAGAAGTATCCCTGGAGTGAAAGCCTTGAGGTTTACTAATCCACTCTCTCTTAGAGCCTCTGGCTCTCTTCTTTGGTAGGTGTTGAGTATCCTCAGGGTCTGTCTCCTTCACCTTGGCCTTGATTGTCAGGCTCACCATGGAAACTGCACTTTTGCTCATCTTCCTAATCCCTCTGTGGTTTCAGCTGGAGCATGACTGAAGTGTGAGGGTTAGTTTATCTCATCGGATCTCTTAACTTTCTGAAAGAGAAGAAACGTGTTCTCCAATAGAGAGTGAAGCACACATTAACTTGGATAAGCCTTATTAAGAGGTAGAATTTGATTGATGTAATGATTATTTTAGCAAAAAACTAGTGACAGCTTGACACTGGAGAACATAGTCTTTGTCTCCATAAGATTCTGATCTGTTTCCCACTTCCAGGTATGGGTTCCTTTCCACTGAGCAGATCTTTCAGCCAATCAGAAAGCTATTGGTTACCCACCAAGGCTGTGTGCCACTATTGCCCAGGTGTGTACATCCTGTCAGGGTGTTTGCTTCTTAGTGTCTTAGACCCCTGGTTGCTCTAACAGTTGTTGGCCACTTTCCCCTAGTAATGTATGTAGCACTTTCTGGAACTAGATGGGCTAACTGTCTGGGGACTGGCTCTCTTCCCAATTCTAGCTAGGTCAGTCCTTGTTCTGTGCTGACAATATATGCTGTCTTTAGCAATAGAAACTTATCTTTTAACTCAGGTATATAATCAAGTGCTTTGACAGAAGCCTGTCTTGTTTTGAGGACATCATAGGTCACTCTGATCAACAGCTCATTGTGTGCAGCAACCACATTCTGGTACTAGGTTCTACAAGCCAGAGCTAAAAAAATGTTTAAGGTTTGGTTTCTTCCCATTCTCTCCAGGGCCCTTCTTATAAGGAGTTCCCTCCCCTGTGCTCCTGTTGAGGGTTCAATCTTTTAGTTTATCTACAGTGATAAAGGTTTTTTTGGTACCAGTTCATTTTGCGTTTAGTTTTATGTGTGTGTGTGTGTGTGTGTGTGTGTGTGTGTGTGTTTTAACATTCTTTATATTTGTGTTTTTATGTGTTTATTATCTGTCTTCCCACTAGATGGCAGGGCCTCTCAGTATTTTTCTTTCTTATTTTTTAATTTTTTTAAAAAAAAAATTATTTGAGAGTGACAGACAGAGAAAGAAGCAGATAGGTGGAGAAAGAATGGGTGCACCAGGGCCTCTAGCCACTGCAAATGAACTTCATATACATTCACCACCTTGTGCATCTGGTTATGTAGGTCCTGGGGAATGAAGCCTCAACCCTGGGTCATTAGGCTTCACAAGGAAGTGCTTAACCACTAAGCAATCTCTCCAGACCTCTCATTTTTTAATGTTACAGACTTATGGCAGTTATTAGGTGCTCAAAAAATAAAAAGAAGAAAAAAATAAAAAGGGAAAGAAAGAAAAGAGATAAGAAGAAAAAGGAAGGAAGAAAGAAAAGAAAGAAAGAAAGAAAGAAAGGAAGGAAGAAGGAAAGAAAGAAAGAAAAAAAGAAAGAAAGAAAAGATTTGACCATTGGATTCCATCAGTCTAACATTTTTATATTGCACTGAGTTTTATGCCTTAACAGAGCCTGAGATGATACAGAACTGTGCTGTTGATGACATGTGCAGCAAACCCCCGTTGGCTTGTGAGTTTGTGCCTTAGATATATACTTCCCAGGGTTCTGTGAAGTTGGAATACCAGACAAGTGCCAAGATATCAACTGAGCCAGCAAAAACAAAACCTTTGTGAACACATTCTGGCTGTAGCTTCTGATAGCCAATCAGCTAGGAGTTATCTCCACTGTGATGTGAGCAGCAGGCGTCTGAAAGCCTCCCTTGTCCAATCAGACCCCTGGGAGATTGGCATGCAGTTGGCTGACTTCACAGAATTACAGTGAATGAAGTTAGTGCTAAAAGAACAGTGAGTCTGATGATAGAATTTCTTCTGTTTGTAGTATATTCTGTAAAAAATACACAGCTATTTTAAAATATGCTATCATTTTAGCTGCAAACTACTGTTCCTGCTAAAATTTCCAATAAGGGCACTGAAAGAACCCTGAGCAATTTCAGAAGCACAGTAGACTATGCATATTTCCTTATGAAATTTTATGTATATGAAAGCATCTGAGAAATGCATCATATGGGAAAACTTTGATCTTTTCTCTGTGCTTAGCCATATAATTCTACATATTATTATCCATGTTGTGCTTACATGATAAAAACTGCCTGTGTGACACTGAAAGTCTTTGTGGATGAAATAGGAAAAGCTAATGCTAATAACATAATAATAATGCTAATAACAAAATTAATGGGTACTGTATTCTTTAAATATATGAAAAATAATAATGCAACAGAACTATCAGATAGCTACTATCTTTTGAAAATACCTGATTTAAAATGTTATACACATCTATTTATTATGCTCTTGTATGCTTAAGATATTTTGTTTACAATAATTACCTGATGTTTGAAATCATATATATTATTTATACATATATATACTTAGTTTGCATATAGTTTCTGTATATAATTGTAAATAGCACACACACACACACACACACACACACACACACACACACACATATATATATATATATATATACATATATATATATATATATATATATATTACATAATGAATCCTTTCAGGAAAAATCCTGTTGAATTTGTTTCTCAGAAAAGGCTCACCATATTTATTTTTATTTATTTATTTGAGAAAGAGAGGCAGATAAATAGAGAGGACATGGATATTGGGTATGCCAGGCCCTCCAGACACTGTAAACAAACTCCACACACACATATGTGCAGCTGGCTTATGTGGGTTCTGGGGAACTGAACCTGGGGCTTTGACTTTGCATGAAAGCTCCTTAACCACTAAGCAGTCTCTCCAGTCCCCTCACTATATTTAGATGGAGCTTTACTAATTGATGTTTGTTTATTTGTATATACTTAGGACATTGAAGAGCTAAAGATACTGCTTTTATTTGCAGATATAGAATATGTGATCAGTTATGCTTAAAAAGGCATGTTTGAAAAATATAAAACAGTCTTCAAACTGAATCTGCTACAACAAAGACTAAAATGTACAACTCTTCCTCACTATTTCAAGTACATATTTACCCCAAACCATTTGTGTTTATTGGTTTCTCTTTCTGCAATGTAGTATTTAGAGAGCATGCAATGCTTGTGAGGTTTTTGTTTGATATAGTTTGGATACACCATTAGTTCTCCAAGATTACACAAACCCTGACGTGGAAGAAATTATCTGCAATAAGTTTTGAGAGAAAGTATTTAATATAGAGAATGAGTGTCACAGGCCTTGAAATGGACTAATGTGTTTAAGGTGTACACAAGGACCAATGAGTGGGAGCTGATTAGCAAGGGCTGGGTAGGGCACAGAAGAGGGCTGGATAAAGTTTCCACAGGCTGTAAACTGTGTTCAACATGGTGAAATGCAATAGCTTTGAGAAAAGAGGAAGGCATTGTCAGTGGGTTAAGGATAATTTTAAGTGGATGGAAGTAGGGGAAACAGGAGTAATTTCTAAAACAACAACAACAACAACAATAATAATAATAACTTTCAAAATGGTGTTTATTATTTACTGGAAAATAACTTATCTATTAATATTGAATGCACTCCCCTGTTCTGAATAGGATTCCTGTAATAGTTAAAGAGGTTTGACATGCAGAAATCTGTCTCAGTTTTGTCAATTATAACAAGAAAGTCTGTTGTAATTATACTAGGAGTCAGTTTAGTGAGTCCATTAATGCTAAACTTTATCACTCAAGAATAATTCATAATCCACACTCTTTCTGTAATAACAATGACGACCATTACTGAATGCACACTACATGCAGCAATCATCCAAACCATATTCTGGTTTAATGGCACTCATGAGGCCACTATTGTGAGTGTCATTTTAACTTCACAGTTGAGAAGTCATGAATCAGAAAGTTTAAGTAAGTTGTTGCAGATTATAAACAAGAGCAAAGCAGGCAGATCAGAGCCATTAGACTCTCATAGGCCATCTTTCTAGTCATTTAATTTATCTTAACTCATGTTTTACAAATACATTTTATTATTTTAAATTAGCACCCAAATTAATGGGTTTTACTAAAATATGCTTATGCATATTTTTCATTGTACTTTGTTCATATTCAATTCCCATTATGCTTCCTTAACCCCTTCCCTCTTAAACGGTCTCCTTTCTCACCCCCAAACACATTTTTATTAATTTTGGAGATCTTTTTTAAAAAGTACTTATTTATTTGAGAAAGGAAGAGAAAAAGAGGCAGACACAGAGAGAGTGAATAAAGAAACTCCAGAGACTCCTGCCCCTGCAAATAAACTCCAGACATATGTGCTGCTTTGTGCATCTGGATTTTTCTTGGGTGTACGGGAATCAAACCTGGGTAATCAGGCTTTGAAAGCAAGCACCTTTGACAACTGACCCATCTGACAACCTCTCTTTCTGTTCTTTGATTAGTTGGATAAACAAACTATCTTATTTGTTTTGCTTTTCAGAAAATTCTTTATTTTATTTTTTGTAGTCAGTGAATACAGTCAAGTTGGTACCATTGTTAGCCTCCTCTCTGTCCTCCCCCCTCCACAGGGACCCTCCTTGTTGGGGTATATAGGTTGTTCATTGTGGGGTTAGCCTTCAGTTTAGGGTAGGAGGAAATAAAACTAAATGTTATTCATTGACTCTTTTAGTTTTTTAGTGTCCATTTCATTAATTTCTGAATGAAGAGTTATAGTTTCTTTCCATCTACTGAATTTGGGTTTGGCTTATTCTTGCTTTTCTAATAAGATCTCATTGTATAGCATTAAAATATTTACCTGAAATTTGTCTGATTTTTCAATGTAAGTACTCATAGCTACACAGTTTCAGTAAAGAACCATCTCTGAGGTATCATGAAAGTGTTAATAAGTTGATAGCATATGATTATGAATGTCTATTTTTAAATTGCTGATGTATTCAATGCCCACTGTTTAGTCTCCATTTATTAGTAAAGTTTATGTAATTTCTCTTGCTATTGACTTTTAGTTTTATTTCATCATGATGATGAGATGCACTATTTTTACTTTTTATTTGTTAACATTTATGATCGTGTATAAAATTTGATCTATTTTACATATTTTCATGTGTTGTTTGTTTAAGATGTACTTTAATTCTGAAGTTTCTTAATTCGTTTTTGAATGATCTTTCTCCTGGGGAGAGTATAGTATTGAAATGACCTGTATGAACTGAAATGTCCCTTTATATTTACTATTCTTTTATACAATTCAATGTATCAATGTTTGGTGAACACATATCTACCATTATTCTGTCATCTTGGTGACTATATTTTTCTTTTTTTTTAATATATTTTTTTAAATTTTTATTTATTTGAGAGCGACAGACACAGAGAGAAAGACAGATAGAGGGAGAGAGAGAGAATGGGCGCGCCAGGGCCTCCAGCCTCTGCAAACGAACTCCAGACGCGTGCGCCCCCTTGTGCATCTGGCTAACGTGGGACCTGGGGAACCGAGCCTCGAACCAGGGTCCTTAGGCTTCACAGGCAAGCGCTTAACCACTAAGCCATCTCTCCAGCCCTATTTTTCTTTTTTGACTAATATTGACTTGAGTTCTACCTTTTCAGGTGTGAGCATAGCAACTCATACTCAAGTTTGTTCTGGGATTTCATTTGTGTGGTAAATTGACTTCTTTTATTCTTAGTCATCTTTTTCCATGAGGTATACTTCATGGAGACAAATACTTATGTCATATTTTATAGGTCATCAGCTTATTTTCCTCATTACTTTAAGTATTGTTTCTTTGTTTTACTTATTGATTTGTTTTTCATTAGATATTTGATGGTTTTCTGAGCTGCACAGGATGGATTATTTTTATATATTTCATTTATTTATTTACTTGAGAAAGAAGGAAAGAGAGTAGTAGAAAGATACAGAGAGCCAGAGAACAAAAGAGAGAGAGAGAGAGAGAGAGAGAGGAGAGAGAGAAAGAGAGAGAGAATGGATGTGCCATGACCTCCAGCCATTGCAAATGAACTCCAGATGCTTGCACTACCTTGTGCATCTGGCTTACATGGGTACTGGGGAATTGAATCTTGATCCTTAGGCTCCACATACAAGTGCCTTAACTGCTAAGCCAACTCTCCAGCCTCAAGGATGGATCCTTTCCTATGTCTCTTTTATTAAGCTATTCCTGTCAAGACTTTTTAAAAATTTTTCTGTAAGTAGCATGGTCTTTTCTTCTATTTTGTGTGCAGTATTCTTTCAAGTGTGTGAGTGTGTTTGTTTGTTTGTTTTTTTATTTGTTGGTTTGAAATTAAAATGTGCTGGTCATGAAATTCTTGATCTGGGATTGTCATAGAATGTCTTTATTTCTCTATTGATTTTGAAATATAGCTTGGTTGGCCATTACAGCTTTGGCAGTTATTTACATTACAGCTATGAAATGTATCATTCTTTGTTTTTCTGGCTTTTGAAATTTTCATGAAAGGTCTAATGTTATTCTCATGCATTTTCCATTTGTGTTGGCATTTTCACTTTAGGGTCTCTAGTGAAGGCTGAACTGGAATTCATTCTGTATTCTCAATGTGGCCTCAAATTCATGGCAATCTTCCTACCTCTGCCTCCCAAGTGCTGGGATTAAAGGCATGCATCATGATGCCTGGCCTAATATTACTTCCTTTCTTCTGCATTATTTTTGTACTTTCACTTTTACATTTACCTTACAAGACAGGTTGAAAATACTTCCTTAGTTGTAGTTGTTTCTCTATCTTTCAGTATGTGATCAGGTGTGTGTGCGTGTGTGTGTGTGTGTATTGTATCACAAAAGGTAAAATAATCTATTAGTCTCTTCAAAGTGAGACATTTTGTCAACTATAAGTGATAATGTAAACCTGTGAGAATTTTGTTGTCTTGTTTTACTGTCTTAATTTGAGAATAAATTGAATCCAGGAATTCCTTCCTGTAGAAGGTGAACAGATTGATATACTGATAAAAACTTTCCTTAGGATGTTTCCTCATTCTCATTCTCAATGTTGGAGATTTTTTTTGTCACAGTCACTAATTATAGATACTATTCCAGATATATTTCACACTATATGTCTTATCTTTTCATGAAAAATAAATTCTTCAATAGCTATTTAATTAAATATATATATAATACATATGTGTGTATGTGTGTGTTTTAGTTATCTATTTTATTGAATGTGCATGCCTGTATTAATCTTTCCACACTATATAATTTCAGGTAGAATGTTTTAAGAAAAATATCCTGACTCCCATTCAAGTTACCTTAAAATTTTAGATAATTTGCTTTCTATAATTAGAAACTGACAGATATTACAATATCAAAAATTATCCACAATGAACATCATGCTTGGTGGTATATTTAAAAATTAGAATATGCCTTGTCCTCAAACTGAGAGCAAATACCTGGAAAAGAGTATCACAGTCATATTCAAAGACAACAGAATGAATAGCAAAAAGAAGTGAAAAGTGTTTCTCATCCTTCTTTTGTGGGATGAGGAAACTTTTCACAGAAGCATCTAGAACACATTTCCTCATGTATTGTTGCAGTTCCATTCCCACCTTAGAAATTCTCTTGATATAAAATTTTATATTATGTTTAAGTTAAATTAATTATCTGTTATTTAAGCATTTCATTTATTTGATTGTTATTCTTTAAAATTTTTTATTATATTTCAGTTAATTTATTTGAGGGAGAGATAAAGGGAGAGGAAAGAGAAAGAGAGAGAGGCCTTCAGCCATTGTAAATGAACCCCAGATGAATGTGCTACCTTGTGCATCTGGCTAACATGAGTCCTGGGGAATTAAAACTGTGTCCTTTAGCTTCACAGGCAAACACATTAACTGCTAAGCCATCTATCTAGCTTGATTGCATTTATTCAAGAGCAAGGTAGATATATAGAGATAATGGGCACACCCAGGGCCTCTAGCCATTGCAAAACTCCAGACACATGTGTCACCTTGTGTATCTGACTTTATTTGGGTACTGGGGAATTGAACTTGTGTCTTTGGCCTTTGTATGCAAGCACCTTAACTGCTGAGCCATCTCTTCATCCCTTATCTAGGTTTTTGAGTGCTTGGAATTATATCAAAAGCATCCTAAATAATGTTCTTCTTACAAGTAAGCTATTTATTTTAATCTTGAATCATTTTTTTCTAATATTTAGAGTAATAAAAAGAGCCAGAATTATGATATACCAATATATATTACTACATGTGAAACATACCTTCCTAAATAGTCAGCATTCACAGTATTTTGCTTTTCCATATGAATTTCTGACACTAAATAAAGTTCTATAGACCAACCTATTTTTCAAATTTTTCATACCACTGTAGTATCCTCTGCATTCTGACTTTTTGTAGCAACATATTTCCTAGTGTAAGTTACTTTGTCAAGGATTTTACTACTTTTCTCTATGCTCTTAATGTTTGGTGTTTTATCTCTTGTTTCCTGAATTAAGTTATTTGTATTTCCCACAGAATATTAAACTATCAGTTGCTGAAAATTTCAATTTCTATTTAGGTGTAGATTCTTTCAGAATGGATTTTATTTGTCTTTTCAGGCTACTCACTCTTCCTTGATGTGAATTTTCTTCACAATCACTTCTGAAGTTATCTGCAAGTTTTTATACCACAAAGTTACTGTAGAACATATGTCTACTTGTCATGTATTTTACTTTAGAAAATTATATTGAGAACAACAAAACTGACTGGAAGGTTTTATTTTGGTGCTCCTCCTTTTCATTGAGCTATTTATTGTTTGTTACATTCTGTAAAAGCATTAATTTCAGGACCAGAATTCCATGTACTTTTAATCTGGTAGTTCTTCAGATTACTGAGAGTTTTATTCTTCATAAGGTTGTTGCATTTAATAACCTTCATGTTTAGTTCTCACTCCATCAAGTTGTCAGAAAATACAGGCTTCTGGTCCAGATCATGCTGTAAAAGGAATTTCAGCTTTATCAGTTAGTTTGAGGTGAGCAAACACTTTGGTGACATAGAGCACAGTGCACATGTATGATTTGCTGTAGCAACTTAATGCAGAAACCTTACTCCCCAGACACTCCTTTCATAAAAGGCTCAATTCTCTTAATGTATGTAATTTTGCTTTTAGAACATTCTTTTTAAAAATATTTATTTATTTTTTTAAATTTTTAAAATTAATTTCGTACTCAGTGTCTACTCATTTGTACCTTCTTCTTACTCCTGGCAACCATTCACAATGTAATATTCTATAGTCTTTTAACATTTTGTAATTTCCACAATTTCATGTGTCTGTAGTAATATAGCACTATAGCATTTTCTCCTTAACAATGTGCATTTAAAGTTTTTTGGCCTTGTTTCATGGATCTGTGGCTTGCTTGTTCAATAACTAAATACTTCATTGTTTAGCTATATAAAGGTTTCTTTAACCTTTTATCATTAAGGTTCATCCTGGCCTTTTCTAAGCTTTTGGCTATAAAACTGTAATAAATACCCAAAAGTCAAGTTTTTTGAGGGGAAATCAATATAAGTTTCAACTTCTGTGGGGAAATATCAAAGTGTACGATTGCTGGATTGTCAGGCTAAATCTGCGTTGAGTTTTTTGAGGAACTTACAAACTTTTTTTCCAAAGTGGCTTGTGCTTTTTACATTAAGATTTCTTGTTCCATGTCCATCAGTGAGTGTCCCAGCTACTCACCATCCAACATTTATTTGGTGTTTTATGCTTTGGACTTTTCCTTGTGTAAGAGGGTTTCATTTCTATCCCATGGCTATTTTTAACTGAACTTCCCAAGTATCAGAGTACCTTTCTATATGCTTGTTTCCCTCTACATTTCTTCCTTAGTGAGATTTCTTATTCGTGAATTCCCATTGAAGTGAATGATTCCTACTTCCCCAGAACCACTAACTACCAGTGGGTCTCAGGAAGAAGCAGGGCCTCATGAGCCCATTCGTCCTTCATGGAGAATGTTGACTGTCTCTTTTTTTAATCACTGAGTTCACTGCATACCCAAACTTGAACTTCTTATTGTTTCAAAGTGTTTCTTTAATAGTGTATTAATTTAGCAGGTTTTATTTTATTCAATTGAAAGGATTAACATGTTTGATTTATGTATTTTTAATATTTTATTTATTTATTTGAGAGAGAGAAAAAGAAGAAGAGAGAAAGATGCAGATACAGAATGGATGTACTAAGGCCTCCAGCCACTGCAAAGAGACTCCCGATGCGTGTGCCACCTTGTGCTTCTGGCTTATGTGGGCCCTGGGTGATCAAACCTAGGTCCTTTGGCTTTTCAGGCAAGTGCCTTACCTGCTAAGCCATTTTTCCAGCCCTGGACATGCTTGTAATGCATCATCATCTTCATGGAAATGGTCCTGGAGGATATTGTACAATATTGTATTGATTAATTTAAATGAAATGGAAATCAGTAATCTGCAACCCATGCAAACTAGTAGATTGAACTACATTTTCTAAGACATGAATCTTGTAGACTCAGTAGTTTCAATTCTAATCTGTGATGAATCTATAAATAAATTTGAAATGATTTGGCTGAAAACCAATAAGAAATTGTTCCTCAACAATTTGGCTTGCAATGGCTATGACCAACATTAGAGTGAAGATAGAGATGGTATAGGTTTACAAATAGTACTTTTATAAGAGACAGGGGCCACGGTTATATATTGATCAGTACAAAAGGAGAAAGCATATGTCTAAATAGCTCAGTATACATGAGATGATATAAGTAATTATTTCAATCAATTTCCCAAGATATGTCATATTTGGAAAGATATTATTTAGGACCAGTATTTAAGAGAGTATTCCAAGGACTTAATGATCTACATCACCACTGTATATTTGAAAGTATTACATGAGTGATTCAACAGCTGCCTCAGTAAGTAGATTTGGGCCTGCTAGCTTGAGGGGATCTTAAGACATGAGTCAGAAGTAACTGGATAAAAGAAGAAAAAAAAGAAAACAATATCTATGTCTTATAAAATTAATCCTATGATACCTGTAGCAGTAAGCTTCAGTTGCTGGTATGAACCTCCAGACCAGACACAGTTTATGGGAGAAAGAAGGGATTTTTTGAAGCTTAGAGATCCAGGTCAGGTTTTATAATAGCAGAAGTTGGCCCCCTTTCATAGCACCAAGGAGAGAGAGAGAGAGAGAGAGAGAGAGAGAGAAGAGAGAGAGAGAGAGAGAGAGGCCAAAAGCAATCACACCAGCATGCAATCACATTTTAGGAACACCAAACGGAACTCAAGCACTTTGCATATATTTTTACTGGTATTGCAAATCAACTTCCACACCTTAGGACTGGACCCTAGGACCCACCCACAATCACACTTCCTCCTGCAAAGTAGCTAGAAATCCAAGAAGCTTTAATAAAATTTCTGAATCTAATGGAGGGCATCTATTCTAAATACTATAATGCCTCAGCACTATGTCATTCCAAATCAAATATGGAGAAGTGTTTCTGTTATTATTTTCATATTGTAAGACTATGTGTACAAAGCCATAAAAATACATATTACTGAGTTGAGATTTACAGTGCTAATGAGACTTGCAAAGCAAATTTGTGTTTTTAACTATATGTAAGAAAGCAGACATGCAAAAGAAAGTGATATACAAATGAGCCAAAAAGCCTTTACTATACAAAGGTCACACACTTCACTTTGTACACTATTATCCTGTCTTACTGCAATTCTTTAATCAGTTCAAATAATTATGAATGTGTCACTGACATAGAGCTGAGACAAATAATTCAAAAGAGTAAAGGTTAATTTTGGTTCATAGTTTATAGGGGGTTAGTTCATGGCATCTTAACTCTTCCATAACAGAAAGATCTGTCATAAGGCAAAGAATCTCATAATGGTCTTAGAAAATAGATAACTTGAAGGGCATATTCCCAATAATCTGTTTCCTCCAAGTAAACACAACTTTATACAGATCCATTCAGCTATGCATGGATTAACTCAGGTGCTGGTCTTTCAAATCCCACCTGATGATAAACAAGTCATTAATATGAAAGCCTTGGGGGTAACATATTTAGATGCAAACCATAGCAAGAAGTTTTATTAGCAAAATAAATTAAATATTTATCCCTGTATCTCCTTCCTATCTGGCATGTTGATATTTGAAGTTTTTTGAATCTGTCACATGTTAACCCTTCTTAACTTATGGTTGTGAACATCATTTGGTATAATCTGATATTTCTAGTCTAGTTATTATCTCAACCAGTGTTCAAAATCCCTTAAACAATTGAACTTGTCAGTGGGAACTACATGTGGAAGCCGTAAGTGCAAACACTGTCCACTAGTAGTAGTAGTATGAATATTGCATTGGCTAATATAGAAATATATATAACTCTCAAAAGAATGAGCATCTTAGGTTTTTCTAATTATTATAATTATTTTCACTTTTTTAGTTTGAATCTACTAATTACATGTGATTTCAGTTTTTATATTTCCATTCCATGTCCTGCCCTCTGAAGGAGACCCAGTGCATCTGCTCGTAGGGGTATCATACAGTACATTATGGAGAAAAACATTAGGGAGAAAGCACACCAAAATGTCACTTAATAAACAGAAAAAAATGCCTATTTACATTAAAAATACTTTGGGCATGGAGAGAAGGCTTAGCAGTTGAGACACTTGCCTGCAAAACCAAAGACCCATGTCAGACTCTCCAGATCTCACATAAGCCACATGCACAAAGGTGAGGCAAGTGCAAGGTCGCACATGCCCACTAGACACAAGTGTGTGAAGTTCAATTGGAGTGGCTGAGGCTTGGCACACCAATTCTCTCTCTAACTCGATATATATATATGTGTGTGTGTGTGTGTGTGTGTGTGTGTGTGTGTGTGTGTATTAGTTATTCATATATACATGTATATATATAAAACCTGGAAGTGTCATTCAAAAATTACTAAATATCTAAGATTTTATTCTAACAACTTAGTCAATGATAGTTTTATACATGTCAACAGCACAATACATGAGAGATAAAGGTTATATTAAGTGCACAGTGAATAGAATGAGCCTCGGAGTCTCACTGGTTTCCTTTTGCACCAGAAGTTATGTGGGAGTGATGCATAGGTCAGCCATTTTGTATGATGCATCACATCTGAGGAAACTTTCACAAGCTTAGTGTTTGGAGCTGTGTCATGCCCTATAAATGCACTGGGCAGATTTGCTCAGCTAAGATTATTTTTTTTAATTATCCTAGAGAGCAAATAATCCTAATGTACCATAACAAATGTGATGTAAGACCTGTACAAAGACTAATGAGAATGGTCTCCCAGAAGAATACCAACTGAAGTGGCTTTTACTGGATTCCTTTCTCTTAAGATACTTAATGACTTTACTGCTGTATGGAAATTATTTAAATACGTATTTTTACTATATAAACCACTGCTTTTAAAATGTGCTTTAATTGATTTTGTTTTACTCTCTTACTATTGAAGCAGATTCTTTATAACTAGCATTCTGACAGTATTTACATAAATATCTCTATTGTGTGATAGAAGAAGTCCAAACACTATTTCCAAATGGTAGGTAATTCTTCAGGTCATAAGTTCAGAGTTGTTGTTATATCTTTCGTCCTCATCAAAATGACAAGACCAAACCTCCTATAAGAAGACTGGCTCATAAGAAAAATATGACACAAAAGCATTCAGGAAACTATTTTTATCACTGTTTTATGAGTAATGAACTGAAAACAGAAATGTAATTAGACAAAATTTAGAATATAATATTTATAGAATGACTCATAGAGATCAATCTAGTCAGATTATTGTTGCCCTCCCTATGATGCCCTTCCTCCTGGTTGAGGGACAGAACTTCTAGTGGAATGAACATTTCATGATCTATTCTTTGATAAAGTACATCTTAAATTAATGTATCCTACTGAAGTAGTATTTTAGGGTGCAGGTGGGATCTTGGGCCTGTGAATCCCAGCCTTAAGGTTCTTGTCTATTACAAAGAAGGAGAACACATCTCCCTTATATGTGGATCCTAGCTACAGATGATTGGGCTTCTGCATGAGAAGGAAAATACTTAGTAGTAGAGGCCAGTAAGTTAAAAAGGAGATATAAAGGGAAGAGAAAGGAAGGGAGGAGGGTACTTTATAGGTTGGTATTGCATATACGTAAGTACAATGATTGAGATAGGGAGGTAATATGATGGAGAATGGAATTTCAAAGGGGAAAGTGGAGGGGGGAGGGAATTACCATGGGAGATTTTTTATAATCATGGAAAATGTTAATAAATTTTTTTTAAAAAATAAAATAAAATAAAACAAGCCATGCCTTAAAAAAAAAGAATGAGAACACAGACTCTGAGAAGCAGGGTAGATTATTAACTGTTGAATTAGGGATAAGTAGGGATAAGTTATGAATTATTAGGCTTATTCTGGGGGTGGGGGTTAGGATCCACAGAGGTGGCTACCTATAAAACTCAGGACAGAGCAGAATTCCCCTCTTTGGCCTGCTGAGAAAAGGAGATGGGAAAATGTAGAGTTAGGGAACTCCCCAGGAAAGAAGCCTATGGGAGGGGCACACACACACACACACACACACACACACACACACACACACACACGAAAGGCAAAACATGAAAGCCTAGGCCAAAGGGTTTATGCATAGACACATGGAAGCAAAGCATAGTGCCCTAGTCTTTCACATAGGGTTCAGGAAAGGCTAAGAGATATGATAGTGCCAGAATCAGGGCTTAACGAAAGATCACACTTGTAACAGAGGGAAAACGTATCATGGCTTAGACCAGAAAATTCAGATGCCTCAAGTGCCTGCAGGCAAGAAAACCAAAAGAGTTATTAGATGTGGTAGACCCAGAGTTTAGAGGAAAATCATACAAATAACAATGTGAAGAGACATCTGGAAACAAAATACATGTGAGAAGCAAGCAGAAGAATACAAAGGCAAGCAAAAAAATATAAATAAAAAATAAAGCCCTCCCGTGTCTCAGCCAGCCTGGAAAGGGGTAGACAGACTTACACACTAATATTCCAGTGACAAATCACAGGTCAAGCTGCCAAAATGGGAGAGGCTCCTACACATAGCAGACCCCCTTTTATTACCCAGGTATGTAAGGAAGAGACCTAATTGGTTCCTGGAATCAGGGGCAGAGGGGTCAGCCCACCCAGGTGCTACATTGGGGAAGAAGCTGGGGCAGCTGTTGCTGAGAAATTGCTCATAGTCATCTTGGATGAGACTAGATCATATGCCAAGTTCTAGATTTGCCAGGGAAACCAGGATAGCATCTCCTTCTTCCCTCTTTTGGCTTCTATCATTGACTAATTGCCTGTGAAACCTATGTTAAGTCCTATTTCTCCTACACTACAAAGGTGAGAAAGAAGAAGCAACAATAATATTTCTTGTGTCCATTGATTCACAATGAGGAAGAGGAATTATGGAACTTATAACTGGCTTCAAGTAGAGAAGAGGAGGGGAATAAAACAAAAGGACAAGAAAAAGTTAGAGAGGCTTTCTCACACTCATCAAATGTCTTTTAGATCAAAAACTCAGTTAACCAAAGGACCATACATTGGAGTATAGTTTTATGATTCTTGAAATTCATGATGACCTTCAAAATAGGAGATAAAGATGATGACATAAAAATAAGAGAGACTAAATGATGGGGGAAGGCATATTAGAGAGTGGATTTTAAAAGGGGGAAAGAGGGATGGAAAGGGAGTTGTCATGGTTCATTGCCTGTAATTATGGAAACTGCCAATAACTTTTTTTTAAAAAGTCAAGTGCTGTCTTCATTCCAAGGTAAAGATCTAAGTAGGTTGTAGGTGGAATTAGTTTGTGAAATAAAAAAGGGGAATAAAAACATACCTCTACACTTTTTTGGATTCCTAGCTGAAATTACCTACAATGAAAATCAAGTTAACAAGAAAAAAAAGTTTATAATAATGTATGAATTAGGTATATGCAGAAGAAAATAGAAATGCATAAGTTTCAATGAGGTGCCACAAAGTTTAGATTTACATATGCTTTTCCATGGATGCGGAGAAGACTGTTGGGGAAGGTCTATAAACAAGTGCATCATTTATTATGCAGATGTAAGCCTATGCTTTCTACATGAAGAGTTTATAAGGTCTTAATATATTCTCCCAGGTACAGATGACACAGCACCCTTACAGAGATTTCCTTTAGATATATGTATTTTTTTCTTATATTTCCTTTCAACTTCTACTTTGAATTCAGAACTTATTTTGTGCCTGCACACTCTCAAAATCCTTTTCCTCAAGGTGACATATTTGGGGATAGAATATTCTTTTTGTCTACAATGGGTAGACCTAGAAGTGACACCTATCAATCCACCCACCATCTCTTTATCTACCATGTGGTAGAGTCATACTTAACTATTATGCAGGCCAAAACATGTAGTCTAGCTCCATGTTTAAGAACAACTAGTTTTAACAGTTCATTTGACAGTCACATATAACTTCAACTTAGATAACAGCACAAATTTAGGCTTTTATAAAAATGCATCACTAGTGAATAATATTTACAATATAGCCTTAATTTTAATTGGAGTTTTACACTGTATTTTGAATAGATCCAATATGGTACAGAATTTACTTTCAAGTTAATTTTTCATAAATTGAATGCAGTTTTGATGTGATACAAATACATTATTGGTTAATCCTTCATATCAGAGATAGAGATTTAGAGGATTAAAAAGCTTGATTTAAATCCAAGTCTCAAGAACATTTATCAATGCTGGCATAAAATGGTTTAAATAAAAGAATTTTAGTTTTGAAAAGCTTATATCCAAAGAAATTAAAGTAAATCCAAGGAGTAGGGGTCTGTCTAAAATGTCTTCTTATATGTAAATAAAAATAAACAAAGGTTATTTGATTACAATGGTCTATGACTCAAAGTATGTGTTAATGCTGCATGCAGAAAACAAAGAGAATGTAAAACAATGCCTGACAGTGCCAATTTCTGGGTGCTCTGACCATGTGAACAGAAGAAATAAGGGGAGTATGTTATAAGGGTCTTGCTCTAGACTCCCCTTTACTTCTCAGTCCTTGGGATCTCTTTCAAAGCAAATCTGATGAGACACAGAGAGCATAGTGTAGAAGATAGGGGAGGTTTATTATAAAATAATGGGAAGCAATCTCAGGGGATAATATTGGGCATTGGGCAAGTAGACAATTGTAGAGGTAAACATAATCAAAGGATGAGAGTAAAAAGACACCACATATCAGGCAACATTTTTAGGGAGACTGCATTCTATCTCAAAGTCACCAGAACATTGTGCAAGTATTAAATAGTTTGGTTGACTGACATTCCTGTTTGGATTGACTCTTAGAGGAAGGGATAATAGTATGTCAAGCCACTTGATAGACAGTAATCTTAGGACAATAATTCACTTCACAATGAAGTGTCTTTACCCAGGACCAGAGATGCAAATCAGATCTTATTCTACTGACCAGTAATCATGTAACATAATATTTTGAAAAGTTAAAGGAAAAGAGAATATAAATGAATCTATAAAAAATAGTAATGTTGCCGGGCGTGGTGGCACATGCCTTTAATACCAGCACTTGGGAGGCAGAGGTAGGAAGATCACCGTGAGTTTGAGGCCACCCTGAGACACCATAGTGAATTCCAGGTCAACCTGGGCTAGAGTGAGACCTCGAAAAAGCAATAATAATAATAATAATGATGATGATGATGATGATGTCATGAACAAAGAGCCCTCCCTTGATGGGCCTCAACACAATCCTGTAACCTCAACTGCCTCACTTTCTCCTAATCTGTAGCAATCTTTTCACATGATACTTAACATTTTGAGGATGAACTGTGAGGCTTTCTTCTCCTTTTCATATGGAATTTCAGATTCTAAAGAGGGGCAATTAATATGCTGGCCCTTCCTTTACTTAAAACTCTTTTTCAATGGCAAAATAACTGTGTTGCCAGGGTGGCAGAAGCTGAGGCCTGAAACTGATTCTGAAGAAAAAGATGGAGCAAGTATCAACCTTACACATTTTCCATTCAAACAACATGCCCATAGATGAAGGATTCCAGCCATTCATGGAAATCTCCTTTCATGCCACATGACCAATGAGACTTTACCCTATTGGGGATTTTTTCTTTTTTTTCAGATGGTCAGTTTTTACTTCATTTCCTATCCTAAACTAAAGCTCTCTGCTGTTCCTACTTTATTTCAGTAGAGGCTATGAGTAGCTACTGGAACTGGCAAAACCTGATAACAAAGTTCTACAGTTTTGGTTCTTGTATTTACAAATTGTTGGTTATGAAGGAGGGCCCATCCTCAGTGACCCAGCATGTTAATTCCACTGGCTAGCTAAACACTCAGCTTCTTACTGATAAAACATCACTTAAGGGATTGTTTGGATATTTGAACAATTTTTACCTTCTAAGAAATTAAAAAAGCACACAAATGCTAGGGATGGAAGATTGCAGATCCTTGTATACTTATGACTACATTACTCTGAACTAAACCTCTTTGAAACACTTCATTTTCTTTTCTTGTGTTTACAACCTCATTCGGATAATAGTATTGCATAAGTGTACTTTAGGCATGGTCTTTGCTTTTATCTCTCTACATTTTGTTAGCATTAGGCATTAAGCATTGTTCAGTCACCATCTTCCCTTGTTGCTATGTGCAGTTTCTATGACAGTTTTTTGCCATTAATTTTGTTTCTCAAAATAACTACCACACTTTCCCTTTGTGAGGAAGCATGTCAGAGTGAATAAACATTTCTTATCCAAATTAATATCAGAAAACTTTATATTAGAAAATGAACAACTATAATCATTTCTCTACATTATTTTATGTAATAATTTCAGGTGTACACATTTTAAATAGATAAAATTTATATAATGGGCTGGAGAGATTGCTCAATGATTAAGACACTTGTCTGCAATGAACAAGGTCAATTCCCCAGTACCCATGTAAAGCCAGATGCACAAAGTGGTACATGAGTCGGGAGTTTGTAGTGGCTAGAGGCCCTGGTGCACCCATTCTCTCTCTCTCCCTCCTTACAAATAAATAAAATATTAATAAGAAAGCTTAAATTTCAAATACATATGTAACATACAATTAACACACACACACACACACATATATATAAATGATCTTTTTTTTTAATTCTATTCAAACTCTGCTATAACATGCTGCCCAACAACAACAAAACAGCTACCATTTATTTCTTACTGACTATTAGGTGTTCAAAGCCAAGTAGTCTTTTCTTTTCCACAGCAAAGTTCTGGCTGATGAACTATGTGAATGAAGAATTAAAACCAAATGGGAACCAAGTAGTAATTTATTAATTCGTACAAACAAGCTGAAATGCCAAAAATTGAGGAAGTTGGGGAAATTGCTCAGTGGTTAAAGAAACTTGCTTGCAAAGCCTGCCAGTCCAAGGTTCAGTTCCCAAGCCAGCCATATAAGCCAGCCATAAAAAGAAGTACATGTGTCTGGCATTCATTTGTAGTGGCAAGAGGTCCTGGCACACACACATGCACACACACACACACACACACACACACACACACACACATACATGTGCAAATAAATTAAAAATGACAAAATAATGTCCCACACATGGGTGTGAAGAACAAGATTGAAAGGTTTTAAACTGTGTTAACTTCATGACAGTTCAGCTTTCTATATTGAATCTTCTTTACAAGCAGGAAAGTTGGATATGAAGAGGTTCAAGGGGCCACACGAAAGAGAAATGCAAGATTGCCAAGTGTGTCAACTTGACCCAGCCACGATTTACCTATAACATAGAATCAAAAAGTCCAGGATAGGCCCTAAGGAGATGGCTCAGTCAGAAAATTGTTTGCCTTGCAAGCCTGAGGGATGGAGTTTGATCTCAAGAACTCACACTAAAAATTTTAAAATCCCAGGATAGTGGAGTCTTATGTTTGTTATAATCCCAAAGCTGAGGAACTGGACAGAGGTAGATCTTTATGGTTTCTGGATGGCCAGTCTAGGCTACTTACTGAGTTTCAGACAAATGAGAGGCACTATCTCACAAAACGTGGCAGTGTCCCTGAGTGATAACACCTGAGGTTGTCCTCTAGCCTCCACAAATGTGCACCTGTAAATGCAAGAAAGCACACACACACACACATGGACTGCAGGATGCACATTATATATTTTGACATAGAAATAAAAAGGAAAGAATGTGTTCTAGATGCAAGAACCCCCTTTCATGAAAATGCAGACCAATCAATGGAGAATAAAACCTCAAGAGGTTGAAGAAGACTAGGGGAGTATAGGAGAAATAAGAAGAAAACTTCAAGCTGTCTGCAGGATGATACAGTCTCAAAATCATACTACAGCCAGAGCACACAAAACTAGCTGGGATTGCCATGGCCAACATAGATGACTGCTAATGGATTTTTACATCATTCTAATACCTTGTCATGTAATTAACCTTGTAAAAGTGCCTGCTCCTATTATGCAATGGTACCTGTACATCTGGGCTATAGAAGAAACAGTACCATATTTAGGAAGTCGATTCAGAGCATATACAGCCTGATGGAGGATACTGCCCCTGCCCTCCAGACTATTGCCATCTAGTTGGCATTGAAACTGTTTTTGAAAAGGCCATTCCACAATTCTATCAAGCCAGCTGCTTTAGGGTTGTGGGGCATATGGTCAGACCAATGAATCCATGATCATGAGCCCACTGCCATACTTCCTTGGCTGTGAAGTGAGCTCCTTCATCAGAAGCAATGCTGTGTGGAACACCAGGATAGTGGATAAGGCATTCTTTAAGCCAGATGATAGTTTTGGTAGAAGCACTACTTGTAGTAAATGGAAATCCATACCCAGAATGAGTGTCTATTCTAGAAAGGACCAAATGCTGCCCTTTCCATGATGGAAGAGGTCCAATGTAGTCAGCCTGCCACAAAGTTGCTGGCTGGTCACCCCAAGGACTGTTATGTTATAGAGGCTGAGATCTGGTCTCTGCTGCTGGCAGATTAGGCATTCAGGAGCAGCTATAGCCAGGTCAGCCCTAGTGGAAGCCCATGTTGTTGGGTCTATGCGTAATCTACATCCCTGCCACCATTGCCACTTTGCTTATGGGCTCATTGGGTAATAGCAGGGATAAAAGAGGAAAGGTGTTGAACACTATGCACAGAATGGGTCAGCTTAGTTACCTGATAATTAATTTAATCCTCTAATGAGATCATCTTATGATGAGCATTAACATGGGGCACAAGAATCTTTATGTCCTTTGCCCAATCAGAGAGATCTATCCATACACACTTTCCCCAAATGTTCTTCTCACCAATTTTCCAATTATGTTCCTTCCAAGTCCAGCCAAACCTTTAGCCTCAGGCCATGAATCAGTGGACAACCATGTGCACTGCCTGAAGTTCTGCCCATTGTGAAGACTTCCCTTCACCACAGTCCTTCAGAGTTCTCTCAGTAAAGGGCTGTAATATTACGGCTTTCCACTTCTGGGAGGTGCCAATATAACATACTGGACTATCTATAAACCATGCCTTAGTCCTCTCCTCAGTCAATTGATCATATAGCATACCCCATGAGGCCATAGGTACATGCTTGGGAACAGAAGTCATTGTAACAGAAGTAACAACCATAGGCATCCAGACAACTTCCTCTTGTAACTTACTTGTGCCTACAGGGCCTTCTCTAGCCTGATCACATATATACCGTTTCCACTTGATGATAGACTACTGCTGTTCATGTCCAACTTTATGGTCTGATGTGTTAGATAACATCCAGCTCATAATGGGCTACTCAGTTTGCATAGTTAACTTGATGGCCCATTGTCAATCTTCAGTTTCCACTAAACTCCAATAGCAGACCAAGAGCTATCTCTCAAAAGAAGAAAAATTGTCTGCAAATGATAGGGCCTTGCTCCAAAATTCCAAGGGCCTCATCTGTGATTTACCTATGGAGACCTTTGAAGTTCGACTGAATATAATTTATTATGTACAATTGAGATGGTTATGTATCTATTTTCTGACAGAAGTAGAATGTGATGGTTTGAATTGATGTCCACCAATAGATTCAGAGGTTTTATTAAAACATACTATATTTCCAGCTGCTGGCTGGAGGTGTCACTGTGTGTGCATACTATAGGGTCCATCCTAAACTGTGTCTGGGGGTGGATCTAAATTCCAGCCTAATATATGTACAGTGCTTGAGCTCTGCCTGGGGTTCCTGGGGTGTGCTTGCTTATGGTGCTGGTGGTGGTATTTCTCTCTGTGTGGACCTATGAAAGAGAGCCAGCTTCTTCCATCATCATTATGAACTTCCCATGGACCTGTAAGCTTCAAATGAGCTCCCTTCCTTCCATAACTGTGACTGGTCCGGAGGCTCAATACCATGGATTACAACCCCATGGCCATAGTAAATAGCTGCTAAGCGTTGTTTACATTACTCTGATGTCTCTCCATGTAATTAGTCTTGTACATCTGCCTGCTGCCATTATGCAATGAGACATTCAGGAAACCTCATATAAGGACAGAAAAGAGGAGTAAAATATATGTTGATAAAATTTTCACCTAATCCAGGAATTCCCTGCCTTTTCCCTGTCTTCACTCATGAGCAAACTACCTTACATTAAGACTGTCTGTTAAATGTTAAATGAGCTACTGAGGGTCCAGTGATGAAAATCTTGAGAAGTCCACACCCACACCTTTACCTGAACTCTCTACACAATTAAAATTTCTTCCAATTCCTTACAAGGCTTCCACTGTTTTTTTTTTTTTTTCTCTCTCTCTTTCTCAGAGTAGTGATAACCTAGAAAAGCTAGGAAGAGATCTCAGTCTACCCACTGAGTATCTCTAAGACCTCCCTACTCTTCAAACATGGATAAAAGATAGTGCTGATAGTGGTTAGAGAGGATGAGGTAATAAATATGCCATATGAAAATAGCTTCTTTACTTTCTGGCCAAGGCAAAAATAAAGACTCAAGAAAACATGGTTCCTTAATCCCACATATATTCAATATTGTGCTGGGAAATTTACATTTTGGCAATGTTTTGATCTTATTTTATACATTTCTGTAACTATTATCACAGATGTGAAACAATCACGTGTTACAGCCAGTGAACCAGGCAGTTCATCATGACTGTCTTTTCTTTCCTTTGCCCTTCTTTGTATTTGCAGAGCTAAGTCTTACCTCCTCGCTGTGAGATTGTATGAGATGCAGAATGAAGAAAAGAGTCATTATGGTATACTATGCTTCAAAGGTGTTCTATTTTTTTCTGGCTTTTTCCAATAATACATTTAAAACCAATAAAATTCCTTAAAACTCCATAACTTTTGAACTCATAAATTACTCTGCTGCTCCAAAAATTTCTACCCACAAATATTCTGATTTTTATGTACCTACAACATAGTTGAAAGGCAATGTCTTACTGTCAGTTGGAAATGAATGTGAGCCAGTATAAAAATTAAGGGAAAAAAATCCACCTATAGGATGTAATTATATATAAAGATTTTATTATTATGAGTGGAACCAAGGAAAAATTTAATAATAAACATGATTATTAAACTAACAGAACATCACAAATTAATGCTCAATAAACTAAATTTGCTTAAAATGTTTAGACATTATATGAGAATGCAATCGGTTTGTGTAGAAGCTATTTTTTTAAATGTTTTTGTTCATTTTTACTTATTTAGTTGAGAGTGACAGAGAGAGAAAGAGGCAGATAGAGAGAGAGAGAGACAATGGGTACGCCAGGGCCTCCAGCCACTGCAAGCAAAGTCCAGATGCATGCGCCCCCTTGTGCATCTGGCTAACATGGGTCCTGGAGAATCGAGCCTTGAACCGTGGTCCTTAGGCTTCACCACTAAGCCATCTCTCCAGCCTTTTAAAGTTAACACATAAAGAGTGAATTTAACATCTAAGAGATAACTATATAAATATATATGCCATAAATATGAGTATGCATATATATTTCACAGAGATTAGAATAATGGCAATATTTTAGAAATAATTACTAATTCCTAAGCACTTAATACTTTTTCTAGCACTTCATCTCAATTTAAATGTTCAGTATGCTAAGTTTTTCAGGTTATAAATCTCTGAAGGTACAAATAAGTACATGAGGCTTATATATTAGCTTGAACTAACATGTGAATATCAATAGAAATGCTATGAAAACTACTATCATTTTCATGATCATTGTTTCAATGAAAAAATAATTCATAAATGATCAAGGCAATGCATTAATAACTAGAGTAATGAGAAAAAGATAATACATGGTTCCTTTTTCTACAGTCCACCAAATATGGAGGCCCAGAATGGGAAAATTTTTGCCATATGGTGTCATAACTCTACACATTTAAAGGAAAAAGAAAATTTCCCTAATAGCACTACCTGTGTCATCTCTTTTTATTAAAAGTCAACATTTAAGAACACAATATGAACCTGCATTTTTAAATATGTTAACAGCAATGTGACCTTTTAGGGATGAATTTTATTTTATTACGTAGTTCATGACTGAGGCTCTGGCATGTTAATGACCTTCCTTGGATTGGAAGGCTTCTAGGTGATTGAGTCTATATATCTAGATGTATGAGTCACTAGGACCTCACAAACTTCCATTGTGGCATGATTGTCCATGTTTAGTAATGATAGTATTAATGGCTTTAAAACTGATCACAAAAAGTACAAACAATAAAATGGTATCAAGAATTACAAAAAAGTGCTACTTAATTACACCATGCTATTTAGTTCCACAGCTACTCTATGTTTGACACAGCATTATTCTTGCCACTTAACAGATGAACACAGGGTATTTGTGGAAGACACTCCCCAGCATGACTTGTTTCATTGCTTTTCTACTTCAATTTCATTTAAAGGGGAAGGGAGTATGATGGAGAGTGCAGTTTCAAAGGGGCAAGTGGCAGGGGAGAGGTGGAATTACCATGAGATATTGTCCACAATTATGGAATTGTCAATAAAAAATAAATTAAAAAAAATCTAGGCTAGTGGTACATGTGTGTAATCCCAGCACTTGAGTAGAGGAGGCAGAAGGGATTAAAAGTTCAAGGTCAACCTCATCTACACTGCTAGTTTGTGGTCAGGATGAGCTATATGAAACCCAGTCTCAGTAAATGAAAAAAAAAAAAAACAAAAAAACTACCTCATTAGTTTTCAAACTGCAAAATCCATTGAATGCACCATTATTAGTATTTAGTAGAATTCATCCAGAAATCTGTTCATCAAATCTTCAAATTGATATTTTCATGTTCTGCTCAAAATTAATTAATAAAATATATGTTTTGTATAAATAGACTTTACTGGCATGTTATGTATTTAAACATGTCTGAGATTTTATTTACTTATTTATTTTTATTAGTTTTCTATTCTGCAAGCACAGGCAGTTTAGTACCATTATTAGGCTCATCCATGACCTATCCAATTTATGAAAATTCAGATTACCCCTACATTCATCCACGGAAAACCATTAGCCATCTTAGTTGTATTAAGACATTTGATGCCGGGCGTGGTGGCACACGCCTTTAATCCCAGCACTCAGGAGGCAGAGGTAGGAGGATCGCCAAGAGTTCGAGGCCACCCAGAGACTACAGAGTGAATTTCAGGTCAGCCTGAGCCAGAGTGAGACTCTACCTTGAAAAACCAAAAAAAAAAAAAAAAAAAAAAAAAAAAAAAAACACAAAAACAGTCTGAGATTTTATTTGTCTTTATAAACAAAGCACCATGAAATCCATAAATAATTAAAATACATTTTATAAGTTTGTGGTAAAATTTGACACTTCCACCTATTTTCCTTATGACAAATTATTCACTAGCATTATTTCTCAGAGGTAATGCATTAAGAATTTTAAATTTTGGCATTATCAATCCTAACACCTGCTGTCTAAAAGAAAACAAAATATTTATGCTTTTAAGATATTATTCTTTTGAAACTGCAGTACTTCTCTTTTCATGTGTTGAAAGTTATAACTCTCTAAAGTGATAAATAAATATTGATACAGCATTTAGTGATGCATATAACTATGGCAACTCCAGAAGGCTTGCTTTTTGTAAGCACTCTAATACATGGAAATTTTCCAAAAAGTGTTCTAAGCGTAATAATTACCATCCCAGATGCTGGATTGTGTCTGTGTGGGACGGACTCAATGTGCTGTCACATCCAACAGAGTTGCCAATCTTAAGCCAACTGTGACTTCTCTCTGCACACTTCTCTCTGGGGCTTTAACAACAACAACAAAAAAATCTTAATTAGCTTTTGTTTCCAAGAAGGAGTTTATTTTTCCTGATGTTATTTTCATCTTACTAGGATTATGTGAATCAAATTGACCTTGACATTTTATCTATTACAATAGTGCATTATTTATGCTATATTTAAATTCAAGTTATTAACCTTACAAAGATAAAATCAGAGGTTTATTAGTAACATACATATCCCTGTAAGATTGGGGCATGAGTTGGTTAGATGCAATTCAGAATCATGCTGAGGTATGGCAAATTGATCAAAACAACCTATTATTGAAGACTTGTTGATGACCTAAAAATGTTACTAATGTATGTAAATAGGACCAAAGGAAAATGTGCTATTAGGCTCTCACATTGATGACAAAATTTTGAACTAAGTTCTTTATTTATACTCACGGAAGTATGAAAGCGTAGGTTATATTTAGTTATGTTTGTTCTATAGAAAAATTTAAAATTTTTCAGTTTGCTATATTCCTACTTTCCCAAGGGGAAACAAATTGTAGCTGTAAGATCTCAGGTATTCTTAGAGCCCAAAATTTTTGAACAATTTATTCTAAATATATTTTTAGTATGCATTGGCAATTTCAACTTTCTTCAGATTTCTCATAGCATACATTTCAATTTGGCAATGTATCTTCACTTAGAGTTCAGGAACAACTGGAGTATGTTAGTGGAATCCATTTGCCAATGAAGGAAAAGTGCAAATTGTCATTTACCTTTACGGGCATTAATAGTGTGTTTAACAAGTAACAATATGCATTCTCCCCTTAGTGGAGATACAGTTCACTAATGACATCTCATCGCTTCTCACAGCAGGGCATCCATTCTATTTGGGCATAATGACTGAGCTCACATCAGTTTTTAAGAATCTATGTTATCATTATTCATTACAGTGCCACACTGAAGCTTCTCTGGGAGGCAATAAAGAGCAAAATGTATGTTTTAAAGACCTTTATTTTCCCCTAAATGCTTGAATTAAGCTGCAATCTGTGGTGTTCAGAGACTAGAGTTATGTTCTAAAGCAATGCTTCTTTTGGAGTACATCATGCTTGTGGATCGGGCTCTGATTAGCCTCTGCGTTTTCTAATACAGTATATTGATTTTCTGCTACTGTGGCTGCCATTGGATCCCCAGTGCTGGCAAAGGCGTTCTGTCTTTTGCATGAGAGAATGATATATGGTTTTCTGTGAGGCTCCAAGCACACACTTATTTCCTCTTCAATAAGAACAACCGTCAATATCATTTAAGCAGAGAAAAACAACGAGAGGCAAGCCAGCATGTTCAGGAACAATTTGGGTTTCTTCATACTCCTCGCCGATTCTGCCTCATAAACTATACACATTCTATAAAAAGTTGGCAATCATCTTCAAAGTGGTTAAATCCTTTTTCTCTCAGGTGGGAAATCAATAATCTTTGTTTGAAAGGTAAACATGCATTTTTTATGAAAGAATATTTTGAAAGCAATTTTATTTTCACTTTCTATTGGCTACAACACTCATTTTAAATGCAAAGTAGCACTAGCAAATAAGCCAACACTCTGAACCCATTTTTCAAATTCTCATTATAAACTAATGTGAAAAATCATCTGGAATTTGTACTTTAAAACTTGGTGGTGGCAGGTGCCTGTAATCCCAGGAACTAGAGCAGCTGAGACTTGGATGTTCACAAATTTGAGCCCAGTCAGGGCAACATAATAAAACCCTCTTACAAAATCATAAAGGGGGCTGGAGAGATGGCTCTGCAGTAAATTGCACTTTCTGTGATAGCTTGTAGGCCTGATTTTGCTGGAGTTAAAATCTCCTGATCCCATGCAAACATCTGTGCTCACCTCTCCCATGGAAACATCTGGGCTCACCTCTAATCCCAGTCCTATGGGGAACAGAGGCCCAAGAATCAGCAGAGCCTCACAACTTCTAGAATCATTAAGAGAACCCAGCTCAAAACAAGACCATGCAGAAGACCAGTGAAGCTAGACAGCTGACATTGCTCTCTCTCTCTCTCTCTTTCTGTCTCTCTCTCTCTCTCACACACACACATACACACACACACACACTCACTCACCATATTGCATTACACACATACACAGACATACATATGCCAAAAAACAAAGGATAATTTTAGTTTCAACTGACCTTTTTTTTTTTTTTTTTTTTAGATTGTCTCAGTTCAGAGTCACTATAAACAGGTGGATTTCTAGGCACATTATGTCCTGAAGAAGTTTATAGCAATGAAGCATAGGATGGAAGAGTACATCAGAGAACAGTTAGCAGAGGTACGGGTGTAGGTAAAATGTACTTTTAGGTACATACCACAAGGAATCCTGGAGTTGACATGGCACCACTCAATTGTCTCCATATAAAGCATGGAGCCAGATTTTATTACTTCTCATGCCTTGGTATTAAGTCATAGTCATGTTCTACCTGTGAGGTGCAAGTGAACATGATTTTGTCTATGGTCATCAGTTCCCCACCACTGAGGGCAAAACAGAGGAGACAGCTATGGCATCTAGCTGCCAACACTGGACAGTGGAAGGATGGGTAGGTCGATGGCCTGGGGACAAGGGCAGTGACAGTGTCCACCATACAAGGGAATCTATCAATTTCATTAGGTAGATGAAAACGACTCAGTACTCCTAAAGGACAACAATGACAAAACACAGGAATTATGACAGAAAATTAAGTTTAGTTTTTCATTAACTGTTTTAAATCTCCAAAATTCATTATAGAGAAAAAAAAGTTTTAAAAGTTAGACGTATCATTATAATCCTTAAAGTGCACATGGATTAGCACACATACAAAGTCATTCTCAGAATAAAACCGAATTCCATACAAGTGACAAGGTATGAGCATATTCTTTTCAGAAAGAGTACTTTAAATGCATGAATATATATTTAGAGGTATTGTTTTCTTTCATGATGAGTTTTTTTTTTTCTAAAACCTTGGTACTATGCCATTTTTTCCCAGCAGCTAGAGTTTTATCTTCCTTTCAGCTATAAAACATATTTGGTGCTTCTCTTAACTCATTTTAAAAAAAGACTAGAGTAAATCTTTTGATATTTAAACATTTTATTGGTATTCAATAATCTTACTGGCTGATACCAGCATTCCTAATTGCTAAATATTCCATATTATGACTTCAGAAGTGATTTCATGTCACCAGAGTCTAGCAGGTAAGCCTGTGACCCCACACCTGCCTCCAAGCAGAGGACTCAAGTGAGTCTATTTCTATGCATCTTGCCTTGCCTTGGCTTCTTGGTATTTATGCTGCACAGGAGCTTCTAGTATTGATTACAAGTCATATGAAGTTAGACTGATATGCTTCCTTCCACCTTCCCTCCAAAAATAAATTGTGCCAAAAATCCAAGGTTAATGAAGCAAGCACATTACAATATATCTTTTCTGGGTATTCCTTTCATTTTAGTTGATTAACTGAGAAAATTAGACAGGTGGAAAAACACATTGTATGCATACACATACATCTTCAGGCTGAGATCATATGAAATTGTATAAGTAGGTAAGAGGAAAAGTTTCTTGTAGAATCAAATCAATCCATACCATGCTTGTCAACACAACCAAAATGTATCTTACAGCAATACAAGTAATTCACCCAAATTTGGTTTCAATTCTTAGTCAAATAAGTGACAAGGGTGTTGGGACTCTACCAATCAACTTACCCCTTGTCAGTAAGTACAACCATATGCAAATAGTGGGTTTTTAAGGAGCCTATGCAAACTTCCCAGAAAGGAAATGTTCATGCATAGTAACTAGGAGCCACCATATTCGTGTGACTGAAGAATATTTTAACAATATTAACCAACTTATTCAGGAATGTGCATACTAATTTTTAGGCTGTAGAACTTATAACGATGCTCCTTTATAAAGAGCTGTACAACTTTGGTCATGTCACTTAAATATTCCTTTGTTGAATCGCATTTAATGTGAAGGTTAAAATCACACCTTCTACTTGAAAATAACATGTAAAACACTTCATCTTGAAGAGTACTTGGCACCTGTAGGCATTAGTTAATAGTGTTCATGGAGTAGAGAGATGACTCAGCTCTTAAGTGTGCTTCTTTGTGTTGCATAAGGTCCAAGGGGTCTGATACTACTAGAGTTTGCATCCTCACATTTCATGTAAACAGCTAGACATGGCCATGTGCACTGAAACACCAGTGCTAGAAAGGGAATGGAAACCTGACAATGATCAGAGCCCCTCAATCCCTAAAATCAATGATATGCAGTGTGCCAGTCTAGGCACCACAGTTGAGCCCCTCTCAACCTGCCATAAATGAACATTGTGGGGTACCATACTACATGCCCACAATACCATACATACACATAATAATAATAAATAATAGTAATAATGTCCAGTAGCTCCACTTCTAGTAATAATCCTAAGAGAATGACTGTGGATACATATAAATAATTTCTTGAAAGAATTTATATATATATATATATACATATATATATATATATATATATATATATATATATATATATATATATATATATATGATCAGAGAGAGAAAGGGAGAAAGAGAGAAAACATGGGCATGCCAGGGCCTCTAGCCACTACAAATGAACTTCAGATGCATGTGCCACCTTTGTGCATCTAGCTTACTTGGGTACTCGAAAATCAAACCTGGATCCTTAGGTTTCACAGGCAAGTACCTTAAAGGCTAGGCCATCTCTCCAGCCCATCTTGCAAGAAATTTTAATATTACTCTCAATAGTGGAAAATGCTTGTGAAATCATAGCATGGGGCTAAGAATTATTAGCAAGATTCTTAAGATGGAATCACATGCTTACATGTAAAAATGAAAAATATAGGTTTTATTGGCACAAAATATATCAATAACATATCCTTGAGATAAATTAGGGAAAACAGTACATGAAGTATGACAAACTATATTAACATAAAAATAGACACACTGAATTCTGGAAAGTACAATATAATGTTTAGAATTGACAGATGAATATAGATTAATAGATAATCTCATATATCTTTTTAATATCACATTACATCTTCCATTTTAAAGATATTATTACTCTTTAAGAAAAGTAAATTCATTTAAATTTTTATGTGAAAGAGAAAGAGTGAGAGCAAGAATAAGAGAATTGCCATGACAGGGCCTTATGTGTGTACCCCCTTGTGCATATGTGTGGCCTTGCGCACTTGTATTACTTTGTGCATCTGGCTTATGAGGAACCTGGAGAGTTAAATTTGAGTCCTTAGGCTTCACAGGCTAGTGCCTTACCTGCTAAGCCATCTCTTCAACCCCATTTAAATCTTTTTATAATTATATTTTATAGATACATCAAGTAAGCTATAAGTGGTTTTTTGAAATGATATCATAAATAAGATATTTTTGTATAAATGTATAAATGATGCACTCCAACTAAAATTATGATACTTTTTGATGAGAAAATGCTGTCTACAGGGAAAGTATTCTATTTTAAATGTAGTAATATAAAACTTCACAGACATATTCATCAGTTACTAAACAAATCTACTATGTCTTAAAACCATAACCCTTCTTACATTACAATCAGCTACCTAGCAACATTTGAACTTGAAAAAAATATATAGCTAAGACTAATAAAAATTCCCATTATTATGTAGCCTATAGTGACTGTAACAACGATTTTCTTTTCTTATCAGAATGAACAGTGATTCTCAAGAGTACTTGAACTTTCTTTTTAAAATATAGACATTTTCTTTGATTTACTCCTAAATTATTCTTGCAGTGTCTTAAATACCATAAGAATGAATTGTTTTTAAGAAATTTTTTCTTGTCCATCAAAATCATTGTATGCATTATTTGTGATTTAGCTATTCATCTATTACTAGAGGGAATGAATGTAGCCAGTACTTTAAGTACTTTTGTCTACTCTTGCACCTCTAGGCCACCCCCTGGCCTTACCACCTCCTGGTCTCAGGACCCTAGGCTTTGCCCCTGGAAAGATGACTTGTGATTTCAAACCTGGAAACCTCATCTTTGCCAAGATAAAAGGTTACATCCATTAGCCAGCTTGGGTAGATGAAGTCTTTAATGGAGCTGTAAGGTACCCACAAACTACCATATTCTTTTTTGGAACTCATAAGACTGCTTTTATAGGACCAAAGGATATATTTCCATACTCGGAGCAGTATGGCAAATCAAATAAACAAAATAGGTTAGCAATACAAAAATGAAATTTTCAAGTGAACCAATAGCAACTAAACAATCTAATGCATCATCTGGTGTTGAATATGTCCTAAAAGATGATGACCTGCAGCTATGAGGTCAATATTCCAAAACCAAGAGGCAGACCTAAAATAGTAAAACAGCCCTGTCCTTCAGAGAGTGACATGGTTGCTGACTGTAGCAGATAGCTTCAGGTTCACTGAAATAAACTTCCAGACCAAGCACAGTTATGAAGGAGGGGTTATTTATTGAAGCTTACAGATCCAAGGGAAGTTCCATAAATGGCAGAAGAAGCTGTCCTGCCTTCACAGGCCCAAACAGAGAGAGAGAGAGAGAGAGAGAGACAGAGACAGAGACAGAGACAGAGACAGAGACAGAGACAGAGACAGAGACAGAGACAGAGAAGTACAAGCCAAAAGCCACACAGCACAGCACACTTCAGGAACTCCAGCTAGGCACACTTTGCATATCTTTATATTGAAACCTGAAACCCACCACCACACCTTAAGATCCACCAAGTGACATTGCCTCCAGCCACATGGCTACAGATGCAAACTACAAACAATAAAAAACTGAATATATTGGGGGCCATCTATTCAAACTACCACACTGATGAAGATAAAGTAAGCAAAAGGGCAAGAGGAAAAACAGTCTAAAAAGAAACTTAAAAAGAAAGAGGAAGGCCAAAAGGAAGAGGCTAACCCAAGAAAAGAACCATATTAAAAAAAAAAAAAAGGACTGGAAGAAAGAAGTTTAATCAAGTAGGAAAAAATTACCTAAAACTGGGTTTGCATCAACCTCTGATTCTGAAGAGGAAGGAGATGGTCAAGAAGGGGAAAAGGAGAGGAAGGGTGGAAGAAACGTCCAGACTGCTCACAGGAGGAACATGCTGACAGGGCAGCATGAGAAAGGAGCAACAGATTGAAAAACACCAGCAGAAGGAACCAGTGGAGACAGATCACCAAACAACATATAATCTATAGCAATAAAAATTCAATCTCATTTTGGGCTTAAAGCATTAATCCAGTTATTGAAAAGAGAATACAAGTGGTGCAAACAAAAGATACAGATATTTAGACAGACTCATTAGACTGAATTTCCCTTACCATCTTAATGGAAGAATGTTCCAGTTTAAAATTGAGGACTTCAATATTAATGACATTATTATTGGGCTATGCTTATTAACAATATTTCCTGTAAGGTGTACACTACTTATTAAGGTCGGCCATCATTTCTGTTACTTATTTTTTTAAAACCAAGCTTAAAATGAAGCTTTGTGTTTGAATGTTATAACACACGTAGATGCAGATGATAGTTGTAAATTATTTCATTTAGAAATGAGAAAATTAATTTTGTTTTTTTATGTGTATCCTTTTTTGTTTATTTTTAATTTTAAATTTAATTTATTAGTTTTCTTTGCAGCAAATACAGGCAGTTTGGTACCATTGTTTAGGCTCATCCATGATCTACCTACCCCCTCCCAATGGACCCTCCTTGTTGATGTAAATGGGTCGTGCATTGTGGAGTTAGTCCACAGTTATTGGTATGATAAATGTCTCTGCATATCATGACCCAACATGTGACTCTGACATTCTTTCCTCCCCCTCTTCCACAAAATTTCCCTGAGCTATGTTGGGTTCATTTTTGGTCTGCTTCAGTGCTGAGGTGTTGGGGGCCTCTGAGGCTCTGGCTCTCTGATTTGGTAGGAGTTGATTTTTCTAAGCTAGATATTACGCTGGAATAGGTATTACACCACTAAGAATGGGGCAGTTTTTCTGTCCCTCGACATTCTTTTATTATTTAATTATTTATAATCTTATTTTTTTTAATTCTGAGAAAGTAAACAGTAGACTTGTTAAGTGAAAAAATGAAACTTTAACAAAAACTTTAAATTTTTTTTTAAAGTACACCTGACAATAGTTGCCTATAGAGAAAACTTACAGCCTACATTCAAGTTATTGACAATGAATATAATTAAAATAGATGTTTGCAAGTTGAATAACATAAAATGAAATCCATCTCCCAGACATAATGAAGTGAACCAGCATGTCATGTCAAAAGACATGCTTAGCTAACACAATTAGCCCTTACCTGAAACATGGCTTAGAATTCTTTCAGCTTCATTATTCATTCGCTTTTTTTGTAAGTACTTTTTCAGATTTATATAGAAAAGGAACAATTTAGTGACTTGTCATATCAAATAATGGAAAAATGTCATGAGAGGTTCTACTATATCGCCAAACAGAGTCACTGGACACAGATAAGGAACACCTCTATTGTAGTTTCTTCTGTATGAATGGAATGGTTTTAAAACACCCCCCACCTTCCACTAAAGAAAAAACGCTTAAGATAGTGAAATCATCAGTTCAACGCCTTCTGAATAATTTAAAGGAAAATTTGTTTCTGTTCAACATGCAAATATGAAATAATTTCCTTAAAATTTAAAGTTTCCCTGCTTTCATCTCCCACCCTCCTCCTCCCAAACTGGGTTTGGCAGCTCACAGACATACAGGACATGTAGATGCCAAGTACCTGGAAATATGTGTTGGCCATGATTAAACCAGCTGATGCCATGTGCCAGGCTCTCCCACAAAGCCTCAGGATTACCTACCTACATGTTGTCAGTTCATGCTGCCAACAAGCTGTGTAGAACAAAAACAGAAACAGAGCTCTTCTCAGATCTCATCACATACTTTAATGTACTGCATTGTTTGTTTAGATTTTATGTACCTTGTGTTTCAGAAATAGGTTTTCTATTAATCTAACAAAAAATAATTTTTTAAAAGACACAGAGCCTGAATCTGACCATATATCCTTTCTGGAACCTATTCCCAGCAATAACATACTCAAATTTAAAGTCTGTTCCAAAACTGTAATTTACAGAGTAAAATGGGCAAAATATCAAATTTTTGTTCATTTACTTATTGAAAAGCAGATCAGAAACAGTGATGCCTATCTTGTAATGATTATTATTTAATATTGCAGCATGTGCTCACTGCCTTGCTTCTCACACATCTGCACATATCTGGACGAAACCTCTTCTGGACCAAATATTTCTTTTATTAATAATCAATTCAAAAACTGCTACAATCTATGATTTTTAAAAATATTGAATAATAAAAATGCTTTTTTATCATACTACCTCTATTTTCAAAACTCATACTTCACCTTTTGCTAAACTTGGTAATTATGTATACATAGAAGATTTCACTCTATAGATTTAGATACATGACAGCTAATCCCCTTAGTTATTAACACATTTTTAAATCTTATTTAACATTTCCATTTTTAAGATTATTATAGAGTCTGAAATCAAGATAGTTGACATGGAAATTAACTAGTTGATTTCATCAGAAATATTTACAACAGATTTTTACTCATTTCATTTGAACATAACAGAAGGTAAATAAAAAAGTTTAAATATGTCAGTAAATGTAAGAGAAATCAGCCAATTATTCAACAACCTTCTTTTTTCACCTTATGACTGTTTTTTATTGAATCATTATAAATTTATCCCTCAAATTTCACATACTTGACCTTTAAATATTTACTTAAATTCTAGTCTCATATTCTTCATTCACTAAGTGAATGATAGAATAAGATAGGATATGTGAAATAGATAGAATATGCAAGTTAGTAAGCACATTTCAGACTTCAAAAATGCTACTGAACAACTTTTCTTTCTCTTCTTTTAAAATATTTTATTTTATTTATTTATTAGAGAGAGAGAAACAGACAGAGAGAGAGAGAGAATACGTGCTCCACAGCCTCCAGCCACTGCAAACGAATTCCACATATGAGCTTTTTCTGAATGCAGACACTAAACACACCTATCTCCCTGGCTTGCTAGGTCCTATCACCTTTGGAACAGGGTAGATGGAGCAGGCAATAGGAAAAGGTACTAAATGCCCAGGTAATATTAAAGGTGTCTGTAAGTAAAATGATAATTCCATTATAGTTAGTAACCAGGTTTGTTTTGTGTCTGCACAAGCCAAGGTCATGCATTATTTCTTTAAATAAAAGCCAATGTGCAAATAATGTCATACCCATTGATTAAAACAGAAAACAATCATAATATCTTAGTTCTTTTGCATTAATACATTTTCTTTTTAGTAGAATGGAAATATTATTATTTTATAATTATTACCTTTATAACTTTGCAGAAGGAGAGTTAAATTCCTCATAGCACCTATTTCCTTTACCCTGGTGCAGATTGTCAGGCTTGCCATGGAAGCAGCACTCTTGCTCCTCTCACCAATGAAGGAGACAGACACTGAGGATAGTTAACATATACCAAAGCAGAAATCCAGAAGCTCCTGAGAGCTTCACACTGAAGTAGACTTAAAACACACTCACTACGGTTCAGGGAATTTTGCAGAAGAGAGGTAGGAAAGATTGTAAAAGGTACAGTTTGGGAGGGCATACACAAATGCATTAATACCCCTCACGATGACTAACTTCTGCTCTAACAAAGCATAACCACAGCTCCATGGGGAATACCAGCAACACCACTGAGGAAGGTCCTCAGTGGAATGAGGACAGGGAGGAGAGAAATTATGGTACCAACACATGATGTGTCCATACAAAGTATTTTCTTTAAATAGATAGAAAATAATGATAAATTTACTAGGTATTTTAGAAGGGATACTTACATCCTTCAAAATTAGACTCTGAACATTCTCTGAACATTTTTTTTTTGTCTCAACATCTCATGTCTTTCTTACCTACACAATATTATCTAAAAATCTGATCTTATTCTGTACAATTATAGTATCTAATAAAATAAAGGATTTCATTTTATGGTAAAACAGTTGTGTAAATAAAATATACATTTTACATCCATTAAAACAAAACCAAATAGCAAAAGTGTTATGTCTCAATTTATGTTAGTTACCACATAAAAAGCAAACAATATGAATACTGCATTAAAAAATAGCCTCACTTCCATCTCCTTAAGTAAAACTTGAGCTAAATCAACATATCAGAAATCTTGAAGGTTCATGGTAGCAAAACAAGGCATGGTGATGCTGGTCTGTAATCCTAGAGTCTGGGAAAGTGAGGCTAAAGGGTCACAGCTTTGAATCTTGTCTGAGTTTCATAGCAAGTTGTAGGCTAGCTGGGCTACAAAGAGAATATACACACATACATATATATATATCATCAAGCACTTGCCAATTCTTCTACAAAGAACAAACAAGCTACATGTGTAAAATTATGTTAGAGGTGAATGATTGTGGAAGAAGTGGAAATTGCTAGCAGAAAAAAAATGTAAATCATGTGGGACTCAGAAATCTGCATTAATACTATAGTAGGAGAAACAAAATATTCCAGCATTTACCACCTTGTTCCATAGCTATGTAAAAGAAATAATTCCACAAACTCGATTAGTACAGATATTGGAATTTCTAGCTATTGAAACATTCCACAACTTTCACAGGCCTGTAGCTCAGTAGGTAAGTATGGCACATAGACATATCACCTTAGAAAAAAGTTTCACACCACTTCCCAGCAAATACCCCAGAAGGCCATAGCCAGTGACATCAGTAGAAAAAGGCTACTGCCTTAAATTTGGACTTCTTCATGAATCAGGAATCCTTTCATAGTTCTGTCTGTGGGATCTGTCAAATATTCAGTTGCACTGACCTAGTGTGTAGCTATGTCACAAATCAAGCCTGGCTCAGGGCAGGCACTAAAGCCTCCTGAGTACCCTTCCTGCAGAATTTTGGTGTTGCTACATGAAGGGAAATGAAAGACACCATCCTCAAGAAGCCCAGGCTCAAGGAGCCTTTCTTTGAAACCACAGTCAGTGGCTGAGGATTCATGTCAGTGCCTGGACTAGTGAAAGTCAGGCATTGGCTTCCTGCCATCCATCTCACTTTACTGTGAATAGGCTCTTGTTACTAGCTGGGACCTACCATGGACACTGTTTAACAGTCCCAGAGCTATGCTTCGATGGCCTGTAGTATTGTACTTTTGTGGCTTCTCTGTTTAGGAGGTGCAAGAGGTCTGCAGAGAAACTTTGTACGTAGCCAGCTTCTTCCTGCTCTCACTTGCCTGGCATTTCATTTAAGGAGTGGGGAAATATTTGCTTGAGTATTGAAGGAAACTGGAAAATATATTAAGTGAGGTAACCCAGGTCTAGAAAGACAAACACCATATGTTCTCTCTCATATGCTAATCCTAGGGTAGAACACAAGTTAGAACACATGTGCATGCTGTTCTCAGGTGGAAAGAGCACAGATACCAGACACGACAAAGTAGACCATGTATATGTGGTAGGGTGCTGGGGGGAGAGGTTTAAAGAGGAAGGGTAGAGAAAGAAGCAGATCTTAGGTGATATGAAACTCAAATGAAAAATATTGGGGAGAGGAAGGTACAAACAGGTAAAGGGTCACGAAGATGAAACAGAGAAGTGATAAGGTGATGTTTAACTCAAACTAAGTGTGTATAACAATAAAGAAGTAAAATCTTGTAAATTATTTTACAAAGAAGTTGGGGGAAATAGTTAAAATCTTGCATTTAGGTGCATATAGCCAAGAGAGTCCCAAAAATTTTGCCAAGTTTCCATCATAAACCATCCCCATTCACTCCCAGGGAGGGTGAAAAAAAATCAAACGAGACTAGCTAGTTCTTATGACCTATGTGTCATCCCAGCACCAAATGTGCACAAACTCCGGGGACTGAGGTTCTATTCCCTATTAGATATGCCCACAACAAGCAACTTCCAACCAAGATTGTCATAACCTGGAATGTTATTTTTCAGAATGAGAGAAGAAATAAAGACAACAAAAGTAAGGGAAATTTATTAACACCATAGAAAGCTTTAAACAGATGCTTAAGGGAGGCCTACACTCAGAAGTTCCAAGATTAATTCCCATTAAGATTCATGAAGCACCAATTTCAATAATCGTTCTACAAAAATAGAATTAGAAGTAATAAAATATAATCATTATGGCAAAACATTTAACAACAAAGATGAATCATACAGTAAGAACATTCACAATAATATTCAAAACAACAAAATCAACAAAATAACAGGAACAAGATTTATGTTTTAATAGGACTATCAATGTAAGTGAACTTAAATATTCAATTAAAATATAGAGTATCAGGCAAGGGTGTCCAGAGTTTTCACATTATGACATGTTTCTGTCGTCTACAAATGTGTTGAGAAACATTCATAGCTATCCTGGCATGCATGAAGCCTGCAAGATTTTGGTTGGATATGCCTGAATATTTTTTTTAAAAATGATCATGAACCAACTATATGCTGCTACCTGAAACTCATACTGACACACACATGGGAAATGGTATCTTAGAAGAATAGTTACACATATACATATTGACAAAATAGATTTTTAGATAAAACCTATAACAAAGCATATTACACAATGACCAAAGAACCAAATCACCAAGAAGATATAGCAAATGTAAATCTGTATGTATTTATTTTGGGAGCACATACTTTTATTAAATTAACATTATGAGACTTAGCAATAAGTGAGGACACCTAATTTAATACCTGATTCTTAACAGCAAATAAACCATCCATACCAAAAATATCAGTATAGAAATATCAAAGTTAAGCTAGTTGAAGGCAATTGGACTATAAAGCAATCCATCCAATAGCTATAGAATATATCTTCAGTTTATCTACATGGGGAATGTTAAGAATAAAAAATTATCGTAAAATTTTCATCAGTTGGACCAGGGAGATAGCTCAGCACTCACTTGCTTGCAAAGGCTAATTTGTAGTCCAATCTTCAATACCCCAGTGGTGAATGCACCTGGAGTGGTATTCCCATTCAATCTCAATCTTCCTTCCACCCTCCCTTTATTTTTCCTTTTACAAATAAATAAACACAGTTTTAAAAATTTCACAAATTGGAATCATATTGTATCATTTTTATCATAATGGAATAAAGCTAAGTCAATAACATAAATTCAACAAATAGATGTAAGGAAAAATAACAAGTGTTTGAATGAACAGTGAGTGACTCAGGAAATCAGAAATCAAACATAAACATTTTTCTTGAAATGATTATAAATAGAAACCCAATAAATAAAACCTTTAGGACACACACACACACAGATTACAACAAGGAGGTTCATATAATGTGTGAATATTTAAAAACAGAAAGATTTAAAATAAATAACTTAATACAGTATTTCAACTATTTACAAATATGAAAATAAGAAAACACAAAATGAAGAGAAGGAAAATATTAAAATACAACTAAATGTGGGCTGCAGAGATGATGGCTTAGTGGTTAAGTGCTTGCCTGTGAAGCCCAAGGACCTGGTTTGAGGCTGGAATCCCAGGGACCCACATTAACCAGATGTGCAAGGTGGTGCATGCATCTGGAGTTTGTTTGCAGTGGCTGGAGGACCTGGCATGCTTTGTATCTCTCTCTCCCTCTTTCTCCCTCTCTCCTTCTCTATCTGTCTGTAGCTCTCAAATAAACAAATAAAAATGAAAAAAATATTTAAAATACAACTAAATAAAATACACTTTTAAGAATTTATACAAAAGTTAATGAAAAAAGTGGCACTTTGAAAAAATAAAGTTATGATCCATTAGCTATTCTAAATAAGAAGAGAGAAAAGTCCCAAACAAATAAAATTAGAGATCAAAAGTAACATATTAAAATTGATAGCACAGAACTTCAAAATATAATAATGGATTATGAAAAGCAGTATTTTGGCAAACTGGAAAACCTAGAAGAAATAGACAAATCACTAGATTAACATTATGTAAAAACTCGAACCAAAAGGATGTAAGATTTGCTTTTAGATCCATTAATAGCAATAAGATTGAATCACTAATGAAATGTCTCCTCACAAAGAGAAGCCTAGAGCATGATGGCTTTACTTTAAAAATATAACTAACATCATGGGCTGGAGAGATGGCTTAGCAGTTTAGGTGTTTGCCTGCAATGCCAAAGGAACCAGGTTCAATCCCCCAGGACCCATGTAAGCCACATGCACAAGGTGGCACGTTTCTGGAGTTTATTTGCTGGAAGCTCTGATGTGACCATTCTATCTCTTTCTCTCTCTCTCTCTCCCCCTCTTTACCTCTCCCTCTGAAATAATAAATAAAGTTAAAAACTATATAAATAATATCAGAGTTTATAACATTATTCCTTAAAATTCTTAGTCCCCAATTCACTCATTTTTGGAAGCCAGCATCACCCAGTTGTCAATAACTAACAAGGACAGAACAACAAAAAGAGATAAAAATATAACATTTTTCATGATGAGCATGCATATAGAAGTCCACAATAAAACACTAGTAAATTGAGTTAACTAGCACATCAAAAACATCACAAAAAATAATCAGGATGGTTTCACTCCAGAAATTCAAGGTAAGTTAAATCAACAAATCCCTTATTATAATATGCCTTAGAAAATTATATATATATATATAGAAGTCATAATTCAACAAAATATAGTCATATATGTGACAAATCCACAGTCAATATCACACTAAATGAGAAAAACTCATATTTTCTGTAAGAACTAAAATAAGACCCTCTTTCCCTTTTTACTCAGTAGTGTATTCGAACTTTTAGGCAAAGCCATTAGGGAAAAGAAAGAGAAAATTTATGCAAATGAAAGCTAAGGAAGTAAAATAATTTCTACCTTAAGATGGCATTATTAGGTATGTAGAGGAACCTAAATAATGAAGACTATTAGAACTAATAAGTAAAGTTAATAAAGCAGTAAAATAAACCAGTAGCTTTTTTAATATACCAATATTAACTTCTTTAAGAAAATAATCATGAAAGAAATTTATGGATAATAGTCACTATAAAAAATATCAAGTTATGAGCAAAGTTAACTAAGGATTGAATGACATCTAGAATGAAAATTACAATTCATTGCTAGAATTAATTGAATAAGACACTAGAAAATGGAAGCATCTCTAGTGTTCATGCATTAGAAGAATGAATATTGTTATTGTGTTGACATTACCTAAAGTGAAACACAAATTCTATGTAGTGCTCATCAAAATACCAATGACATTCTTCACAGACCTTGTAAAACTGTCTTAAAATTCATATAGTAGCATAAAGTACCTGAGTAGCTAAAGATATCCTAAAAAGGGGGGCCAAGCGGAAGGAATTACTACATTGAACTGACACAGCAAGCAACTTCTACTTGGACAATGCATTAATGGTTTTCAACTATATGATGCTCCCACAATGCATTCATCTTGTGCTTGCTGAACTATCATGGATCAATTGGGTAATATTCCAAATATCCTTTTGTGTTCTGCTTATAATATCACTTAATGAAAACTAAAAGTGAAAAGTGTTTAAAATAATGATTAAATATGAATATTTATTATTATAAATATCAGCAGCTACTTACAAGACACAGAGAGTGAAAGCTGTCAGGATATCGCATTACCTCATCTCAAGCTACATAGAGCCAGAGTGGAAAAAGACAGCTACTCGCTTGTGGCCTCACATGGGACCTGGGGATCAGAATTCTAGTCATCAGGCTCATGCCTTTAACAGCTGGGCCATCTTCCTCAGGACACATTATCTTTCTTGTAATGCATCTTGTGGTGAGTAATTATTTCAGCTCTTGCTTATGTAGGTGACATTTTATTTATTCTTTATTTCTAAAGCATAGATTTGAATTGTTTGTCTTGTTCTCATAAGAACAGCGAGAATGCCATTCCTTCTTTCCTGGCCCATAAAATTTCTGCTTTGAAGTCTACCATCAGGCAAATGGGAACAACTTCATATTCCAATTTATGTTTTATTTATTAATATTGATGATTTTGTTCTTTTCTTTTAAGTTGGTGCTTTAAGAATGCTTTCTTTTCCTCAAACCAGTAAGATTTTTATTTTAATGATTTAGTAAATGCTTGGGTGAGTTCAATCTGACATGGCCTTTGATCTTTCTATGCCTGTATGTTTATATTCTTCCAATGGTAGAGACGTTTTCTTTTATTGTGTCACTGGATACATGTTGCATTCATAGGGCATTACAAAATCTTCTTAAGGTCTCCCTCACTGAATATTTGTACTTTTAATGCTGCTTTAAAGTTCCTATAAGCTTTCTTTATTTCTGCTTATTCTTTTTTCTTTGGTCATGCATTTTCAAATAGCCTAACTTTGAGCTCCTCAATGATTCTTTTTTGTATTTGATCTATTCCCCTACTGATGCCTTCTTTTACACTTTTAGTTTTGCTTAATGTGCTTTTCAGTTTCAGAATTTCTTTTGAAATGTTAAAACCTCAATCTTTCTAAGTTTCCTTAACAATATAATAAAGTTTCTTAATATTTTCTAAATTTCCTTTAAAAATCCTTTTTAAATGCTCTGTCCCAAAGGTCACATACATATACCACTTACTTATGTTTGGTTTCTTGCACCTGACTTTGTCCATTAAGTGAGGCTGTGGTGCTGTCCATAAAAAGTATTCATGCCTATATCTATACGAAATTATTTGTGGATTGAATAAATATTTATCCCAGCCCCAATAGTCTGGCATTTTTTGTGCTGTCCTTCTAGAAATGCAACTTAAGTGGGTTTTTTTGTTTGTTTGTTTGTTTGGGTTTTTTGTTTTTTGTTTTTTTTTCTATGCCAGTAGTCACTTCTGCTGTTCAACACCAGGTAGAACATCATTTAGCTTTGAGACAAGACTGTTGTTCCAGAGATGGTCTCTCTTTCAGCACTAGAAGAAACAGCAAGTAAAATTCTGTCCTAATTCTACAGTTAATGGATTGTTAATAAAATGTGGAAGAAGTGCTTAAGAAGGATAGGGCATATCCACAAGCCTCATGCTTAGGTCCCCACAGGTTCAGGTGGACCATGCAGACCCTTGGAGGCTTTCTATAACTGGATTTGTTTGGCTGTGGGCACTACCTTTGAGGGACTCACACATAACCCTTAGCAGTGACTTGGTGCTTGACTTTTTATTATTCCTCAAAGTGGACATTTTCTCCCCATGTTATGTCTTGCAGTTCCATTTCAAACAATGCCAAAATGTTAGGGCACACCCAGATAATACACCTTCCAAGACCATTATGGCATAAAACCAAGATTCAAACTCATCCCAATATGGCCTGTCTGATCATGTGATATACTGTAGCTCAACACCTCTGTGATTAGTAATCAGTAATGAGTCCAGAAACATAACCTCTCTGACTAGGATTACATTTCTACATCTTGCTCCATGGTATGTACAGAAGCAACGTTGGAGGACAGTGGTCTGGAAATAGACAGTGATCTGGAATCACTATTAGATTTTATCCCCATGCCTCTAAGTTCCAAGGAAAGTCCTGACTTTATTTCCTTTGCCATATCCCCCTATGGAGGAGGTGCAGTTCCACCTTATGCCATCAAAAGTTGAGAGAAGTACCAGAAGTAGTTTACTAACCTCCTGGTTAACAGGGATACAGAGGTTTAGTCCAAAGGCACTGGCTTGAGGGTGTGGGGGTCTCACTGTAGCAGGAACTTAGATTTAAGGCCAGGTCCTAATTTCTTTTTCTTTTCTCAGCTATAGATGTTTACATGCTATAGTGCTTAGAGTTGGGGTTGGGTCATGGGATCAACTCTTTTCTGACATTCTCCAATTGGTATTTTCATGTTATGATGTAATAGGAAGGTATTTTGGTCTCACCCAATTTTCTCCATGTGAAAAATACTTTGGTGCATAGACAGATGTTCAAACTAATGTTTCTATGTGTGATAATCACAGTATGGCTGTAGCTTTCATCATTCCATATTTTCAGATGATTTTCATTTAATTTATTAAAGCATGGTGCCTGCATACTTTTGCACTTTTTACACTAAACACAAATATTATTCTCCTCTTTTCATGGATTTCATTTATGAAGCATACATAATTATCCTAATTGAAGAATATTTAGAATATGGGTCACCTATCTCAAAAATTATAAGATAATCTAAAATACTCACAAATTACTGGTATTTTAGCTAATAAAATAACACAAATGTTACTGTACCTTTAATTTCTTCTATCATTTATTGAAATGAACCACATTTGAGAGGAAAAGTTGGCTGGCTCGAATCATGATTATGACTATCCTTTCAAATGGCAGTTAAACTAGCTTGTTTTTTGCTTTGTTTTTTGGTTTTGGTAACTGGTAGCTATACTTTGTCTCTTTCTTACTCTCATTCCAACTTTTATGTTTTTATTATTTTGAGTATTAATATGACTGTCTTATAAGTTATCATTATTTAACTCTGAATGGCCTGCTACTTTCTACGTATGCAGCGTAGGCTTGCCTTGAATTTATGGCACCATTTTCTCTCAGCTCTCTAGTGCTTGTATTACAGATTTAGGTCCTAGTGTGCTTCTGTTGAGACCACAATTACCATCCAATCTGTTATAGATAGCTAACAAGGAAATCAATAGTCTCTAATAATGCTGCATAACATTTGAAGTGATCTTTAATCTTATATTCCCTTAAAAGGTAGAAATGTAAGAAATCTATAATTTTAGTTACCATTAGAAAATTATTTTATCTAGAAATTCAAGTGCATATCAACAGTATTTGCTGAATGTCTTTCAAGGGCAGTGATTAAATCACAGTTCCCTAGTAGAACATTCAAAGTCTTCCCAGATCTGATCATTACTGATTATCTGGGTTGGTACAATTACAATCAATTATGTGAAATATACTCTATTATTTAAATATTGCCTTGCCTTTTCATGGACTTTTTTTCTTCCAAGAATGTCCTTATTGTCTTTCCTACTCTCTCCTTCTCTGTTCTCTTACATACATCTTATTATGCAAGGCCCAATGCAAATGGTGCTTCCTACTTGAAGCTGTCACTGAACTCTAGTGGGTCATTTCCACATTTCCTATGTGCCCCACCTTATATTCTTACTATCCCATCTTTTATGATACATGTTTATACTTTGGGATATTCAGATGATGTAATAACACATTTCATGATACTAAAGGCACCACCTTGGATGTAGTGCTGCTAACTTCTTCCTGTTTGTACCTTGAATTATAGAGAAAAGTGAATGACAGTTATGCTGTTGAAACTTTAAGAAATTGTCTAATCCATGAGATGCTTGCTGGATATGTAAGCCATCTTGGGTAAATTCAGGTTAGGTGCTGCAGGTGAGTGAGACTATGTGGCAATTTTTTTTTTTTTTTTCTGTGATTGGGTAAGTTCACTGAGAATGATCTGTCCCAGGTTCCACCATTTTTCAACCATTTTTTTCTCATTTTTTCTTGCTGCTGTATAGAATTTCATTGTGTAGATATACCACATCTTAGTTATCCATCCTTCTAGTGATGGACATCTGGATTGATCCCAGTTCTTAGCTATTACAAATTGAGCCACTACAAACATGGTTGAGCAAATCTCTCTGGCCTGTGGTTTGAAGGTTTTAGGGTAGATGCCCAGTAAGGGAATAACTGGATCTGTTGGTATCTCTATAGTCAGCTTTTTCAGGAGTCTCCATATTGCTTTCCAAAGTGGTTGTACCATCCTACATTCCTACCAACAGTGGATGAGTGTTCCTATTTCTCCACATCCTCGCCAGCATTTATTTTCATTTGATTTTTTGATGTTTGCTATCCTTATTGGGGTAAGGTGGAATCTCATGGTTGTTTTAATTTGCATTTCTCTGATGATTAGGGATGATGAACATTTTCTTAAGTGTATGTTTGCCCTTTGTATTTCTTCCTCTGTGAACTGCCTGTTCAGCTCTTTGCCCCATTTTGTGAGTGGGGTGTTTGACTTCTTACTGTTTAGATTTTTGAGTTCTTTGTAGATTCTAGAGATTCTATCAGTTGGATAACCCGCAAATATTTTCTCCCATTCTGTGAGTAATCTATTGGCTTTGCTTATTGTATGCTTGTCTGTAAAGAAACTCTTCAGCTTCATGTGATCCCATTGGTTGAGTGACTGTTTAAGATCGTGATCTACTGGGGTTTTGTTCAGGAAGTCTTTTTCCATTCCTATATCATGGAAAGTACTTCCTAAATTTTCTTCCAGTAGTATTTGAGTTTCTGGTCTTTCATTGAGGTTTTTGATCCATTTGGATTTGAGTGTAGTGCATCATGAAATGTGTGGATCAAGTTTTAGTTTCCTACATGTAATTATCCAGTTTGTCTAGCACCATTTGTTGAAGATGTTGTCTTTTTTTCCAGCCTATATTGTTCAGGCCATTATCAAATATCAAGTAGTTATAGTTGCTTGATCCAAAGTCCGGGTCTTCAAGTCTATTCCATTGGTCTATACTCCTGTTTTTATGCCAGTACCATGCTGTTTTTATTACTATGGCTTTGTAAGATAGCTTTAGACCCAGTATGGTGATGCCACCAGAGGTATTTCTTTTGCTGAGGATATGTTTGGATATACGAGACCTTCTGCCTTTCCATATGAAATTTGAGATCATTTTTTCTAGCTCTGTGAAGAACACTGTAGGGATTTTAATTGGAATTGCATTAAATATATATATATATTGCCTTTGGTAGGATTTTCATCTTCACAATGTTAATTCTGCCTATCCAGGAGCATGGGAGGTCTTTCTATTTTCTCAAGTCCTCCTCAATTTCTTTTTTGAGTGTTTTTATGTTTTCCTTGTAAATCATCTAACTTCATCATGTTTATTTCAGTGATTTTATTTAAAGAAATAATCTTGAAAATCTATTTCATTGATTTATTAAAAATGATGGCATCATTTTCTCTGGATAAGTAGAATACCACACACGAAGACAATCTTAAAAGTTATCTCCAAATCTCATGTCAACACTGTTTCCATCTAGAATTTCCCTACATTTGCATTTCTTCTCTTCTGCATCCCCTGCTTTATAAAATTAAAGAAAAATAACCATAAATATAAATGATTCCATGAGAGAGGAAATTTCAGCAACAATTAATTTGAATCCAGGGAGGACCACTTAGTGTGGTGGCTTCATATGAAACATGTCAGCGATTAGATTGGGAATGAGCCTCTCAACGTACAAATGGTCCTGGGAAGATTCCTTATTTCACTTTAGCTTTAGCTTTGTCATCAGAAAAATAGGCAGAAAAATTCCTCCCCACAGTGTAGGTATAGAAATGATAAAATAATATAAGTATTGAAATGTTATAACTATATATACTATCTCCTTTTCACTTTTGAAAGGTCTTTCTAGATGTTTCCCAAAAAGACAAGCCCTGAAGGTAATTTTTGGGCCAATCATGCTCTAAATAAATGAGGAAGATATTTTCATCAATAGGAATTTTAATTATTAAATGAAAATAATATTTTATTAAGTAAAATAGAAGATGTCAGTAATAGAGTTTATGGCATATTTTTTTAATATTTTTGTCCATTTTTTATTTATTTATTTGAGAGTGACAGACACAGAGCAAAAGACAGATAGAGGGAGAGATAGAGAGAATGGGCGCACCAGGGCTTCCGGCCACTGCAAGCGAACTCCAGACGCGTGCGCCCCCTTGTGCATCTGGCTAACATGGGACCTCGGGAATTGAGCCTCAAACCGGGGTCCTTAGGCTTCACAGGCAAGCACTTAACCGCTAAGCCATCTCTCCAGCCCTTTATGGCATATTTTATTCCCATCTTTTCTGACTCTTTTCTTGTTTTACTTAAAGCTAATTTTTTTTGAAGTTAATATTTTTCAAACAGGTTAAGAAAAGGTGATGGAACAAAAAGAAACAGTTTGACTATTTCTATTATTCAAGTCAGAGTTCTCCAATGCATGCCAGAAATAGAATAATAATTAGGTGTCTGTAATCTAAAGGATAATGGAAGTTTGTTGTTGAGCACATGGGAACAGCAGGCCAAGGCTTTCCAATTATAGCCAAAATGCAGATGAAGCAGTTCTGTTACCTCACACAAGTCATTAGGTAGATGTGTGCTGTGGTGAATGGAGTAGAGGCTCCTTCTCATGCCTTACGAAATACACCTTCAGTGAATTGCACTATACATAATCTACTGGAGAGCAATCTTGAGGCCTAATAATTATTTTATATATATGTGCTTGGTAAATGATGCTATAAATGAGCTCAGACCAAAGCAATTACTAAAGAGAAGAAAAGATGAATTTGTTCTTTTTTAGTATTGTGATATAAAAATGGAATGATGTTCTAATCATTTAATAGCATCAATAGAATTTCACTGAATGTTTTTCATCCTGATTAGAATTTATAAATTAGATGTTTTGCATGCAAAAATATTTTTTCAGTAATAATTTACTCTTTTAGTCTCCTGATTATTTTTAGAACTTTCTTAGGCTAAAGACAGTTTTCATTTTGTGTTAGCTTTTCCAGTCACAATTACGAAAGTTCAGATTTTTCTATTGCTATTTTAGAGCTAATCAACAAACAATGAAACTTATTTTGTCATATATGAAAATTTAAAAAAAAAACACTGAATGTTAAAGATAATCTTTCTCTGTCATTCATGTGAATGCCTTCTCTTGCACAATCTCTTTGAAACTTTCAATTCCTGCTCTATGTATCTCTCATTAATATCTCTAGATCATCAATACATTCTGAGAGGAAGACAGGTTCTTCTGTATTAGGGAAATGGTCCACAGGGGAAGAGGAAAAGAGGATAGAATTGTCAGAATCTGCAATCAGATTAAGTCATGGCTACAGACTTACAAATCTTATCTAAGAACCATTGTCACCAAGTTACATAAACTAGGCATCAAATTTCTTATAAGGAAGTTTCTTTTAGTCATTAACTCTTAGCCAAGGTTTTAAATTTGAAGTTTAATGAATTCTTTTCTGGGGCTAGAGTGATGACTCAATAGTTAAACATGGTTTCTTGCAAAACCTGAAGGCCGAGGTTCAATATCCAAGTCCCCATACTCAAATAAAGCCAGATGCACAAAGTGGTACCTGTGTCTGGAGTTTGTTTGCAGAGTCAGGAGGCCCGGGAACACCCATTATCTCTCTGTGTCTCTATCCTTTTCTAAATAAACAAATAAATATTTTTAAAAAGTATTTTATGATGGGGAAATCTAGATGGTTAAAATGTATAGATCTCAAGCACCGGTTACCTTAGAGTATTTTCCCTTGAGAATATGAACTTGTGTGGTTTTGGCAAAATGAATGTGAAGATCAGCATTTTATGTTATTATTAACAGAATGAGAAAAAATGTAACTAAATTTTGCCCTATTATCAGTACTTGACTGAGAACAATAATTTATGTGTTAATACTAAGTTTATTAAAATATATTATGATATATCATTTAGAAGTACAAATTGGAAGATTGGGATTTCTTTTTTATTATTTTAATTTTTATATAAACATTTTCCTTTATTAGTTATGTACATAGTCAGTGTGTAAACAGCACATATTGGTACCATCCTTACCCTCATCCCTGTCTTCCCTTCTCCACAGGAACCCTGCTAGTTGGGGATGCCAGTTATTCCCATGGGGATTGTGGGTTTTGCATTGTGGGGTAGCCATCAGTTATGGGGAAGAGGCAACGTCTTTGTGCATCATGACCCAACTTGCGGCTCTCACACAAGTTAGAGCTGTGAGCCATGTTTTGTTCATTTTAGGTCTACTTCAGTGATTAGGTCTTGGGATCCTCTGTGTCTCTGAATCTCTGGTTTGGTAGGAGTTGAGTGTTCCCCATGTCTATCTCCTTCACCCTTGTGTTGATACCAGGTTCACCAAGAAAGCAGCGCTCTTGTCCATTTCCTCAATTACTCTATGGTTTCAGCTGGGGCCCTGGTGAGGTGGGACAGGCTGATTCTCTCCTCAGGTTCTGCATCCATCTGAAAAAGACAAGCAGATTCACCAACAGAGAGTGAAGTCAGCACCAGATAAATGGGATAACCATTATTATTTTAGAGAGAATTTAATAGGTATAGGCCCTCTTGTAGCCCAAAATTGGCGAGAGCTTGATGTTAGAGAGTGAACTCAATTTTTGGATATGACTCTGACTTGCTTCCCAGTTCCATTTATGGGCTGTGTTCCATTGAGAAGAGCTGTTAGCCAATCCAAGAACAAGATTTTATTAATAAATTTGTTTGTACTTTCTTTTTTCCTTTTTTAAGGGTAAAGTGAGCAAAGGGATATAGGAGATGGGAATTGGGGAAGAGAATCAAATGAAACAAACTCTGTATGAAAATGGTGTAAATAAATCTGCTACTTTATAAAGTTAATTTTAAAATAAATCAATACATTCATTTTATAATATGGACTATATTAAAAGAATTTCTCAGTAATATAGAAGTAATAAATAATAAAGTTCACTAATTGATAAACTTACAATTAGTACTCTTGGCCCCCATGATTCCAGGAAGCACTCTGCCACCATGCTTCCATGGATGTAAAATACAAGAAGGTTCAAATCCCTATACAAAATGGCATGGCATTATTTATATATAACATACACCTATCATCCTACATAATAAATCAGTTCTAGACTACTTATAATGCATAATGCAATATAAGCTGAATATAAATATATATTACATGCTATTATGAGATGAGATAATAAGAAAAATTGCATGAGCTCCATTGTACATTTTTATAAATATATTTTTAACATGTTATTTATTTATTTATTTGAGAGATTGAAGGAGAAAGAGTTAGGTAGAGAGAGTAGGCACACCATGGCCACCAGCCACTGCAAATGAATTCCAGATGCATGCTCCACCTTGTGCATCTGGCTTACATGGCTACTGGGGAATCAAACCTGGGTCCTTTGGCTTTGTAGGCAGGCACCTTAACCACTAAGCGGTCTCCCTAGCTCCCATTTTTATGTTGTTGATCAGACTTTCTTTGAATGAGAAGGTGCTGAATTTGAAGATTTGCAGAAACAACTGCAGTTGTTCTCCAAATATATTGTCTTTATTAATGCAGATTCATTATTTCTGGCGTAATATAGTTTATACCAACAAAAGCATGCACACAAGAATTTTTCTGTGCTTCTCTGAGAAAATAATGTTAAAGTTAATAAAAATCTTAATCCATAAGATAGAAAAGATGAAAGCTAAGTTTTATAAATTTATTCCTTGTAATTCTTTAGGTGAGATGGGATTCTTTATTGGAGATTTAGCTCATAAACCTAAAGAGTATGCTGAAAAATAATATACATGTAGTTGCTTACATCTGAGGAATTCTCCAAAGAAGGTCATTTGGATATATTTCCATGTTAAGGGTCAAAAGCTACTTTTAACCAGTGAGCCATTTTTATTATAAATATTAGATGGTTCTCATAAATCTTTCTTCATTGAAGAAATCTCATCTTCAGTAACTTATATCCAATTACACACAGAAGAGAATACAAGTTCCCCCATGGACTGCAAGAAGACATACTCAGTGAGGCCATCCTCACTGTGCTGGATTCATATCTAAGATCTCACACTTCCAATGGCCATTAACATCCTTCTATTGCAGAAATAGCATTTTCACTGCATATGGTAAATGGATGTTTGGAAACTTATCAAATTTCTTGCCAATTAAGAATTTTACCACTTAATGAACATATTATTTTACCAGACTCAAAAAGATGCTAACAGCAGGATGCCCTTCCTTTCACTACTGCAAATAAAATGGCAATGTGTAATTAAGACTATTTTACTTTTTTCCAAGGTACACTCACTAACAACAGATCTGGCCTGCTGCCAGAAAGAGGCTCCAGATTAGAATACATAAAAACAGGCATCGTCAGTACCAATAATATCTGTCAGTAAGTAGTCGCATAGGTTTACTTAAGTCAATTTCAAAGGAGGTATGAACACTCACGGACACCACCAAATTGCCAAAATATAACTTTTAGAAACTTGAAAACTTTGATTTGGACCATTGAGAATGAATGTCAAGGAGTTTTCAACTCACTGCATTTGTTTCTTTTGTAGACTCTTTTGTTGTTAGCCCAAACAAATGACTGAAACAGCACAAATTAATTAGCTAATGGTTCAGTCAGATGAAAGTTCATCAGGGGGCTCACCTGGTTGAAATCATGAAGTCTGCAAAGCTTCCTTCCCCTCGGGTCTTTAGAAGAAAACCTAACTCTCTTATTTATTGTGTGTGTGTGTATGTTTGGGATAACCATTACATTTGCCCAATTGTGAATAAGTTTGTAAAGATATCTTCTTCAGAATATTGCCATAGTATGCAAGTTTTCTATTATACAAGTTTAGCTTCAATCGTTTTAAAATATACGAGTTACAAGTGTGAGTTTTTTTTTTTTAATTTAATTTATTAGTTTTCTTTTCAGCAAATACAGACAGTTTGGTACCATTGTTTAGGCTCATTCATGATCTACCCCTTCCCATTGGACCCTCCTTGTTGATGTAAATGGATCATACATTGTGGAGTTAGTCTATAGTTATTGTACGATAAATGTCTCTGCATATCATGACCCAACATGTGACTCTGACATTCTTTCCGCCCCCTCTTCTGCAAAATTTCCCTGAGCCATGTTGGGTTCATTTTTGGTCTGCTTCAGGGCTGAGGTGTTGGGGGCCTCTGAGGCTCTGGCTCTCTGATTTGGTAGGAGTTGATTTTTCTCTGTGTTGGTCTCCTTCCCCTTTGTGCTGGTATCCGATTTATCAGGAAAACATCACCCTTGCTTGTTTTGCCAATTGTCCTTAGTTTCAGTCAGGCCCCTTTTGAGGTATGTTTGGGCAGCTCTCTCCTTAGGATCTGCATCTATCTGAAAAAGAGAAGCAGATTCTCCAATGGAGAGTAAGTTAGCACCTGGAAAATTGAGATAACAATTACTTTTTTGATAGAGAGTTTGATAGGTGTAGGCCCTCTTGTACCCCATGATTGATGGTAGCTTGATATTGGAGACTGGGCTTATTATGGTTCTGACTTGTTTTCCAGCTCCAGCTATGGGTCTGGTACCACTGAGGGGATCAGTTAGCCAAATCAAGAGCAGTTGGTTCCCCACCATGGCTGTGTGCCACTATTGCACTTGTGTGGGCATCACCTCAGGTTATTTGTTGCTAATTAGGTTAGACAATGAGTTGCTTGAACAGATATTGGTCATTTCCCCCAGTCACCCATGTAGCACCTTCTGCCACTAGACACGCTGACTGTCTGGGGACTGACTCTCTGCTGGCTTCCAGCCATGCTATTTCATTTTATGTATCAGCTGCGTATAGAGTTTTCAGCAATAGGGTCTTACCACTGGTCTTTGGTGGGTCATCAAGTACTCTGACAGAAGTTTGTAATTGTTTTGGGAAACCTTGTAGGTTTCTCTGATCAAAAGCTCATTGTGGATGGTAGCCCCAAGCTGGAAGTGGGGGTTACAAGTCAGTGCCCACTAAGAAATTGAGGAAAAACATAACTAATATACAAGAGTTAGAGAGGAGATAGAGAGAGGGGAGAGGGGGAGAGGGAGGGTGAGTTTTTGTTTTCCCCATATGACCACAATAGCAGCAAAATGGAAGAGTTACTAGAATGACAAAAGACTGGAAGGTGAGAGGCTCTAGAGTAATCCAGAAAGGACGCAAAAAGGCTCAAAAGAAGGTTATAGGGGCTGAAGAGATGGTTTAGCTGTAAGTGCTTGTCTGTGAAGCCTAAGGACCCAGGTTTGATGCCCCTGTACCTATGTAAGCCAGATGCACAAGGTGGCACATGCGTCTGGATTTCATTTGCAGTGGAAAGAGGCTTTGGCATGGCAATTCACTCCCTGTTTCTCTTTCCTTATCTCTCTCTCAAAAATACATTAAATGTTAAAAAATACATACACCTATGAGATTCTTAGTTTAATAGCTTTTAACTGTTGATATTATTAAAGAGAACAGAAATCACAGAAAAAAAAATAAGCAGAATACTGTTTTTTACTTTTAAGTTTGTGTTTTTGTTATGATATTGTGAAAGAAATTATTCATGACATAGTTACCATCTTGAGTATTAGGGTTTCTTTTCCAATAAATAGAATATGTCCTATATTGAACTAGAATAGACATAATCATATAATATCTTTGTGCCAGTTACATTTCATGTTGCTTTGATCAGCTTCTTGACCGAAACAACTAATAGGAGGAAAGATTTCATTTGACATGTGGTTTTAGAGGGATTTCAGCCTATCTTAGCCAATGTGTGGCAAAGAGGCTTAGTCCATGGCCGCAGACATCCCACAGCAGTGGCTTGTTCTCATGATGTGGACCAGGAAGCAGAAGACACAGGTTGAAACATGAAGTGGGGGCCACTCCTGGTGAGCTACTTTTACCAGTCAGGCCTCACCTCCTAAAAGTTCTATGACTTTCAAAATGGCAACACAAGCTGGGGGTTGGGATCTCAAAACATAGTCTATGGGTATTATTTCAGATATAAACCCAAATAATAAATAAATTGCAAAAGACATATGTATTAAGCTCTATAAAGTTGTGACATTTTGTTGTATTTTCATCTCACTATTTTCATGAGGGTCAATTCCTTGCCATGGAATCTCAGATCTTTATGTTTTCATTCTATAAAAGCACTCCTAGAGGAAATCTTTTATGTGGATACAAATCCCTTGAGAACACAAGTTTTTTCTTCTGTTTGCTTTGAAATCCCCTGCACAGGGCTTTGCTATACTGCTTACAGTGAACATCCACAACATATCATGAAACAAAATCGTCCTATAATCTTTCAATGTAACATTTCTGAAATCTGGTCTCTAATTAGTTAGTTAATTTCCAAATTGGTCAACAAGATCAGCTTCTAGAGACACGTGTTGTTCACAAGGTCCCAAATGAATCACATTTAATCAATGAAGTTCAGTTTATTTTCAACATAAAACACACAGCCGTAAAAACAGGAGACTGTCTAAACGAACCTTCCAGCTCTCTTGAATCAGCCAGCAGTAACTAATTAAGAAGGTGTGCTAGCAGGATCTTGAGGCTGCTGGGTGCAAGGCTTAAGCCCAGAGCCACCTGCTCCAAAGCAGGCCAGCAAGCAGGTTGATGTACTGTTACCTTCCCTGAGGTCCTATCCCTACACTGTGCTAGTAACACAGCCTCTGCCCATCTTCCCCAGGGCCTCACCTGGGTCATCATTCTGCCAGGTGCAGCTTCTCCGTTAAGGTTGGCTGCTGCATGCCTTGACTACGGACAGTTTATTCTCAGTGCAGAGCAGGGTGAACAGCTCTTATTATCACCTGCTGCAATTGCGCATTGAGCTGAAAATATCTACACCAAATTATTAGAAAACAAGGGAAAAGAAACAAGCAAGTCTGAATGCTAAAAACCCCTGAGGTAATCCGTGAAAAAAGATATTAAAGAGAGAGCATTTTTCTTCCCTGAGAGAAACTGCCTAAGGAGCTAGCTAGCACCCAAGGCCCCACTTGGAACAGTATCTCAAGTGCTTTGTAACATCATGTACTAATTTTTATTCATTAGGCTAATTGATTTTAAGAATGCTATAAGGTAACTAAAACACTAATTTTAAAATTGTATAGATTTTTTTATCCAAGTCATTTAAACAGAAATTGCTGAGTTATAAAAGACAAACTTTTAATCCAGGGTTGAGAAATGTGTAAATGAAAGGAAAAGGCCGGAACTGCTAAGCATTGCTGGGGTAGAAACTTTCACCAGGTATGTAAAAGGCATTAAAGATAAAGAAAATTATGCTGGGCATGGTAGCACACACCTTTAATCCCAGCATTTAGGAGGCAGAAATAGGAGGATCATGGTGAGTTTGAGGCCACCCTGAGACTACATAATAAACTGCAAGTCAGCCTGAGATAGAGTGAGACCTTACCTTGAAAAAAAAAAAGGTAAAGAAAATTTAGCATTCATATTTATTTGTTTTTGGAATTTTTTATTTTTTTATTTTAGAGAGAAAGAGAATTGACATACCAGGGCCTCAGCCACTTCAATAGAACTCCAGACCCTTGTGCCACCTAGTGGGCATGTGCAACTTTGCGCTTGCCTCACCTTTATGCGTCTTACTGATGCAAGATCTAGAGTCAAATATGTGTCTTTAGGTAGAAAGGCAAGCACCTTAACTGCTAAGCCATCTCCTCAGCCCCTTTTATTTATTTGAGAGACAGAGAAAAGAGACAGGAAAGAGAACATGCCAGTGCCTCTTATTGCTGCAAACATACTCCAGATGCACACGCTAGTTTGTGCATCCAAGCTTAGTGGGTACTAAGGTATCAAACCGAGGACATCATGTCTTGCAAGGAGATGTCTTTACCTTCTGAGATATCCCTCCAGCCTTAGCATGTATATTTAAAGGATAATATTGCATTGCCTTTCAATTAAGTCATCTTTTTTCATGTAAAGTTATTAAAGAAAGATGTTTTATTTCCTAGTATGGAACAACAAGCATAACTGTCAATTAATAATGTAACAAGTCACTTTAAAACTTTAAAATTAAGTAAATATTAGCATGCAATTTAATAACATATTTAAGTAATATGTGTAGTCATTTATTCTTTAATGATGGGGTAGCTGAGAACTACATTCTGAATCCATTTCTCCTTGTGTGAACAGTCAGTGTACTTAAATCACTGTGGTTGTTACAGTCCAATCGCTTTAAATAATATGGTAATGCAATGAAACTATATGAAAAACACAGGATATGGGACACAGGCTGTTGTCAGCATGCCATGGCATACTGCTTTGCAGAAAACTCATTTTATTTTATTTTATTGAGGTAGGGTATAGCTCTAGCCCAGGCTGACTTAGAATTCACTGTGTAGTCTTAGGTGTCCTCAAACTCACAGCAATCCTTCTACCTTAGCCTCCTGAGAGCTGGTATTAACGGTGTGCACCTCCATGCCCAGCAGAAGCACTCTTAGGATAACTAGTATCAGAATAAAGCATAAACCTACTTGTTTATTACCTAGTCATATCTATGTAACTTGTTGTGTAGTGGGTGTGTGAATTACATCATTATCACAAACAAAGGACAGGTCACTCTAGAACATTATGAAGGTTATAAAGTTACTGCATGATGGGGATTTTTCAGCTCTCTTATAATGTTATGCAGTAAATAATATATGTGTCATGTCATTGCCTGGAATGTTCTTATGGTGCACACTTGTATTTTTACTACAAAGTTTGGTGTCTTCTGATGCATGCTGGTAACATATTGAGTATCATTAGGAAGGGAGATCATTTAAACAAAGAACCCAAAAGCATGTCTAACAGGAAGCAACCTCAAGTTTTGATTACTTTTTCTTATAATGCCCCACCACCATTTCTTTTTTCTATTTCTAATTTTGCAAAATCAACAGGTTATAAGATACTATTCCTCATCTTTCTTTCTTTCTTCCTTTCTTCCTTTCTTCCTTCCTTCCTTCCTTCCTTCCTTCCTTCCTTCCTTCCTTTGTTCCTTCCTTCCTCCCTCCCTCCCTCCCTCCCTCCCTCCCTCCCTTCCTTCCTTCCTTCCTTCCTTCCTTTCTTCTTTATTTCTTGGATCTCATGTAGAATATAGGCCAGCTTCTAACTCACTATGTAGGCAAGTGTGACACTGTATTCCTTGCCCTCCAAACTCTACCTCCCAAGTTCAAGATTTAAAACTGTATACTACCATGTTTATGTAGTTCTAGGGATGGAACCTCTGGCTTCATATATGCTAGATAAATACTATAACAACTCAGCTATTTTTCTAGCTCTAATATTTCTTTTTCTGTTTCTTTATTTTTTTAATTTATTTTTATTAGTTATGGACATATTTAGTTTGTGAACAACATATGTTGGCACTCTCCTTTCCCTCCTCTCTCTGCCCCTTTTCTGAAGAGGCCTTTGTCATTAGGGATGCAGGCCAATACCATGGGGATTGTGGATCATGCATTATGGAGGCAGCAGTCAGTTATGCGGGTGAGGCAATATCTCTGTGCATAATGTCCCAACTTGTGGCTCTAACCATCTTTCTGTCCCCTCTTCCACAAAATTCTTTGTAGCTCTAATCTTTCAAAGTATCATCAAATAAAATTCATTTGAAATAAAGAACAGAATTGGTATGAATGTGTTCAGCAAATATTTGTATTTCCTATCCTGATTAAATTTTCTTTATAGTTAACATTCTTACAAAAACGCAATTATGTTAATGAGAATTTCTGTTTTGTATAGTGTAAAAGACAGATTTATATTGTTAGGTCAAAAACCCCTGAGAAAATTAGCTTGAAAGAAAGAAAGACTTATTTTGGATTGCAAATTCAGAGATTTCAGTCCATAATTAATTGGATAAAGGAGAATCACTGGCCAATTATGGCAGTTCTTCATACTTTGGGCCAATAGTTAGATGAAATATCTGGATCTTGAAGTTTTTAATCTTATAGTGTCTAGAAACTAATAGACTAGGAATGGCCAGGTCCTAATCTCTTCTTCAATGGAAAATCCACAATTATACAGCTTCCTTCCATCAAGCCCTACTTCATAAGCATCTGATCACCTTCTAGTAGTCCCACAAGCTGATGACTGACTCATCAATGGATTTGGAGGGGTGTTTTAAACCTAATTCATAACATGTAGATAATGACAAAGGTGTTATTTTTCACTTTTAAATTAGTTTTATGAGAGTAAAAAAATGAAATGGACGTTGTATAAAAACAAACAAACAAAAACAACAACAAAAAACACATAAAAGAATATTCCCTCATCTGTCAGGGAACGTTTTTCTCTAATGATTATCTTAACCAGCCTACTGTTAAACTGATTGGTTCACCCTTGTTTCCTGGTATGTATTGTCACAAATCTTGTGTCCCAGTGTTACAAGGTCTTTCAAGAATTATTCATTGATACTGTTATGCTAGGATAAATGTATGTTCCTTACCTGAAACATCCTCTAACCTCTGTACCTAAACTAGCCCTTTTCTAAGTAACTCTGCTTCCCATTATTTGTCAGAGTGGATGTTAGTGTACTAGCACATAGTAAATACTTGGAAATTATTTTCTTTCACTTGCTTTTCAACATTTCATCTTCCACTAACAAGAGAAGGAAAGGGAACAAAAGAAAGCAATCTCCTCCCCTCCCTGCTTTCCTTTGTTTCCTTTTGATTTACTTTCTTATATTGCCAGGCTCTAAAAAATACAATTTCATTTTAATTTCTCTGCATTGATGTAACAACACATATTTGTAATTTCTATTTCAATGAAATTTTTGCTCGTGTTAATTGAATCAAAAAATTAATATTGCATTTATTTCTTCTTTCCAAATCTTTTTTTTTTTTTTTTTTTTTTTGGTGTTTCAAGATAGGGTCTCTTTCTAGCCCAGGCTGACCTGGAATTCACTATGTAGTCTCAAGGTGGTCTTGAACTCACAGCGGTCCTCCTACATCTGCCTCCCAAGTGCTGGGATTAAAGGCGTGTGCCACCACGCCTGGCTCCAAATGTAATTTTTATAAACTAGTTAGGTATTTAAATTTAACTATTTTTCTTTGCATATTGTATAAAGTAGCAAAGTTGTGGTAGTAATAAGTTATAAAAGAGACTACTTAATGTCTAAGCTCTAATTTTAATTGCATGACTTATAGCTTTTTGATAAAATTAGTTACATTTTCTAATCTGAAGCTTTGTTTTCTCATGCCCCAAACAAGGATGCAGAAACCTTCCCTGCCTTATGGTACACATTTATTTTATTTATCAGATAAGATGGTATGTTAGAAAGTGTTAATAATGGAGACTCACTAGTTAATTATGACAGTTCTTCAACTGTCTTCTTGGAGTAGGACACAGGTATGCACCACTTGTTACCATGGTCTACATACAAAAAACACTGGCACATCAAATGTCCTGAGATATCAGCTAGCTGGAGAGCAGAAAAATAACACTTTTTGTGATCGTCCCTGGTAGAATAAACATGATTTTAAAAGTCTGGTTATAATCCTAAAACTGTAGGAAATTTTTCAGGCACAATTTCCCTCAGGGTAGAGCACAGTAGACTGAAATGTAACTCCAATGGAAAAATCCCATCTGGTTGATTCTGTATTGTGTTCTGAGTTAGCCTCTATAATTACTCTGGTAGTGAAGGGAAGGCAATACCAGTTATTAGAAAGAGTATTCAAAATGTATGCACAGTGTTGTACAGATTCCATAATATAATATTTCTTAATATAACTTATATTCTGTGAAGAATTTCTGTTCTCTCTTTCTGAAAGTATATTGCCTCCTCAACTTTTCTAATACGATACATAATAAGGGGATGTGACCTGCCTTTAGGTAGCTAACCTATCTAGAAAGAGAACCACTTGGAAAACAGGTGTCCACCACGATTTCCTCATTTTTTTTCTATGAGGTTGAAGTAGTTGGTCACAAAACTAGTGAGCTGGAGCTGCCCATTTTACACAATTGCTCTGGCCTGAGTGGCAACAGGGATGCTATCTGAAATAGGGCTGATGCTCCTTACAGGCTCACTCTAACAGCACCAAAGACTCTCAATGCTAAGAATTCTTCATATCTTTGCTATTTTGATGCAATTTTTAATTTTGCTATTGTTATTATTGCTAATGATCATTTCTGTCTCTGCACCAGCGTAATCTAGATTATGCCTGACCCTGTTATTGATTCATGAATAAGTCATTGATAATTGCAATCATTTTGCCTCAACTTTGATTACTATAATGTATGCATCCATGTATCTTCTGATAAGTAACATTTTAATTTGGTTCATTGTTCTCGGACACTAGTGATGTCAGGTAATATTTATGTCCCCATTTAGACAAGGTGAAGTAAACATGGACATTTTTTTTTCCATACCCATGCTTTAAATCATGCTGGGAGGCCTTGACCTGCTTATCTGGGGCTTTTTTTTTTTTCTCTCTGACAAATATCATTCATTTTCTGTTTATATTACCATGCCAAGTTCACATTCTAAACTAAGTAGAAATGATCCTCATGCTGGCCCCAAGGTGTTGGCACTGCAGGTATAAACCTGTGCTTTGTCTCCTCCTTGACCCTCTGTTCCTCCTGCTGCAACCCACTTTTTAAATGAGCTTGTTCAGAGAACTGGAACATTAGTGGAGCATTCCACCAGGCATGACCATAGGAGGAGCAGGTGATGACAGGGGACAAAACAAGGGCACTATGAAGACACATTAACTATTCAGTGGAAAAGAGAACTTAAGACCTTAGAAACCGATTTCATAGCACACTAATAATGACCTTGGTAATAGAATAATGTTACCTGCTTTAGTATGGCCACAAATTATTGTTGTCTACAACTTAGCAGGCATTGTATTAGACTCATATGTAATTTTTCCAAGTTTTCCATCACTGTAAGTAGGTATCATTGCCTCAGTTTTATAAGTGAATAAACTGAGTCTCAGTACTGTTAAAACAACTAGTATATATGGATAGGGCAGGAGAGATATCAAAGTGTTATGTGACCCAAATACCTTTTGATGCATTTTTAGCAGAACTATAAAAAATGCTATAGAACTAAGGAAACAAATTATACATGTACATGTGTGCATTAAATATATATATATATCAGTTAGTACAAGTGGTGAAATATACAAGAAATTGATGACTATGAAGAATTATTCCAAAGTGTTTTCTCATAGAAATGTGATGGCAATAGATGCAAGATCAGGACTAGAAGGCCCTTCAATCAGACTTTGAAAACAGACTTGCCATCTATACAGCTGCATCCTATCATTGCAATGTGGTACTAACACCTCTGCAGAAAAACCTCACAAACATGCTGTTAAGACAGAGGAAACATCTGGAGGAAATTTCTGTGTAATTTGACTTTGCAGTTGCAAGTCCAATGTATTAACTATGCCATATTTAATTGCTATGCAATCAACTAAGGAATGCCATCAGAAAATGAAAATTTTAGTTATGTCTGAAATTTCCTTCTTTTTCACCTTCAGGATTGAGACATCTTAATTAATGATCAGACAGAGCCACAGCAGTTTCATTTCCAAAATAACATAATCTCTGATTAACAGTATGATTGTGAGGATTAAGTGAGATAATGCTGATAAAATATTCTGTTGGAATTTGTATATTATTATCATTTTGCAGTTTCAAACATGAAACCGTATTACAGTGATATTTTCCCCACTGATACTATATATAGACCGATTTAGACAGAACTCATTATTGTGAATAATAATGAACAGTTGAGTAGTTACAAACATAGATATGCAGAATGGTTTTTCAAGTGAATACTAGAAATAGCTACATTTCTGTGAAACTTCATTATACTTAATTGCATTAATGTAATTACAAATAATTATACTAAATGTTTAACAAACACTGTTATTTGGCTTGTGGTATATATTAAATAGCAGGAGACTAAAATAGAAAATTTAATTGCACAAAGAAGTAATTCCATATGTTATTTATGATTGAGTGATTTAATCTGATTTAAAATACTTCTACTGTGAGTTTAGCTTATAGTCCTGTTAACATCAAGCATGAGCATATGTACTGCTTTACCACTTGTAACAAAAAGTATCTGACCATGTCCTTTAAGAAATGGAATTCTATAAAGACTAGAAAAGCTGGTTTGGCATTAGATGCTTATTTGCATTTTATAGTGTTCTCTATTTCTACCATGTCAGCAAACCTTCACATGAAAAGATAAGTGGACCATGAAATTATTAGCATTAAAAGGTAGATTAGTAGTTTTGGAAATCTTTCTTAAATTAGGCACAGAAAGAAGAAAAATATTCTTTCAATACTCTTTGGAAGGGAAGTTTATTGAAAAGGAATTTATTAATTGAATGCTAATAAAGAATTAAAAATTCATTTAATAAATTATTTTTGCATTAGCTTGCATTATTCATCAACAAAGAAAATCATTAAATCATATCCTTCTCTTTAATTTGAATGTAAAAATTAGTCTTTTTCATTTTACTGTTATTTTGTGGTTAAGACATATTATTTTTAACTCTAGACAAAATCACTACATTTGTATATTAAAAGAAACCTGCAAAACAGCAAAGCAATAAAGCCATTTCATTCAAAAAGTTGTTTTAGGAATTTATTGGTGAATCTTTCTATTTCATCTGGTAAAAAAAAAAAACAACTCAAGGTCTACTGCACTAGTTAGGGTGTAGGGTATATTTTTAGAAACACATAGAAATAGATATTCTATATTATATTGACAATAAATAAACATTTTTATCCAAATTTTCCAGTTAAACTCTTTTGTTCTTTTATTTCTTTCATCCAAAAACAAGTGGGAGCAGCACCATATTATTGTACTTCAGCTATAGCTTTCTGCAAGGGGACTTGAGCCAGGTGAATGAAGCACTTGTATTCAGAAGGATGCTGACTCCAAGTTTATCAGATGAAAACAACCACATGATACTAGTGCAAAATCATTTTCTGACAATATAATTAAAATTGTCCCTGTAGACCCCACATCTGTTCAGGCATCCTTTTGTGAGCTCCTTCTGAGACCCTGTGGGATATAATCAAGCCAGTTCATAGCACCACTCCTTCTGGCCTGAAACAGCTCTGGTTCACACCGCATGCCACATCTTCTATAAGGCTTCCTTTCTTTCTGTTGTTCTAATGAATTAGCTCACGTTAGAATTACATGCAGGTCCTGTTCCACAGCTTGCTACCCCATTTAGAAATGAGATGAAATCCAAGAACACATTTCTAACAATTTTGTGATCAGAGCATGCTGTGGAAAATGTTCTCATTCTTTGTTTCTGACAAATTGCATGATATCTCTTTAAAGTTTGCTTTTAGCATGCTTTTTTATTACAATAAAGATGTTTTGTTTTACAGATACCCAAATAAGTTGTTATTCAAAACAGAATTGAGGGATGTCTTTCTTTAAGGGTAATCTTTCAGGTTCTGGGCTCTTATCTAATTCTGTACACATCACTGCTAATTGATATGACTCAAGGGTCTAAAAGTCCTTAACGCTTCCACACAATTGTGAAGGTTTCAAGTACAGGGGTCACATACAGTTAATATGAGCATTCTGCATTTGTCATTTTCCATTGCTATAATGATTGATTAAAGCTATAAACTTTATAAAGCAAGGGGGGTATTTAGATCACAGCTTTGGAGAAAGAACGTCCAAAACTCAGGAGAGAACATAATGAAAGAAAAGATCACAGAGAGAGAAAAGGATGAAGAGAAAGAGGTTAGAAAGAGCTAGTAACAAGATACTGCTAGACTCAATCTCTCCTTTTTATTTATTTTTGTTTATTTGAGAGAGAGAGAGAGTCACACAGAGAGAGATGGAAAGAGACAGACAGATATATAGGTGACAGAAGATGATAGATAGATGATAGATAGATAGATAGATAGATAGATAGATAGATAGATAGATAGATAGATAGACAGACAGCTAGATAGATAGATACATGTTGAGAGAGAGAATGGATGTGCTAGGGCCTCTAGACATTGCAAAAAAGCTCCAGAAGCATGTGCCACCTTATGCATCTGACTTATGTGGTCCTGAGGAATCAATCCTGGGTCCTTTGACCTTGCAGGCAAGTGCCTTAACCATTAAGCAATTTTGCAAGCTCCTAGACCCAATTTCTTAAAATACCACCATCTTTTAACATCATCTACTGAGGACCAAGCTCACAATATATGAACACTGATGTGACATACTCAAACCATGTCTATGCCATGCACATTCCCAAAAGACTTAAAAAAATAGGATTGAATTGAAAAATATTATCTTCCATATACAAATTTTCAAAATCATCAACTATTCTTCAGATAGTAAAAAGATTTAGGTGAAAAATAAAAATCAGTAGGAAGAAATGGTAGGGATATACTGCAATCATATGAGTGCAAACACACCTCTTCTTTCCAAAACTATCAAGAGAAAGAATATTTTATTTATCATGTAGTTAGTAGTTATTTACTTTGAATGTTCAAAACTCAATAACATTATCATACTTAAATATAATATATACTTGCATGAAAATGCCCACAATATCATGTAAGACTGCATAATTAGGAGATATATATATATATATATATATATATATATATATATATATATATATATATATATATAATAAATTATATTACCAGTCAGTCCCAGTCCAGGACAGAGACAGCAATGTCTCAGAGTTCACCTTCCCACCCTGTGTCTTTTACATTCTTTCTTCCTATCTTTTGCAATGTTTATTAGCAATGTACAACTTATTGGAAATCTCCTTTAGTACTGAACTCCCAGTATCCTCTATTTTTTTCTTTGATGAGCTTTGAGTCTCTTCAGTGTCTACCACTATCCCTCTGGAGAAGGTTCTTAGCTAACAGTAAAAGCAACTCTCATATTTAATCTACTTCTTTCTCTCTAATGCTTCCTGGGCCCTGGAAGATGTAATAGAGATGATGTGTCTTGTCCTAGGCAGCTAATTTTCTTTTCTGATCAAACTGAAAATGTTTCTTGGTTCTTCTCAGTATTCACTCCATCTATGAAAAGCAAATTCTCTAGAGAAGAGAGAGCAGCATGGATCACAGGGGATAAATATGGACATTTAGAAGATGTTGGCAGGCATAACTTCTCCTTTTAACCAAAGAACAGTGGATTCTTCTATCTCTGATCTATGACCTTCCATGCAATAAACTCTGACCTCAGTACCAGGAAGAATTCCCTTTCATTAATCAGGCTTTATATCCAGTCAAAGAGTAGTGAATTACCCCCATATCTTTGTGTGTCACTATTGTCTAACTGGCTGATATTTAGTTTACTAGATACAATGTTTGTACATATCTTAGTGACTTTTATCTACCAACCACTTTCATAGCACTTTCTAGCACTATGATAGCTAGCCAGAAGGAAATTGGCTTCCATTGTAGTAGTTCCAATATGATCTCTCAATGTCCTGTGACTTCTACCTCAGTTGTCTTACATAATAGGGTCTTAGCATCTTGTCCTGGTGAGTAACCAGAGGGTTTCATGGACCTCCATGATCAATAGCTTACTGTGGAAGTAACTCATTTCTGGCACTGTACTTTTTTTATTAATTGCAGACATTTAGCATAGATGCATCATGTGTTGGTACCATCCTTTCCCTCGTACTTGCTCTATTTCACTGGGGCTCCTCCTCATGGGCTTGCAGATCTGAAATTTTAGGGTAAAGTTTGGAAAGTCTTTTTTAAAAGTAAGTGATTCATAGTTTGACATTAGCTAAAGGTGAACATTTTGTGTAGGACTTTGTATGTATGCATGATCTTCAAAGTCAGGTTCTGAAACATGCCTTTCTGTCTTGAGAATATAATTTTCTAAATAGTGTGTGATAAAACTAAGTAGATTCAAATTTCAAACTAAGCTTTCTTTACCCAATATTTTATTAGAAAACTTTGATATAGGTTTAGCATAATAACCTCCAAATATTACTTGAACTGGTAAAATATATTTTCTTAGTTACTATATTTCAAGTACTAAATTAAGTGTTCTGACTATCAGGTATGTTCAAATTACTACAATTTCATTTTCTGAGATTTGACAGCCCTCCATTTATTTATATTGTAAAGTGAAATTTCATCACCTTACACTGGTACGTGGAGGGGTAGGATTTGCAGTTAATGCTACAGTCAGTTTTCCATGCTATGGATTTCTGAAATAAAATATACTAAAACTCATACAAGACTATAGAGACATGGAGAATGGCCATAAAATTAAGAAACCTAGGTACTAATTAAGATTGATCATTTTCAGTTTATTAACATAGGTAATAACAACTGAACAAACAAAAATGAAGAAATAAATATTTTCACTAAGTATACTTGTACTCTCAGATTTAAAATTGTCCACAGTATCTGTAGAGAACTCACTCGCCAGGCTGCACTTTTTATCAGAGATAATTGGGGCTCACAAGAAAGCAATGCAATGATCAATACAACTTTATAGGTTATACTTAGTCTATAATGGACCTCAGGAAGCACTAAGGCAAAAATAATGGAATTGACAGTTTAGAATATCTGTGGGCCCTTTAGCATCTTTTTACATCCTTTCCTGGGTTTGCTTATGGTGGCTGTTTTAAGGTTATATGGAATCAAAGTCTACTGCCCCTGCATGTTTGCTGCTCATAGAGAATGAAGGCAGAGGTGTAGCTATGACAACGCAGGCTCTCATGCACATGGATAAGGACACCTTCTTAGTTGTACACCATTTCCACTGAAACTGGAAAGAGATGTTTTTCCCCAGTACTTTTCTGAACCTGAAAAAGCAGAAACAGAGTCACCCCCCCACACACACACCTGTTTGTTTCTCTCTCTCCCTCCTTCTTGGACATGTGTATGTATGTTTTGTGGAGCTGACTCTTGAAAATTGTAAAGAGTACACAAAGAGGAAACAAAATGTCATAGCAGGAAACAATAAGATCATTTAACTTCTGTACGTCTTCAGTGAAGGGTTTCCACTGTACTGATCAAGACTAAAATGTTACATATCAATAATTTCAAAAAATCATCACTTCACATTTTTAAGCTAAGTTCTACCTTAAGGAAATCTAAAACATTTAATCAGCTTCTCACATATGCATTTAATATTCCACTCTATGATTTGAAACCAACCGCAATGCATTCTGCTAGAATGAATCAAAGGAAAAGGGGAAAAAGTATGTTTAAAGGAATTAAATTCTTGTACTTGTGAAAGAACACTGTGATGGAAAATGTCAAGGAAAGGACTGGACTATTTTAAATTTGTCAAACTGAAGCCATGCTGTTTTTAATCATCTGCATCATTCCATTGCATGTTATGTGCTGGTGATTATTAATCTAAGTCTGACATTTTTGAATCAGAAGGCTCTACAAGGATTTGTTTTAAAATGTGGAGGGTTACATATTTGTGGGTAATGGAGACTGGCATATTTTTCCATGTAAGTACATGTTTTTCTCATGTGCTATAGGACAAAAATATAAAAGAGGAAGAAAATACTTATGACAAAAGAGTGAAGAAGAACATAAAATGGCAAAATGACCATTTTCCTTAAGCCATAAATTTAAAAGTTTCAAGTACTATGCTTCAATTCAACCTTTGAGAGTGCGTCTGCCTTCTTCCTCATTTGTGCTGAATTTATCTCCATGCCATTTCCAGTAATAGACAGAGAGATTGATGACATCTTCCCTCCTAACTTCAATTCAGGATCTGGTCCAAGAGACCCACCACCCCATTAATGACTAGAAATAAGGGTCGTCTTTTAAAAGCAAAAGCCAAGCCTCAACATTCTTTTATTTCTTCCCCTAAGGTCAGAAAATTTGACTCCCTTCTATCACCATTTACTGCTGCTTCAAGCAAAAAATGTCTTTTCTGCTGATTGACAAGAGATGATGACATAAGATGAATGCTCTATTTTTCTTTTCTGTACTACTTTTTTGATTCCTGTTATATGCTAATTTATATTTTTTTACTTCTATACTATTCACATGTCTCTACTTCTCCCATAATTTCTTAAGACCTAGACTTAGCTATAATTTGAAACTGTGTTTAAATGATAGGACAGCTTGCCTTAAAAAGCAGTGATTATCATGTATAACAGTCACACATAACGGACATTGGACAATGCCATGAATGTCAAGTCAAACATTATTTATGAGCATACACAGTAAAAAGTCATTATGGTGGGATCATTGGGGTATACAAGCATATGTGAGAAATCCCTTAATCTTAAAATGCACGAGACTTAAAAACTGAGGAAACAAATATGAAACTTAAACATGAGTTAAACATTGAAATGAGCGTAGGCACTGTTAGGAAAAGAAGCAACCAGATACAAGCAGTTGATTACTGAAAATGGGGTGAAAACTTGAAGCATCTGCAGGATGAATGTTTTAGTTCCTGGTGGCATGATGAGAGGAGGATCAAGGCATCAGAGTTTTGGAACCACACAAGTGACTTGATGTGTGTATGATGGTAAGCCCAGAGAGGCTGAAGGCCAATTTTGTTAGCAGGAATATTCATGGGCAATTCAGGAAAGATTCAGTGTAAAGGGAAATTTCAAGAGAGAGAGAGAGTGAATTAATATCAGCTCTTTAAGGATAGTGAATGTTCAGTTTTGGTGAGGGAGAAAAACTTCCATGCTAAACTAGCAAAATTAGGAATTGTCTTTGAGTTAAAGTGGTGTGTGTGTGGGGGGGGGACTAGAATCACAGTTACAGATCAAGACTGTGAAGTGGTCAGAGCAGTAGATTAATGAACTATTATTATATAATGGGTTGTCAGGATAATCATCACACTGCTAACTGAACTTGGAAAATTATTGTTTTGTTAGTATTAGTGCTTTTGTACAAAGTTTCTATCATCCTCAGGATTCTCCAAGGAGCTAGAAAAATTAAAAGGACCCTCACGCCCACTTTGTTATTCACTAATATGGCAAGGTCCTGCAACTTATGGCGTACTCAAACATTTCCTCAAGTGAATTCATGAACATGCATTCACCTGAATTCACTTGTGGAAACAGTATTTGTGGTACAGTGATTCTCTTCTACTTAATGACAATCCAAATCAACCCTGCCACTCTGAGATAACTATGTTTTTATTTATGACCAAGAGATATCTGGTATGGTTATTGAGTGCGTACATAACATGTACTATCCAGAGTCTAGGAATGCATGGAAAGCAAACGTGGAGAAGGTGTTGGCTTTTCTGAAACCTAAAATTCAGAAAGGCAAATATATATATTAATAACAAAAGAAATGTGCAATTTAGAAGCAAGAGGAGTGACAAAATGAGGCATCTTTACTATATGCATGTGCATAATGAAAAGATGATATTCTGGAAACATCCCTGAAGTACCAACATTACACTTGAGATTTAAGAAGGAAAAGGTTTAACTAGGTAATAGGATGAAGAGAAGAGAGTTTTAAGAAAGCAAGAGAATGTGCAGTGGGACATACCAAGAAGCGGTCATGTTGTTGGACGTAAAGAGACTGTAGACTTGTCTAGAAAATAATTGTGAGAAAAAAAAATATGAGAAAAAGCTTACAACATGGACATTGTAAACAGGATATGTATAGAAACATGAGGCTTAACTAAATGAGCATAGATACACACGAAGAAAGCAGGACAGGCACAGAACACATGATGCCAACAAATTGGGAATACACAGTGTCGGGAGCCATTTTGGCTGGACTTGTATCCATAGCTCTGGGCTTCTGGCAGCAAGACATTAGCAAAACTATAGCAGCCTTCCTGTAAGCAAGATTATGTATCTTCACTGTTGGGAAGCTGTCTGGCAACAAGACATTATCAAAACTATAGCAACCTACGTATAAGCAAGATTATGTATAGTCAGCCATTTGGCTGGTCTTTTGCGCTGAGAAGTGATTGAAATGCAAAAACTCTGTAACAGGAAGGCTTTTTGATAGGAACTTGCAAAGCTCATAAAATCTTTGTCCATGGAAAAACTGTTTGTAAAAAGATATAAAAAGGAATGCTGTGAAATAAACCATGTCTTCAGTCCTGGCTTGAGGCCTTGCTTCAGCCCTGGACTGGAGTCCATGCTTTCACTCTTTCTTCTGTCTTTCCTTAATCCTCACTCCCCATCAGGCTCGAACCCTTTCAGCCGGCAGGCTCCGGCAACACAGTCAGGAAGTCCATAGGATGGACATAGGCACATATGCTGATACTAGGATGAGAATAGACACACATGGAGGTAGCAGGGTAAGGATAAATGCACTTAAAGCTAAGAATATGGGTCTCATGATAGATAATGAGGTTTAAAGGACTCTACCTTCAGCTTAGGCTATGGTCTGAACGCAGGTAACTGCCTGAAACTCATGCCAGTCAATATTCTAACCCCTAAAGATATTGCATTCACTTTGGAGGTAACAGACAATTCATGGATCCTACATAAATTGGATCAATATTGTCATAGGAGAGGTACAAAAAATTCCTCTTTTTTCTAGTACAAAATTATTTAAAAAAATTTAAATTAGAATAAAGTACCATGTTATGTTTTCATGTATGTCTACATTTTGTAACTTTTTAATTTTTTAAATAATATTTATTATTGAGAAAGAGAGAGGAAGAGAGAGAATGGGCATGCAAGGGCCTGTAGCCACTGCAAAAATAACTCTTGATGTATGCACTACTATGTCTATCTGATGACTTCCTTGGGTGCTAGAGAATCAAATTTGAGTCCTTAGGCTTCACAGGCAAATGCCTTAAACACTAAACCATTCCTCCATCCCCATTTTGTAACATTTAAATAAGATTAAAGACATTTCTTCTACCATGTATTATGTATTCATTCATTGTCTTTTTCTAGTTTTACCCCTCCACTGTATGGATTCTGCAAACCAGGCACATCCTATGAGGTGTCAGGAATCAGGTTCTCACCAACCACCAGGAAAAATAAATAAAAGAAGCTCATAATGTGATGAAAGAATTCTCAGCCTGCATAAGTGCGAGAAATAAATTTCTTCTGTTCATGATCCTCACAGTTTATTTTATAATTGCTACCTGAATAGAATAAGACAGCCAAGTAAAAATTCAGAGCCAGTAGAGAATTTGAAAGCAGTGCATTCTGAAATAATTGCAATGCCTAGGTGGGGTAGAATACAAGGGTTAAGGTGTGCCTGTAAGAAGACCTGATAAGTGACCACAGTTGTCTAGCAGAGAGGAATAGGTAGGAGAGCTCAGTGAAGAGCAGAAGCTACTCAGGAATATGCAAATGTGCCTACTGATAGTTTATGTATTGTTTATAGGGTAAAAATATGTGTTATGAATGGGGGCTGTGGTGGATTGAATGTAAAATGTCTGTCACAACCTTATGGGATTGAGATAAAGTCTCATACTTGATCCCTAGTTAGTGGAGATTTTGGGAGGTGAAATCCTGCTGCAGGATTTTATAATCTAGCCATCTTGCTTATGTGAGCTACCTCACTCTTGCTGCTTCCTTCCTCTGATGTGACAAGATGTAATGCTTAGTTGCTTGCTCTGCTGGATTTCTCTGTCATCATAAAGCTTCTCCACAAAACTACAAGGTGAAATAAACCTCTTCCTTCCATAACTGCTTCTTGTCAGGTGTTTTTTTCCCAGTAATGAGAAGGTGACTGCTACAGGGTTGGTTTGCCATTTCTTTATTTTATTTTTATTTATTTTGAGAGAGGGAATTAAGGAGAGAGAGAGGAGGAGAGAGAGGGAGGGAAAGAAAGAGCAAGAGAGAAAGAAAGAGAGAGAGAGAAAAAAATGAATGCACCAGGGCTTACAGCCACTGCAAATGAACTCTAGATGCATGTACTACCTTGTGCATCTGGCTTACATGGGTACTGGGTAATTGAACCAAAGTCCTCTGGCTTTGCAGGCAAGCACCTTAACTGCTAAGCCATCTCTCTAGCCCCTGGTTTGTCAATTCTTAATTGGGATTTATGACTTGTAGAAATGGAAAATCACAGAATAGGAAGATCATGGTTGATTTTAAAGGCAAAGAGGTTGGGAAGTTTATGATCTTTCAGGTTGGATATTCTGTGTCTGAGGTTCTTTGAAAAACCATAATTATTGAGTGTGTCTTTGGAGCATGGTGGAAAAGTCTGGACTGAGAATTCAAAATTGAAAACTATTTTTCTATTTCAGGGTAAACAAAGCCACAATGAGTATGATATCATTTAGTGAGGGGAACATAAGAATAGGACTGAACCATGAAATGCCTTGCCATTCAATAGTATGGACAGGGAGCATAGATGTGAAGTCTGTTTGGAGAAGGTAGAAAACCAGGGCCAAGGGGAACAATGTCTTAATCCATAGAGCTAGAAGATGCTACAGGGAAATGCAGAAGCCACTTCTTAAAGACAACCGTGTTTGAGGAGTCAGTAAGGAAAAGAAAGATTGGGAAAATTAGCTGAGAAATATACTTTGCCAATTTAATCCTATTTTTTGTTTGTTTGTTTTTACTTTCTATTTCCAGACGCACTGAGAATTTTTTAGTATGAAATTTTAGAAATTGTTGTACATATATAAATTCATTTAACCATTCTCACAATGAGGAAATATAATGATTACCTTACCTCCCCCAAACCTCCTTTGACTTATACATTTATAATCATCCCTGCCTTGTGCAAAACCAAATCCTGTAAATAATTGCCAAACTGCCTTTTCTTAAAAAACCCAGAAACACAATTTCTGATAATAACCCAGAAACACAATTCTGCCTTTTCAAGAATGTCACATAAGAAATTATATGGGGCCTATAACATTGAATTTTGCTCCTTTCACACAACAGAAAACTTTTGAAATCCATCCAAATTTTTGTGCTTTTCTTAATATTAGTTTCATTTAGAATTTACATTGAACTAATACTTAGCTGACATCTAATGATATACAACAGTTCATGTGAATGAGGTACCATGTGTCATTCTAATACGCATAAACATTATGTAAAATTTAACCCAGTCTAAATATATTTGCCTCCTCAAACAGTTATCACTCATGCTGAAAACAGTCAAAATATTTTCATACAGATTTTGAAATGCACAGTACATAATTATTATCTGTAATCATTCTAATGTGCATTACAAACCATTTCTTCTTATTCCTAATTATAACACAGTACCCACTAATCAATCTCCCATAATCTCTTCATTTCTCTACTCTTCCATTCCATACTTCCACTCTCCCAGCCTCTGGTTACCTGTTCTAGTCTCTACTTCTACGAGAATAACATTTTAAGATTCTGCATGTGAGTGAGATCATGTGATTCTTCTGTTTTTACATTGGTTATTTCACTTAGCATAAGGTACTCTATATTGTCAAAAAGGACAAGATTTCCTCCTTTTTACTAAATTTTGCTCAACTGTGCATCATATTTTATTTATACACTTTTTTGTTTGATGGAAACTTAGATTGCTTCAAATTTTTGGCTTTTGAGAATAGTGCTACAATATGCTCTGGTATTCAACTCTCTTTTTGACATATTGTCTTCATTTCCATTTGTCTCTCTGTCCATAAGATGGATTCCTAGATCATATGGTTCTTTTATTTTTAATGTTTGCGGAAATGTCCATAATTTATACTGCTCTCCTTAATGATTGCAGTAATTTACATTCCCTCCAAAAGTGTGTAAGAGTACACCTTCCTTATTCATGTTATCGCTTGTAATCTTGGCTGCCATTCTTTGTGGATGCAATGTCTCATGCAGTTTTGATCTGTACTCCCTTTTGGTAGTAATATTCATCATTTTTTTAAGATTTAGAGAGACCTGATTAGATTAAGAGAAGGAAGCAAAGATAGCCCCTTTCATGTGGAAGGCAGGAGTGGATAGAAAGCTCATATGAGAGTAGGGGTCCCAAACCAGCCTGGCTAGGAGAGGGGAAGGACTAATATAGTAGTGTACTTGGAATTCAGGCATCAGCAGAGATGAAGAGGCAGGAAGAGCTCACCACTTTTTCCACATACCTCTTGATTAAGTATATGTCCTCTTTTTTTTTTTTTTTTTTTGGTTTTTCAAGGTAGGGTCTTACTTTAGCCCAGGCTGACTTGGAATTCACTATATAGTCTCAGAGAGGCCTTGAACTCATGGCAATCCTCCTACCTCTGCCTCCTAAGTGCTGGGATTAAAGGCATGCACCACCATGCCCTGCTGTATGTCCTCTTTTTACCAGTGTCTATTGGCTATTTCTTTATTCTTTTGAGGGTTTTTTTTTTTTGAGTTCTTTGTGTGTTGTGTATATTAGCTCTCTATCAGATTTATATATTTTTTTTCCAGAGTGACATTTTCTCTAACTGATGCACCACAGACTGATTTTTTATTCATCTGGTGAGAGACAGCTGCATAGTTATCAAAACTAGAGAATATTGAAAGACAAGAAGTATAAATCTAAGGAAAAGAATCAAGAATACCTCTAGTAAAATCTCAGAGGTTCAACCTGTGAAGGTGCTAAGATCCATCCTGCTCATGTACACATTAGAACTTATCAGACTTCCCAGACACCTAAAGGCTTAATCCAGAATTTTTAATGATTTCTGTGTGGGCAGGCAAAATACAAAAAGTGGCTAACCATTGGGAGTGTTAATGAAGGGTCATAATTGTAAATAGTGGCCCAAAACCATGTAGGCTCTGCTTCCTCACCATGTCACCAAGGAGGGGTCCAAGGATATAGGGTATTATACACCATATTGTTCACTGGTGACTAAATTCACAGGTCTCATTTTCCCTTGTGGTAGCATCAAGCAGAACCTAAGGAGGTTCTGAAGGATGCTCTGAGACACAAGACATAAAAGATTTGGAAGATGTTTCAGCATATCTTTTGTTGTCCTGTAAATGACTTCAATGAATACTTGCTCTAGACTGTATCTTTACCCACTGGGGTCTTCCAATGAGCAGATTTTAAGACAAGGAAATGCCTGACATTCTTCTGCACCAAGCGTGACCTAACTATAAACTAGAAGATAGTGAGAAATGGTGTCTAGAGAGAATTAGTACTTTTATCATGATTTTACAATTAAACTTGCTCTAAAAGAAAATCCAAACTTATGGAGGGAGTGTGATATAGAGTCAATTCTTCTAGTTGCCCCCACATTAAGACAAGCTACTAAAAGACTGTTACAGGTACAGCTGCCTCTAGAACAGAAAGAGGCATCTCTGCCCTCTTGTCCTCCTTGTCCCAGGACCCAGAGCCTGATAAGGCTCCCAGCTCTCCTCAAATGTATCCTTCTCTCCCAACATAGGAGACAGGAAATGAAACAAGATCATAGTTGAACAGGAAGCTCACAACACAGGTTCAGAGAAGAAGTTGGATTCTAAAGTAGGCCATGTCAAGGCTGAAAATCAGCCACCTAGGGACTGGTAGTTTTGCTCAATTGGTAGAGTCTCACTCTAGCTCAGGCTGACCTGGATTTCACTATGTAGTCTCAGGGTGACCTCGAACTCATGGTAGTCCTCTTACCTCTGCCTCCTAAACGCTGGGATTAATGGTGTACACCACCACGTCTGGCTGTTTGTTGTATATCTAGTCACTAAATGGCATTCTGCTCACAAGAGTTAAATCAGGATCATCAAATACATCTCCTAATAATTCTTTAAAATGTTCAAAAATAAAAAATTCTAAAAGGAATAATTAAATAGTTCAAACCATGGATTATCAGTGTTTTCCCTAATATCAGCACTGTTTAGAAGCAGTGGATTTGGAGAGCTAGCTACAAATAACACCAAGTTTGCAACCTTAAAACCACACCAATTACCACAATTTATATTAGTCAGGGTTTTCTAGGGGAACAGAAGCAATAGAATGAATTTGTATTACAAAGGGAATTTACAGGAGTCATTTAGAGAATACAAGCCTAGCAGTCCAACAATAGCTTCCGGTATGCTTAAAAGTCAAAGAACCTAGTAGCCCCTGAGTTCACAGTGCTGAATGCCTCAGCAGTTTCAATCTGGCATTGAAGGCCTTAAGGATTCCTGAAGAGAAGCTGTTCTTCAGTCCATATTGGAAGGATGATGAAACTGTTCCAATGTCCATGAAGGATAGCTGAAACAGAATAGATGCTCACATGAGTGACAAGAGAGGGCAGCTAGGTAAAAATCACACACCACAGTGGTTGTACCATCTTACATTCCCACCAGCCATGGATAAGTGTTCCTACTTCTCCACATCCTCGCCAGCATTTATTTTCATTTGTTTTTTGATGTTTGCTATCCTTATTGGGGTAATGTGGAATCTTATAGTTGTTTTTAATAATTGGAAACCTTTAAAATACTAGGTCTGAAGTAAATAATAATGTGTATTAAATGCTCAAGCAAACTAGTATAATCATATGTCTTAAGATGTTATAATGCTTAATTTTCTTGGGGAATAAATTTTTGTCTACTGAGACTCTATAACATTTTATTCAGCCATGGTTTCTGGCTTTAAAAATCATAGAAACTAAAATTAAATCAGTTTTATTACATATTAATAGTTTGAATGTGAGCTAAAAATAATCTGAAATGTTACTTTTTAATGTAGAGATAGAATACTTGCAATGAATAAATAGATATTTTTATAGAAAACATTTAGTGAAAGGATTATATTTATTCTGAGGTGAGAATTATTCTAAAATTATTCTAAAAAGATGCCTATTCATTTTAGTAATTTCCTAAAACTCATTTCTTCTCTGTTTCACTTTCCATATTCCTCCATTGACTGCGATGAGTCATTTTTCTAAAGAATGGTATTATTCATACACTAACTCAAATAAGTCCCTTTAGCTGTGGTCTGTAGGGTTAAATTTAAAATCCTTTGACAAGATTATCAAGTTCTTACATGACTGGTCTTTTCCTTCTTATCAACTTTTGTGTTACTAGTATAAAATCGTAGTCTTCATTCTTGCTATTTTATGTGTTCCACCATTTCTGAGCCATGCCACTCAACAGCCTTTCCTCTTCTCTGTCTTTAATCCTTACCTGATGAGCTGATGGTGGGCATCAGTGTACTGGAGATAGATAGCACTGAGATAAGGAGCACTGCTCTGACTGGCATACTTGGGACTTCAACATTCCTCAAGTGGTATAGGATGTTCTGGGTCTTGAAACCAAAAGTGATGAGTTTCCCACTTCCTGGAAAGGTACTGTGTAAGACACACCTGTCCATTCTGCACATCTGACCAGCTTATACTCATCTACCACTGCCACTTAACAAAGAATTATTTTATTACAACAAATATCTACAATATTTATTATACCTATTTTCTACTGCCAAGAGAAAATGCTGTTGCTGCCATATAATATGGATATGAAAGAATGTATCTAGAACCCAGAGGATTCCTGGAGGGTTGGGTGTTCTTGGTGCTTCATTGAACATGAGATTGTGGATAACAGCCAGGAAAATACAATTTGGAGCAGTGGTTCAGGAAGCTACAAATAGTGTTGTTCTGTGACCATATACTACAGGAAGTCACATATTTGTCTTTGCTTGTGCTTTGTTTGTGCATGTGTGTGTGTATATGTATCTGTGTGTATATGTGTGTATGTATATGAATGTGTGTATTTGACTTGTATCTGTATATTTTATTTGCATATATGTGTGCATATGCGTGTATGTATGTTTATTGTATTTCTGTGTATATGTGTCTTTAATTGCATATAATTGCCATGTTCTCTTTGTCTTACCTTCTGCTTTTACATTTCATAAAACAAATTGTAGGAAAACAACATTTAGAGGTAACATACTTCAAATGTCATGAAATGTGACAGCGGTTACAATAATGGTGCATTTTAATATAGGGAGAGATAAAGACAGCAATGTTGCTGCAAAAAGGGCTACAGCTTACTAGTTGCATATCTACTATTGCTTCATTTGTCATGTGTAAGTGCTCCGCAGAAAATAACAGCCAGACAGGTGGACTTCTGCAGGCATCATGCACTTCCTCTCAGCTTCTCATACCCTCCCCACACCTCATCATCATCATGGGGCTGACAAGAATTCCTCTTCTGCTCTGAGTACAGTTTGATACTTGGATACTACAGGCCACTGTGAAGACACTGAGACAAGAAGTTTTCCTTTTCAGTTATAGTGTTCATCCTTTTACAAGTATCTATATGAATTCATGGTTAAAGTAGCATGAGAGGTGAAGAAGTGTGATTCCGCCCTAGCTGTGCTTCTAGACTGTGTGGGTCCTCATCAAGCTTGAATCTCCAGCCCAAAGGAATGGTGGACAGCTCATAATATTCCTGTAGTGGCTTGATGCAGTTGTTCCCCATAAAACTTATGTGTTCTGAAGTCTAGATCCCCAGCTGGTGGCAGTTTGGGAATTAGAGCCTCCTGGAGGAGGCAGTCTATTGTTGGGAGTGAGCTTATGGGTGCTAAAGCCAGCTTCCCCTTGCCAGTGTTGGCACAGTTGCCTGCTGCTGCTGTCCACATGATGTTGGCCAGGAGGTGATGTCCACCCTCTGCTCTTGTCATCATTTCCTTCTGCCATCATGGAGCTATCCCTCAAGTCTGTAAGCCAAAGTAAACCCTTTCCTCCCACAAACTACTCTTACTCAAGTGTTTTCTGCCAGCAACTAGAAGCTGATTGCAACAGTCAGATTGGTACTAGAGGAGTGGAACGGATGGTGATAGAAACATGACTATGTGGCCTTTGGCCTTTTGGAGTTGATTTGTAGGTGGAAAGTAGAAGGATCTGAGACCTTGGCCTAAGAGATGCCTTGCAGTGCTGTAAGTACAGCTTGATGAACCATTCTGGTCAGAGCTCAAAGACCTGAATGCAGTAAGAGCTATGAACTGTGAGGTTTGGTTTATAAGGGTAAGAAAGAGCTTTGCCTGGATTGGGCTAGAAGCAGTATGTGTGAGAGGCTTCCAGTTATGCCCTTGTCTTGAGAACTTGTGCAGGGTTACATTGTCTATAAATAGGCTGGTATGAGCAGAGGGGTGTGGTACAGAAAAAAAAAAAAGAAAGAAATTTGGGGGCCAAAACTGCTGCCCATTGAGCTAAAATTGTTTGAGAGATTACAACCATTGTGATTGGGCCAGCTGATAAGCATTGGGACAGCATGCTCTTTTGAAATTAGGGGACCTTAATGCTGAAGAAGTGTCTTTCTCTTCAAAGTTTACTTGATTCCCCACTGGATTGTAAATTGACAGCCCATCTGGTGCTACAGAACATAACATATGCAGGAAAGAGAGGGTCATTAAATTGGCAACATGGTTATGTATTTTGGAAATAGTCACAGGCAGTGTGAAGCAGGCTTACTGAATTACCAGTGTGGAGCCCAATGGAGCCATGAGGATGAATCCTGAGTTTCAGTGGGGACCCAGTGTAGATGCCATGGCTATGAGATGGCTGCCTAGGAGAGATGCCAGAACTGAATGAAGTTTGCTGGTACTAGTAGCCTAGCTGGAGGGGTGGAATTGAAACTCCAGAGACTTGTCACTGGTTAGAATTATCAGACTTGGAAATTCCTCACTAGTTAGAGTTTGATGCTTGCCCTGTTTAAATCTTGTATTGGTTGAATATTACTTTTCTAAATCCAATGCCATCTTTTACAGTATAAATGTTTATTCTGAGCCATTATGGGTTTGAGAGCTCATCATATATATATATATATATATATATATATATATATATATATATGGTATTTTGACTCAGTTAAAAGACCTTGGACTATGAGAAAGTTTATTGGGAAAGATAAAAAATATAGGGACTTTTTAACTTGGATGCAATGCATTGCATTTTATATGATGGATGATTTATGGGGTCCACGGGCAGAATGTACTTGTTTAGTTAGAGTGTTACCAATAACTGCATGTGTTCTAAATACTAGGTTCTCAGATGGTGGCAATTTGGGAATTGGAGCCTCCTGGAAGCAGTGTGTTGTTGGGTGGGTTTGTGGCTATTATAGCTAGATTCCCCTTGCTAGTATACTTTCCTGCTGCTATAGTCCACCTGATGTTGGCAGGAGGTGATGTCCAGCCTCTGCTCAAGCCACAACTTTTCACTGTCATTATGGTGCCTCCCCTCAAGTCTATGAGTCAAAGTAAACCCTTTCCTCCCACAAGCTGCTCTTGGTCAGGTGATTTTTGCCAGCAACAGGAAGCTGGCTGCAACAAATCTATTCCTATAGATAGACCCTATATAACTTCCTACCTTCCAGCCACAGGCCCCATTACTCCATTACTTCCAAGGCCTGAACCCACTAGTGCTCTGAAAAATGGTCTTTCCAGACCAACTTCTGCTTCCTCCACACCTTACACCTTGAAGTGTGGCCAGTCTCAGCCTACTTCTGCTCTGGAGAGAATGTACCTGCTTGCTGGTTTTGTCTTTGGCTCTTTGATTGTCACCTTTATCCTATACGGAATGAAGAGTATTCTCTATTTGCCTCAGTACTATAGGCTAATATAATCTGTATGGAACTCACTGGAGTTCTCCAGCCAGTAGTGGTTCACTACACCTTCTCCAGAGAGGTCTGTTTTTACAGGTTTGGGCTTGGGGCTGCTTTTCTTCATTACTTGTGAGTTTCAATGTTTTTAGCATTGTTTACAGTTATTTTTCTCTTTATATCTGCTGTTTAGTGTGCAGTCCTACTTAATTCTTCCTAGTAAGCATTCCTCATTGAAACTTTGGCTCCTGTTTCCTAGTAGGTCTATACTCTTTAAGAGCACACTGGATTTGAAAAGAATCAGTTCATGGCACTCCTTGAATATGCTATACCCTGAGAATAAAGACGATTGGCCCTGCAGGAGGAGTACATGATGAGTTCGAAGTTCAGGAACTAATGGGGTTGGAAGTGCAGTGAAGTTCAGTTTTTGGAATTTTTTTTTTCATCCTCATTTCAAAGTACTGGACCTTTTCAATTATTTCTCCAACCTATATTTTAAATCCTTTCCTGTTTCCCTTTCCACCTCTGCTTTTACTATTCCAAGCCAACAAGTTATCATCTTTTACATGCCTACCTACATCTTTTCTCTGCCTCCCTTCTTGCACTCCAAGTTTATCATTACATAGGACAGGTTTTAGTTGTTTGGTTAATGCCATATTTTGATTTTTTTGTATAAAATGGTAAAATATTTTACCGAAATTTTAATTACCTCATGTTTGTTGTTTCCATGTTCCCTATAAAATCAGTGTATACAGAGTAATGGGATAAAATGGAATAAATGTTTAACATGCTGGAATGCAAAAATTATTATATGAAGGGATAAAATTTTATTCTAGTTCTTAAGGAAGCAGAAACTTTTAAAGGAGCATTTGTAAGGAGATACTTAAGAAGAAAATTTTCAAGAGGGTAGAATGGCAAAAACAGAAGCAGTCTAGGCAGAATGGTATAAGACAAAAGGAAGGCAACAAGAAATTCAGAGTACTACAAATCTGGAAAAGCATCTTTTGATTAGTGCACTGCAGGATACATTTTTTTGCATGTGTATGTGTATAGTGTAGCTGCACGTATGTATGTGTGTTCATGTGTGTGTGGTACATGTGTGGGTGTGGTTGTACTTGTGTGAAACACACACATATGGAAGCTGAGGGACAAACTAAGTCATTATTCTCAGATATGCCCACCACTTCTGCTTGACATAACAACTCTTATGGGCCTGGAACTCTAATTATGCTAGACTGGATAGGGAGTAAGCCCCTTGGATTCTCCTATCTCCACATTCCTAGAATTAGGGCTACAACCAGGTCCCACCAGGTTGAGATTTTTACATAGATACTGGACACTGAGCTCAAGTCTTTGTGCTTGTGAAATAAGTGCATTCTTGACTCAGCTAAAATTTAGACCACTATAGGCTACATTAGTAATAAAAATTACTTTAACATTGATTAAAGACATTAAAGAAGAAGATACTATTAGTAGCAACTGAAACTAGTATCTGTATATTTTTAATTTCCAGATTGTGAACCCCTTCCTGTATATAGATAATAAATGTTGCAACTTGTGAAGCAAAGCACATGTCAACTTTTACAGTAGAAAGTGCTAGATACTTCTTTTTTAAAGTTTCTCTTGCATATAGCATACAGGCACTGCCAAAGTCATCAGCCTACATAAGCCCACTTATATTTTATATGTTACCTATGTCAGAAATGCAGTTATAGTGGTGGAAACTTAGTTAATGCATGCTCTATTGGCAGCATCCTATTTTTAGTACTGCTGATATCAAAGAAACATTGCTGACATAGTTGATATATTAATAACTCCAATTTCTTTCTTATCTCTTCAAATGCACAACCTCTACATGATTCTGAATCTTTATATAAATTGTCAGTTTCTCGATATCCTTCTAATTACCTCCATTTCTGCCACATCATCCATATTTGTGTTCCATGTTGCTTAGAAGGGAAAAACCATGAATGATTGAAAGGTTTGAAATTTACACAATTGAAATCAATGCAAATCTAAATTGTTTTAACTGAAAATAGTTGATTGGAAAAGTGAATTGAAAACATTAATGCAGGAACAATATGCAATCATCTTAGAAGCCAAAAGAGGCTTCAGGCAGTGAGGGAAAGAAAAAATAGAAGGGATTATATAAAGTCATTCAAGCATATGAATAGATGCTCCATCTTATTCGTCAACAATAAAATGCAAATAACAACAACAATAGGAGAACAGATTGGCAAGAAAGTGATAACATGAAGACTAGGAGGGTGCAAAGAAATAATATGTTTAATAAAAATTCATTGCTTCAGCTACTTTAGACATAACAGAAATACATTTCTTTTTTTTTTTTTTTTTCAGGAAACCTAAACCACTCTAGAAATAGTCTAATAGAACATAGATATGAAAATGCTGAAAAGACTTAACGTTTAGTTTGGGCCACATTGCATCCCTGGGCCTAGCCTATTACTGTGCCAGCCTGCAGCACAAAGCTTGAAACGGGCCTTGAAGGAGAGAGTGGGAATGAACCTGAGACAAGAACACAAGGAATGGAGCCAAGACAAGTTCTGATCAAGGCTTGGCTTTATTCAGGCAAACATCGCTTATATATAGAAGATAGAACTTTTTTTTTTTAAATTTTTTATTTATTGATTTGAGAGCAACCGACACAGAGAGAAAGACAGATAGAGGGAGAGAGAGAGAATGGGCGCGCCAGGGCTTCCAGCCTCTGCAAACGAACTCCAGACGTGTGCGCCCCCTTGTGCATCTGGCTAACGTGGGACCTGGGGAACCGAGCCTCGAACCGGGGTCCTTAGGCTTCACAGGCAAGCGCTTAACTGCTAAGCCATCTCTCCAGCCCAGAAATACATTTCTATGCATGCATTATAGTTGATTTTTGAACAATAAATATAAGACTAGTATAAAATGGATGAAGTTTTATAGGTAAAGATCTTTGAATTTCATCATATTTTATTTTAATTATCAATAAAATTAATTTTTAATCAAAACAAGAAAAAGTTGAGGCTAGATATTAATAACAACTATAAAAAACCACTCTAGGTAGAGAAAAGAGAAATTGATAGTAAAAGAGAGCATCAAGTTATAACAACACAAATTGCTTTAAAAATGATTGAATATACAAGAGAAATGTAGTGGAGTAAAGTGTTATCTAGGCACATGGAGGTTAGTTAATTAGAAAAATAGAATTTTCATAAACAAAACAGAAACTACTTGGAGAGACAAATGTTTTCATGCTTTAAATGAATATTGTTTAAATATGCTGAATTTAATCCCAGCTCCTGGGAGACAGAGGTAGGAGGATTGCTGTGAGTTCAAAGCCACCCTGAAACTACCTAGAGATCTCCAAGTCAGCCTGAACTAGAGCAAGAAACTACCTCAAAAAAAAAAAAAAAAAGCTGCATTTGAAGTCTATTAAGTCTTCCTGCTAAGTATGCCAAGAATGTTTACAAGTTGTTTACAGTCCAGAGGCATCATGGTAGATTTAGGAATTCTCTCCCTATTAAGGGATGGTTGTTCAAGTGTGGGAAGGAAGGCAGGCTAATAAAGAAGAAAAGAGGCGTGACCTCTGACATGTACACATAGCGTACTTGGGACAGAGGAAGAACCAGAAGAACAAGTGAAGTAAGTAAGACCACTCTTGTACAGAGGAGCAGAACGGCTCAAACTCATTGGACACAAGAACAGTGCAGTTTCAAGAAAGCTCTGTTGATAGTTATGCAGAGATTATTAAAAGTTTTGATGGAGTGATTCAATTTGTTCAATATTATGATTAGACAGTTTCCTTTAAAGAAATCTGTAATAAACACCTTCTTGCAAACATGCCTAATAAGTCATTAGAATTTGTAAGAAAAAAAATAATCTTGAGGTTGTTTTTTCACAAAAGGAAGGAAAACTTAACCTTTAAAGTTAGAAAGTGTCATCTGTTGGCAAGCATCTCTGGTACAAATGATAGGTGTATTATGTTGTTTTATTTTAACAATAGAGGAAGACACAGAAAGCTGACCTTCCAAGAGAGATTTAGATAGGTGGCTTTGACTAGATTTTTGTTGGTTTTATTTGTTTAATGGAAATCAAAATCTAAGAATGCTCAAGATCCGTCCTGGGGACACTACTTGCTTTAGATGCTTCTTCCACTTGGGGTCAAACCAGGAGCCTACAAGATAAATTCTCTCTCGCTATTTCTCTCTCCTTCTGAATTGTTAACCTTACTAAAGCAATACTCATCTATTTTATTTCAATTTCAATAATTATACCCCAAGGAACTAAGGGAAAGGTCTATGTTTTCTGTTCCTTAAAACATTAGAGAAGTAATTAATTTGTGTGTGTCAGACATCCTCAATAGTCTACTGCATATTTCTCCCTGGCCCCAGAATGACTTGCCCAGCAGTGTTCGTTATAGTTACATTCTCACCCAACCAAAAGGAGTTTATAGTCTTGAAGGGAAGCTTCATGATGGTAGGAGAAAGAATAGCATGAGCAGAGGCTAGACATTATCTCTGCACAGCCAAGTGCAAGCAGGAGCAGGAGCGGAAGCCAAATTCTATCATGGGGGAATGGCTTAATGACAGCCATAAGCCTGTTCCTCAACAGCACACCTCCGTCAGCAAGATTCTACCCTCCAAATTGACATCAGCTGGCATTCAGAATGCATAAGTTTATGGGGGACATCTGATTTAAATCACCATAGTGGTTAATGCCTATAACATGTTCCAAAGGGAGCGGTTTTTGAAAAATAATGCTTGGTACTCAGAAACCAAGTTTTGGTGTTTTTTGTTTTTTTTTTTTTTGTCACATGAATAATCCTTCATTCATTGCATTAGAATGCCTGGATTAATCTGTATACTACCCTACATATAGAATAATTTTTGAGAAATTATATGACTTATATGGAAGCCTATCATATCTGTTGACTACCATAGAAGGAACTAGAAAAATACAGAGGTTATATGCTGAACATAGGATGATAGTATGCATCCCTTTCCAAGTGGAAAACTTGTTACATAATTTTTATTTCATATGGGTAGAAGAATATTTTAAGTTTTAAGGTTTTTTTTTTTTTTACCATTTTTAAGACTTCAGGAAGTAGTGTCCTTATGAGCAGAGTTATAGTATATGTAGTTAGTAGAGAATTTTATACTAGGACTCATTGAGAGGGCATTGATAGTTTTCTAATTCAATAAGGCATTACTACAGAGTTGATGAATTTGTCCATCTTTAACAACATGTGGACAGTTCCTTAGAGGCAAAAGAAACATATCAGGTCAGTTCTTATACTCTAATCAACCAAAAATCAGCAATTTGCCTGAAACTTTCAAATTCTCATGCTTCCATCTGACATTGTATAAGCATAAGCACTTTTGTTAGCATTTTATACTTAATTCAAAAGGCAGCTTTATTGCACTTCAGACTGCTTAATCTGCTACCTCCTTATAGACTACAATAACAATCAAGTCATATAAATGTAAAAATTATTTCATTTTTAAAGCATTTAATTTCTAACTAATAAGATAGCTCTTTGTAGGAAATTTCTATTTAAAATGTTATGTTTGTGAATATTCAACTTAATTCAGATTAAGCTTTCCCATTAGGACAAGCAAAAAAGAATGCTGACTGTACCATAAGAAATGCTGTTAAAAAATTACTTTTTTAGGGATGCCATATGTAAAGAGTGAATGTTAACAAGCATTTGGGCAGCTAGTATTTTTCCTGTCAGAATGATATACTTTTTATACCTATATTATTCCTGTGTACTCCTTAAAATGACTGCAGCAAAGAAGCTTTGAATGCTAATTTGCCAGAGACAGGAATACACATTTATATCTGTGGTACTTAAAAAGTACATTCTTCCCCTTACACTGACACATTATAATGATGTCAAGGTCTTGAAAAAAGAGCATGACATTAACAAGATGGAAGGCTAACTTAATGGAAGTCCCATTGATAAAATGCCATCCTCACAAAGCTAGTAATTGTGCTTTGGCTATTATACTCTTACCAAAGAGGTCATATATCAGTTGCCTGCTCATCTAGGCATAACTCTGAAAGATTCTGAGACATTGTAAGCTGTATATCATTAAACTGTGGAACATTAAAAGCAACTAACTTATTCATTAATTATTGTATCTGACTCACTATAGTCAAGAATTATGACAGACAATCTAATCATTAAAAATCTCATGCATAGTTATGTGAAGATGTTGTGTATTTTTATAGTGAAATATATTCTTTGAAAAAAATCAGAGTTTACATTCTATGCACAAATTAATAACCACATAGTAGAGGATCATCACTTCCTGGGTTTCTAATTTTGTGTGTGATCCATCACACATTTTCAGGTTTTCAAGTGAAATTATGCAATAGAAATGTATAGGTCCTCATCATCATAACAGATAAGCTAGGTTACCTAGGAATGTTGCATTTTATTTATTTATTTATTTATTTTGGTTTTTCAAGGTAGGGTTTCACTCTTGTTCAGGCTGACCTGGAATTCACTATGTAGTTTCAGGGTGGCCTCGAACTCACAGTGATCCTCCTAACTCTGCCTCCAAAGTGCTGGGATTAAAGGCGTGCTCCACCATGCTTGGCTTGGAATGTTGCATTTTAAATTGAATTTAAAACTTTAATAGTAGAAGCATATGATTGTGGTATTTTTATTTGCGGTATGTGCTTTACCATTACTCAAACACCTGTAAGCTGTCTTTCTGTTACTCCCTTCCACTTGGTCATTGAACATCATGTAAGACATAACACAATATCAAAGACATCCGTTCAGCTTGTCTTACAATGTTGCCTGATATTTGTACTTGTTGGTAATGGTTTGAAGAAAAATAATAGGGAGAAACAGAATAGGAAAGGATAGTAGCTGAGCAAGCAACAATTATAGCAGAAAGTCCCACTTCTTGCCTTTCCCCACTGGTCAGTGCTCTGAGATAGGGGACTTGATATCCTCTTTCCTTTACTCATATTATCAAAAGAACCACCTCATAGCACCTGTCACTACCTACACAATATATATTGGACCTATTAACATGTCATCATGGATGATGAAGTAAGGCAAAAAAAAAAAAAAGAACTATCAAAGCAGTGGAGGGCTTGTTTGGAGGGAGAGTAAGGTCTTTATAGGAAGGGGTACAGGGGAGAAGAGACATGAGAGAGGTATGAAAGAGTATTGTGATCGAAACACATTATGGCCATAAATAAAAGTTGTCTGTATAAGTTTTAAAAGGAAAAAAATAAAAATTAAAAGAAGATTGCCAACCAGCGCCAACCTTCTGGTTGGGCTACATCAAAGGAAAGTGGACTGAGAGGCTCTGAGAGCCTGGCCTAGCTACTGCCCGTGCATGGCAGTCTTCTGAAACCTGGCAGCAGCGCACATGGCCGTAGGATTCCCGAGTATCATTGTGAGGTACAGAGAGAGCTCAATGTTTTTTTCAAGAAATACTACTTGTTCTAAGCATATTTTATAGTGGATTTTAATTTGAGACTCAAGCCAAAAATTAAAAAGCTCAAGTGTTTTGGCATTTATGAATGATAATGACAATAAGAATTCCTGTGAGTTATCACACAAAAGGCAAGCCTAGACTCATTTGGTTACAAACAAATATATATCTAGCCTGCAGCAAGCTCGCTGTAAAAGTTGCTAAGACTTGTCCTTAACATCACCCAAATATATTTTCCTTTTTTAAAATTTCTCCATAAATGTATATGGATAAGAGCCATTTTGGAACAGTGTATGTGAAACCCATATGGCTACAGGCTGCTATATGCCTGGAAGATTGTCCTAAGAAGTTCTGTAGTGAGTTTTATATCCACTGCACTCAGCTTCATTTCTGTAGTTATAAAATTAAGGAAGGGTAAGTGGAAACAGAGAAAAGGTATTATGATTACCTATTAATTAGTATGCCTTAATTTAAATGAATTTAAGTCTTTGCAATTAGATCACAAGTTATCTGTTATTTCATGAGAACAATGATGAAAGAAATAAAAAACTGTTCTCAGGATTTTTTTTTTTTTTCCATCAAAAGCTGTTCAAATGAATGTTTTATCCAACTGGCTAAGCACACATCTGCTGGGCAGAAAATAATTCTGATTATGTGCAACCACAGCAGATATCCATCGTAAGACATTATTATCCATTAGTCTATATGTGTTGGCTTCTATCCTGATTACATTAAAAATACTGGCATGTAAAAGACACTTTAATAAAAGCTCAGTGGTATTTGTCCTCATGCCAAACAATCCTCTTAAGACCATAGAGTCTTTAGAGAGGCGTCCTTCGGGAATTGGGTGTAAAGAAGCTTGCATTGCTCTTTACATCTGGAATAAGAAGGGGCTAATAGTGATATTAACATATGAAAAACTATGCCCATATTTTTAGATGAATAAAGTTTAGGGAGGGAGCAAAAACCTCTATGCTAAAACATTTCAGGGCCTAGAAATATATTTACCCCATAATTTTTTTTTCTTTTACAGCTTCAAAATAAATAAGGTACCACTTTCATTCAAGTTCAGCCACTGTTAATGTACATGTTCACAGCTGTCAGAAATCAAAAGTTTTCTTGCAAAGATGAGTACAAGACAGTTCACACATCCATTAAATACTAGCTGTGTGTGGAAGAGATAGATGAATTGATGCCTCTGGCAAGTCTCATCATCAATAACAGTGAATGATGGTGTCTGGGGAAGGTAACCTGCAGTCATCCTGGGATGCTTACTTCATTTCAGAGCCAACACACTCAATTTCTGAAGTCATAGCTAAGTAATGGTGCCACAACATCCATTAGCTAGAATTTCAACCGCATTGTGAGATAAAATGAGAAGTCTCCCACCCCACCCAGTTTACCTTAGTGTGTGAAAGTGGAGGGGCTGGTGAGAGCAGTTAGATGCAGGAGTTGGATAATGCCATTAGGCTTGCTGTAGAGCTCTCTTACTATGTCCCTCATTTCCATAAAAATGGATCAACATGCAGCATCACCAAATAAGGCTGATGATTAAATGCAAGTCATTAAGGAGGTAATAACTGGGCCCTCTTCACTTAGTATCTTACAGGAAGCAAGCAAGCTAGAACCAGAGGTGAAAATTCTCTAAGAAGCCCTACAGTGAACTTAATTGGGAGCAAATTGACTAACTCACTTAAAGGTACAAATACTTTATTCTTTTTTAAAGCACTTTTCCTTAAATACACTTTGAAAATTAAAAAAAAAAAAACATAGCATACGAATGATAGCATTTAAAATTCATTACTCATTTGAAGATGTTCTAAGCTTTAGGAATGTTAAGGTGCTATAAATAATCTTCATTTATGCTTATTGATTTATTCAATTTGAAAGCAATTGTTCTGTGTTAATCAATCCACATAACTACTCCTAAAAGTGAGACATATTCATTGAATAAAATATCAACCTGAAATAGCACAAAAGCAGAAATAATAAAGACTTTAAGGTCAGTGTATAGGCTATCATAGAATTTTTTCAAATATTGTATTTATTTATTGGGGAGAGAGAGAGAAAGGAGGAGAAGAAGGAAGAGGAGAAAGATTGATAGAATAGGCATGCCAGGACCTCTAGCCACCACAAACACACTTCAGATGCATGTGCCACCTTGTGCATCTGGCTTACATGGACTGGGGAATCAAACTGGGCTTTGCAGACAAGTGCCTTATCCACTAAGCCATCATTTCAGCCCCACATACAATTTTAATATATGCTTATCTAGAATAAATTCTGTATAATTATTGCTAGAGAAATAATTCAAAAGTGTGGAAATTCAATAATATTTACTTACAAAATGATAATTTTCTGTTTCAGTATAATTTAATTTGAAATGTTCTCTATAGGAAACAACTCATTATACTCACGATTTCTAGACTTGTAGGTGATATGTAGGTGATGTGTTTATAATATTAATGTAGCCACAATGACCATTATTATTAGTTATAAGTTATGGCTTATAGAATGTTATACAGGGCCTGACATTGCTGAAAACATTGAGCTTTCCAATGCCACTCATATAGCATTCATGCTAGCCAAGTAAAACACAGTACAACTGAGCAATGCATATAGAACACAGAATTGTGGCCCAAAGGTTCTATTGCATCCAGACCAAAACTGAAGAATGACTGTAACAACTGGTTTAGAACAATATGAAGAACATGGTCAATGTAAGCTGGCCTCACTATTTTATTTTTCCACTTCCAATTGCCTCGTACTTCTCCAATCAGAGGCAGTTCAATTGTACCTCCAAAGCAATCAGATAAGATGCCCTGCTTCAAATTAGCTCACCTCCAGCTTGATCATGTCAATGTCTCCAACAAGAGGCTGTCTGAAGACTCCATAAAACCTTATTAACTCCCTCTCCCTGCCTTTGAGTCTCTACTAAAGGCTAGTGATGTTGTCTGACTTTCTGTTCCAAGTCCTGAATGAAGCCTGTTGGACAGGCTGACCTTCATGTGCTTACCTTTGCACATTGGGTCATAGTTTGCTTTCAATGCAATTACTTTCTGTAGTTCCATGAGAATTTCTGGGAATATTTATCAGTGATAGGGAAGGGAGCAATGCTTTGGAAGCCCTGGTCTGGTTTTTACAGTGCCTGTGTCTTGCTCTGGTGTGTATTGGTAAAAGCTCAAAGTAACCAAGGTCTCCTCTAAGGTTCACTGATTCCTCTGCACTATTGCCTGCTATCTTGGTGCTGGTGGCTCACAGCTTGTCACCATACAGCAGCTAATTGCCATCTTCATTCCTTTTAAGTCAGCAGAGAGGAAAACACTCAATACTTTCTTCCTGTAAAGTGTTGACAAATAAAATGTGACTGTGTTTAAATCTTGAGATCAGATAGGTAATTCATTGTTTCTCACGTAAATTATCTCAAGAAAAATTTGAGACATATTTATATAAAATATATTCATATTATCTAAGTCTTAAAAATCATAGGTTATTAAAGATATCTGCCTTATATCTGCATATACAAATTACATATGTATAAAAGTATATGTAATGGAAATATATTAAAATATATTTAAATACATTATGTTTGAATATAATTGTTCCCTAAGTAATATTTGAAATGTACATTTTGTCAAAAATATTCATGGAAATAAAAATTCAACCTCTTTTTTTGATAAATTTCCAACACTATCAGTGTGTGTATGCCTGTGTGTGTGAGAGACAGAGAGAGAGAGAGAATTTCCTTGTTAAGTACTAACAGCACAGAGTTCTGACAAGCCCCCTTTCTCCATGTCTATACAATTATCCAGGAGAGCATAGACAGACAGGTTGAAAAGAGATGGTGTGAGGAGGTATTCCTAAGATAGAATTCCCTCCTGCAACTTGAGCCACATTCTTTTAGAGGACTTCCACCCTCATGTGCTGGATGCCTAATGCTCTGTGATCTCCTTGGATCCTAGTTTTTCAGAAATTTGTCTATACCTGATCCTAACTGGCAATAAATTTCCATTTATTTTACTCTTGAGCTCATAGACCATACTTTATTTTAAACATGTCTTATTCTATGACATCTGCAGGCATACCTTAAGTATACTAAATGGTGTTGATTTTAGTTCTACCTGGAAAGAAAGACGTGATGCAAAGTATGAAAGAAAGGTATGGTGTTAATATCACTGGTCAAGATTATCACAGAGCCAGGACAGAAGTGGATAGGGCAGAAATGGAAAATGGACACAAAATAGAGAATACTTGAACATACGTGTGCATTTGTGTATAAATGGATGATGATAATAAAACAGACAGCATGGAGCAGGCAGGAGCTATTGTGGTTTCCAAGAGGAGGAACAGGGAAGTACATTAGGTAGGACCTGGAGTATTCCTCTACCTTGAGAACAGGGAGATAGTTTCTGAGTCTTAGACAGTGTATGATAGGTACCTCTGGAAATCCTTATTTTCTAGAGACCTGCCTACCTTGGAAGTGCAGTCTTTCCAGGGTTATCAAGTCTACAGATATTCAAATAAAAAGTTCAAGAGGAGTATTGGGCTTGAGTATGTAATCATAAGATTTCAAGAGAATAAGGAGGTACAAAATCTCTAATGAGTTTCATAGCCAGGTAATTGCATTACCTTTAAAAGGGTAGTGTCTCTAGTTTTTTCGATGAGAGTGTGAGACTCAGGCTGTTAAACAGGAACATATTAGCTAATTTTTCAACCAAAGTGAATTGCATGCTACCACATAGTTTGGAAATACAAATAATGAATGAAAGGTGATAAGACTATAACCTCTGGGCAAAGTCAATTAAAATTAGTTTCAACATGTAGAATTTTTTTATTACTGTAAAAGCATGTTAAGGAACATTGTGATTCCATGATAGTAAATATTGTTCATAGGGACCATTTTTGAAAAGCATTATATAATACAAAATTTTAACAACAAGACCAAGATGGAAATTATTTCAAAAGAAAAAGGTTGAAAAGTAAATCAATGCATAAAGGACATAATTTTTGCATATAGAAGATATGAAAACCAAAGAAAAATTTGATAAGGACAAATTAGAGCAACTTAAGGAACCAACAAGGAATGTTTATCATTGTGTGGTAGAATGTATTTGTGTGAGACAAGAGAATTAATTTGGGGGCAGAAAGAATCTAAAGATAAAATTAAAGGGACAGAAATAAGTAAATCTTGAAGAAAATTCTACAACACTAAGTAAACTCATACAGTAAATAATACATATGTATTGAAACTTCTTATAATTGGTAAGAAATGATAAAACATGTATTTTCCAAAGGTCCCTCACAAGTATATGGGAATGAATTTTAGAGGGACTAACAGCCATTGAAGGCTTTTGAAGTAAATTGAAAGACGGGAAAGTAAAGAGAAAAGTATATCCAATGATTCAGCAACCCCCACATGACATAAGCTCTTTTTAATCATAAAAGGTACAGGTACAGAAAAATACAGATGTGTCCTTTTAAGACTTGCACAGTAGGAATAGCAGCATAGACCATAAATGAATACAATGTCCAATAATTTCTGTGCAACAAAAGACTATAAGAGATGGGCAAATGGGTACAAAGGTGTATTTTCTTACTTAGGAAAACAAAAAGAACATATTATTCTAATTCATTGTACATTGCCTGTAATTTTAAATTTTTCAAATGTTTGACCACAAAAGCATAAGTGTAATGGGAATTCTATTAACTTGACTTCATAAGTGCACAGCGTATGCATATATTGAAATATCAAACTAAGGGAATAAGCATCTGAAACTTTTTAAATTTAGCAAATATTGCCTGGCAATATGGTTGAGGTATAAAGTGCTTGCCTAGTTTCAAAGCCAAGCATTTAATTCCCTGAAATTAGAAGGGTGGATTAATATATAAGAAAAGGTGTTTCTGTTATTTTCTTAACATAATATCAATGAATTCTCTGTCTCTAAAAAGAATCTGAAATTATAAAATATATTAGCAGTATTCTCAGTCCATATGCTTTTGGTCATCACTTCACTTTTATAAAAATTATTTATTAATAAGCAAACACAGACAGAGAAAAGAGGGAAAGACTGAAAGAATGAGCAAGCTAGAGCCTCTAGGCCCTGATAATGAACTCCATTCAGATGCATCTGGCTGTATGTGGGTACTGAGGAATTGATCCATGGTCATTAGGCTTTACACACAAGTGCCTTAACTGTTTAGTCATCTCTCCACCCCCCATCTTGCTTCACTTTTGTTGTTGCTCTTGTTTACAAAGAATATCTTATTATCTTTATAAATGGTAAGTAAGCTAGAACCTTTTACCTAGTTTAACAATTTTATATGAACTTATGGAATATATAACAATGTAATGAAAAACTGGCATTATTATGATAGATTTTCAAATATGAATAGGGTTAATTTACTATTTTTAGAAACTGATATGAATTCAGCATGGCCATCTTACCTCCTTCAGACTCTCTGAAACCTAAATGGATTAGGTTCTAATATTTCCAGTTTGCTACAGACCTCCTCTACTTCTTTTTCCTGTTTTCTTTTTTCCTTTTCTCTGTCTACAGATCTTGGTAATCATCAAATGTCAGAAGGGGTAAGAAATGTCAGGATATTGCACAAATAAAGCAAAGTACAGACATAGCTATGAATCTGGAACCACAGAGATCAGACATTGATTTGATATGGGGATGTATACTAGAAAGGTGGGTCAGTGAATAGTCGAGTGATTGGACAGGTCAGAGTCACAAGTAGGAGAGAAACCAAGTAAGCAAACAGCTGTGTGACCCAAGTAGAGTCATGCCTGAAATGTTTCTCCTTATATTCAGCACCTAATACAAAGCACTCATACAAGTTTCCTTTCGGTTTCCAACAATACTGTAAATTTTTAAGAATTATAAAATGCTGCAATTGTTAATACACCTACAATGAGCTCAAGAGTATTACAGATTTTGAAATTAACAAATGGTTGGGACAGAAATATATATCTGCTGGTATTCATTGTGCTGAACATATTTTTTAAATTTTTTGAGGTAGAGTATCGCTGTAGCCCAGACTGATCTGGAATTTACTATGTAGTCTGAGGGTAGCCTCAATCACAGCAATCCTCCTATCTGTGCTTCCAGAGTAATGGGATTAAAAGTGTGTGCCACCATGCCAGGGCTGAACATTTCATTTTTTTAATATTTTTATTTATTTATTTGAAAGTGACAGAGAAAGAAGCAGATAGAGAGAGGGAGAGAGAATGGGCATGCCAGGGCCTTCAGCCACTGCAAACGAATTCCAGACGCATGCACCCCTTGTGCATCTGGCTAACATGGGTCCTGGGGAGTCTAGCCTCGAACTGGGGTCCTTAGGCTTCATAGGCAAGTGCTTAACCGCTAAGCCATCTCTCCAGCCCTGAACATTTTATTTTTACACTGTATTTATCACAGACACTTTACTCTCAGTATGGCATATAATTGATTTTTTTAATGTAAGAAATTATGTCCATGTTTTATAATGAAAGTGATGTTTGTCTTAAAACTAAAAATACTTGTGGTGATTTGAATATAAAATATCCCCCAGGGTCTCATGTGTTTTGGTTTAAGTCCCATATTTATTCCCCAACTAGCAGACACTTTGGGAAATGGAGGCATGCTTGAGGAGACTTGTTGCTGGGGTGGGCCTTTTGGTCTTATGGACCAGCTCTACTTGCCACTTGAGCTCATTCTCTTTCCTTCTCCCCTGCTTTTGTAGAGATACAATCCCTAGCTATCTGCTACTGATTAGTTTCTTCTGCCTTGATAAAACTTCCATTTGGAAATAAAAAAAACAGAAATAAAACTGTTACTTCCATAAACTACTTATGTTCATGTGTTTTCTCCCAGCAATGGGAAAGAAACTGCTACAGAAAATTAGAATACTGTGGTTTAAGTGTGAGATTCCCCCACCATAGCTTCATGTACTTGTGAGTAAGCTTCACAATTAATCCCTAGCTGGTGTAGCCTTTGTAAGGTAGTGCCTTGCTGGAAGAAATGTGTCACTAGGAGGCAGGCCCTTGGTGTTATAGCCTACTCTCACATACCACAGTGAGATCACTCTCTCTTATTACTTCATGCTGATGTGAAGATATGATGTCTGGCCATTGGCTTTTGCCTACCTTTTCCCAATGTGATGAAACCTCCCCAGGACACCGTAAACCAGAAATAAACTCTTTATTCCATAAGCTGCTTCTGGTCTGGTATTTTGTCCCAACAACAAGAAAGTAACTACTACAGTCATTATGAATAATATATGTCATACTTCACTTTTACACTTAGATTACTTAGAAAAATAACTTCATTGTCTTTAATATAAGAAGTGAATATAATGATATAATTTTAGTGTATGCTCATTTTTACACTATATTACATTTATTTTAAAGTTCATGAAAATTTTGTGTTTCAATTAATTCAAATTTTTCCTGAGAAAAGTGAAAGTGACTTCAAAAATCCTTGTTTAAGATTGTACTACTTTGTATACTTTTAGCTCTACTACTAAATTATCATTTTCTTACTTCCACTCAGTTCATATGAGTTGAGTTTCTCCCCATCAAAGACATATTATAATGGACATTTGTATCAGCCATCAAAAATAATTCTTCGTTACCAAGTGCAAGTCTACATTATCAATTTTTTCTACCTTGAAAAAATCAAAACATTACAATAATGCCTCCAACTATAGTACTCATGGTCCTACCCACTGCTCTCCCTGCTCTGCCCAGCTCAGTTCTCAAGCACAGACCTTACTCATTCTCTAAGTGCATTTCCACATCACATCCAATGTTCTGGTATCCATTCCTTACATGAGCTCCTCCTATTTTCACCCACAAACAAACAGCACCCATATTATCAAATGCAGAGTGGGATGTAAACACATTTATTCAATTCAAGCATCTATCACATTTTTCTTTCTATTTTAGCATAAACTAGGTTAAATAAAACAATACTAAATAGGCAAATCTAAGGTCAAAACAAAAAAAATAAAGAAATTTAAGTTTCTAAAAATTAGTTAATGTTTGTAAAGGTGATACTCTAAAGATTAGCATATCACATTCTAGAAAAATTGAGAGGGCTTAAATTGCAGTGATTTTATACCTGGTTAGCTGTCAATAAAAAAGAAAAGGAAGAGAAGGAATGAGCAAGGAAATGTTTGCTTAAGTAAGCCTGAATTCAATGCTGCCCTGCTGTATATGATATCTATTTCTGGAAGTGTGATGTGGTTAATAAATTCAGGAGTCAATTGAGGCTTCTAGAAACCAAAGCATTACTCAAATGATTTAATAAAGCCTTACTTATTTCTTTCCTTCTAAGAGAGATTTTCAGTAAATTGGGGTTTAGTGGTTTGGGAGGGACATAGATGAAAATGAATTTTGGGGAAGGCTAGGAGGTGAACAGAATAAAGTCTACAATCATTAAATGTTTAAAAAAATTAAGCTCATAGATGGAATAGAGGTATTAATAATGACATCCATACCTTGGCCTCACTTAATTAGTCTTAAAGATGAGCCCTTGCTTTGATGGCATTAGTCATTTCCTTTCCTATGAGGTTTCGGGAATTGGCTACAAATTCATGTAAAAATGAATAGTAAAAATGGGCATATAGAATTTTATATTATCTATTAAGGATAAAAAATTAACCATGAATACCATTAGCAGAGGCAATGAAAATTCCTAGAAGAATCTTATTAACAGATCACCATTGTTTTAAACCTTTTCATGCAGATTCTCCATGTTGACAAAAGCAATTATTATTGAAGCTCCGTGTACAAGGTGAAGTACATATAGAGAGGGGCTCTGTAGAATGGTGTTCAGGTGCATTCACTCACAGGCATTGATTGTTGTGAAGGTCTGTGCGCAAGGTGAAGTACATATAGAGAGAGGCTCAGCTAGAATGAAGTCCAAGTGCATTCATGCTCAGGTGCTGATTGCTATGTTCTAGGCAGCTCATGGTGTTCCATGGGACCCGATGTACATGTTTTCAAAGCACAGCTGTTCCTCCTGTGAAGTTCAAGTGGACATTTTCTGTCTTCTGAGTCCCTTTGTCCATTGCACAACACCCAGTATGTCATTCAGTATATGAAGTAGGATTTTTACATAGTCACAACCACAAAAGGGAATTTCTCTTTTATGTGTAACTTTTATATGAACAGGAAAAACACTTTCTTAAAATATTTGTTTACTTATAATCAATTTAACTGTTTAACAAGTGTTTAAGGTGTAGGATAGTATACAATATAAATGCACTTAAGAGAAACTGGACATTATGAATGACTTGACTGGGCTGTGCCTGAAATCCTGATTCAGTTTTTGTTTTTCTGTCTCTTTGGAGATAACAAAGTGTGAAGCCCTAAGAGCTGATTCTCTGAAGACAAATAATGTGGATTAAATTCCACTTCCAGAATTTACCAACATGGAGTAAGGCTAAATATGCCTCAGCTTACTCATCTGTGAATATGCAGGTAACTCGTACGTGATGGCACACATCTTTAGTCCTAGAAATACATTGGCTATATTAAGGGGATTATAAATTGTGAGACCCTGTTACAAAAAAGAAAGAAAGAAAGATGAGGATGGGGGAGAAGAAAAAAATGATAATGAATTTAAAAAGGACTTTTTTCTGATGGCAGGATACCTGTCATTAATAGGTATTTAGTAATGATTGCAAGAATAGCTGGCTAATAACCTCTACTATGTAAATGTTCACTATTATTACTGCTTTCTGCCCATGTTCATATATGCTTTGAATAAAAATAATGATACGGTCTGAATTGTCAGTGAATCAATAGCATTCACATTTAAGCCAAAGTCCTCTCTGGATTAAAAGAAATACAACTGAATTATTATGCTGAAGGAAACTTTCTTCATCTCAAAGAAACCTCACAGTACATTAGATACATTAGTATTTATATAGCTGAGTAAATGAGCAATATAATAAATATGGGAAATTAGAAGACAGTATGTTATTATAAATTAAAGATATTACTTGAATATAATAACTATTGCTCATTTTTTAATTAGATAGATATTTTAAAGCTTTAACTTACTTGAGTTTATGTTTTATATTTGGTGTTTTTATAAGTAATAATGTCAAATTTACTGACTAGAAAATTAGTTCACCTAAGTATGACTTATTTTCTTTAATAAGTTCTTGATTATATGACATTATATTTCCCATTTTAGTTTATTATGCTACGTAAGATTTACAGTAATGTTGAACTAATATTTTATATTTTCTCTATTAAGAGGATTTATACATTAGTATTGAAATAGTTCATTAGATTGTTTTAAATTTTACAATGGGGGTGTCTGAAACTACCAGATTTTTGTTGTTGTTGTTTTGTTTTTCAAGGTAAGGTTTCACTCTAGTCCAGGCTAAACTGGAATTTACTATGTAGTCTCAGCGTGGCCTTGAACTCAGTGATCTTCCTATGCTTGCCTCCCTAGTGCTGGAGATAAAGGCTAATGGTATGCACTACCATGCTGGCCTGTCAGCTTTTGTTTGCCAAGAAAGAATTCCAACATTCAAATAATTTTACAATAAAATCCATGAATTTAACATTATAAGGTAAGAATGTATTCTGTGTGAGCAGTTCTGGAAGGGCTTAGTCTGTTAGTTGATCTCTTGTATGGAATGATTGCAACTTTCACTGGAAAGATGTAAAGTATTGGAAATGTCTCAGAAAAAAGGAACCAGTACTATCATAATCTCCTTCCCTGCAGTGACTGATGCTTATGCTGTTGGAGCAGGGAGATCAGTCCCACTGAGACTGTTAACCACAAAATAATCCTGAGCAACAGTGTGAATGTGTGCATGTGAAATCGTGTTGGAAACTCATGTAGGTGAATAGGGAGGCAAGAGTAAAGGGATTGAGTTCATTACTGCCTGATGGAAGATGTTCAGCCTTTCCTCCCCTTCCATGTAATGCCATAGCATTCTTCACTCTGGAGCTACATCAACAGGAGTCCAACTTAGATGTGCACAGAGGACTATCATCAGAAAATAAAAATGAACTGCCAAGGGCTTTATGGTTGGCTTGATCCCCAGTTTCCAGAACTGTGATAAATAAATTTCTCAGCTTTATAAATTACCCAGTCTTAAGTATTTTTTTACAGCAGCAAAAACAGTGACAACATAAAAACACTTACATGACAGCTTACTCAAAACCTATCCTCCTATATTTTAAAACAGAATAGTGAAGTCTGAGTCCACATTTGAAGGGTAGCGGCATGGCCACAGAGGAGAAAACTGTAGAATAGTTGATATTGATACATCTATCTTGGAACAAATACAACAAACCACAGTGAAAACATGCAATAAATGATTATCAGGTTACCTTTAAAATATTTTAAAATATTTTAAAATATTTCCATGGTTTTATCTGTGAAGATATAAAGAGAGAGAGAGAGCATGAGCCCAGGCCTCTTGCTGATTCAGATGAACTCTAGATGCAACTGGCTTTATGTGAGTTCTGGGAAATTGAGCCCACGACAGCAGGCTGTACAAGAATGTGCCTTTACCATGGAACCATTTCTCTAGCCCACCTTTAAAATATTAAATACAGTAAATGTTGCTAATACCATGAAATAATCTTAATTTTTGATGTACAATATATGTTATAACAAGTAATTACAATTATTTAAAAATAAAGTTTGCTCAAGTGAGCATGATAATATCCAAGCTTTCTGATAACTTATACTATGTTAAGGAATTAGATTTATATGCAAATAAATATAATGCAAAAGAAGCAATATTTCAGTTAGATACGTCATCCAAGTTCTTTGAGAACTTGTCTAGTTAGATAACCAAGCCACTCCAAACCCATGTCAAAAGCTAGAAAAGGTTGCAGCAGCACTCATTTTTTTTCATATTTCTGTCAGTTATTTACAATATCCATCTATATAGACTATATACTCATTCTTTACATAAAAGTATTTTGTCAGGTAACAATAGGAAGAGGTTTATCATTCTTCCTCTTTTAGACAAATATTGAATATAGCATGAATTTTGAATCATTTGAAAATCTTATAAAGACAACAATCTACTAAAAATATATTACCTAGGCTGGAGAGATGATTTGTTATGGTATTTGCCTGCAAAACTTAACAACCTGGTTTTGATTCCCCCAGTACCAACATAAAGCCAGATACACAAAGTGGCACAGACCTCTGGAGTTTGCAGTGGCTGGAGGACCTGGCATGCCCATTCTCTCTGCCTGTATCTCTTTCTGGTTGTTGTGGATATAAAGATGAATTGAATAGCACTTATTATTTTGAAATTATATAAATTAAACAAGATAATTTTCCATTTTCATTACATATTTTTAAAATAATTGAATGGGGGATGGAGAGATGGCTTAGCAGTTAAGACATTTGCTGCAAAGCCAAAGGATTCCATTTTGATTCTCCAGGACCCACATAAGGCAGATACACAAGGGGGCGTATGCATCTGGAGTGTATTTTTTAGTGGTTGGAGGCCCTGCCATGCCCATTCTCTCCCTCCCATGCCTCTTTCTCTCTAGAGTAAATAAAATATACTTGAAAAATACCTGAATGCCTTTATATGAAATTCGAATCCACTTTTGTTTCCTCAGAAGAGAAGACCAAAAAAAAAAAAAAAAAAAAACCCAAGAAAGTATTTCAAATCTTCTTTGCAATGGATGGGTGAATGGCAAGAGTCTTGAAAGCAAAAAAAAAAAAAAAAAAACAAAACTGTAAGAGATGTTATGTTTCTGCAGTGCAGATGTTACTGAGCAGTCATATATATTCTAAATCTCTACAGAGGGAATAGTACCCACATCTCCAACACTAGCACAGTATTAATGGTGGTTTTTTTTTTTTAAATTACATAGTCTTTCAGTGGTTATCTTTCTATTCTGTAGCACAATAAAAATGTGCATTCATAAAAGATACAGAAGTTGAAAAAATCTTCATACCTATTTGTTTCTAATGGAAATCCCTCATATTAATTGCATAGTTTTGTATTTTATGTAATTCATTTATAATCATTAATCTGCTCGGTATAGATTTCACAGAATTTTCTCTTAACAGTAGCTAATGGCTGTTGGTGTTAAATGTGGGTGTTAATGACTGACTGATACAATGTCATCTAGGGGAGGAATTTTCCAGTGCTGTCTCATTAACCAGATGACCTGCAGACATTGTCAGCATAGCCCAGCCAAGGTGATTGATCACCAGAGAACAGAGGTTAGTAACTCTCCCCCAGGTATTAATGCATAGCATCTTCACTTAGCTGTGTCTCATGCTTTTCCAGTAAGAGATTGATTTATTATGCCCCTTCAATGCGGATTTGTCAAACTCTTAATCAACAAATTCTGTATTACCACAAGTAAATCAGTGATACTCTCTGGCAAAATGACTTTTATGGTGCACAAAAACATTACGTGCAGGAATGATTCTGTAATGGAAAGGTATTCTCAGATATCAGTGCATAAGATATGAACCAGTGCAAGAAAAAAAACAAATACACCCATTCCTTCCTGACAAACAGGCTTTATTTAAAGGGATTTTTAGTTGTTTCCTACTATTGATCAACACAGTTCAAAGCTCAAGGGTATTTGGTAAGAAGGTGCACACAAGTGAGATGCTAAGGTGAAACCATCTTTTAAAAGGGAATATTTGAGATGTATACAGAGAAGATGAGGTAGAGATGAATCCCACTGCCTGACTCTTGTGATAGCTGGTGATTTTTTTCATGTCTATACCTCCAGGGACACTGGAGCATCTCAGAGGTGCTTTGTTGAGTTCATGACACATATTTTGTTTGATATATAATAACAACAGTACACCTAGAAACAGCAACTATAATTCTTCTCCAACCATATACTATTTTTTTCAAAGAATACAGGGTATATTAAAGATACCAAAGTAAGGTTATCAAATAAACAAACAAAAGCAAAATTCTAACTTTCTGCTCTGCTTAAGAGTATGCTTCTTCCCTTTGAAGGTAATTACACAGCAAAATTATATTCTCTATGTTGGTTGATATTCTCTCAAAGAAGCTATGTTGAATTCTTAAGTTCTAGTGATCCAGAATGCATTTGGAAACACAGGGTTGCAGTTGTAACCAAGTAAAGATAACATAATTAGGATAGGTCCTAATTCAATATGACTGGAGTCCTTATAAAAATGGAATATTTGGACATACATTCACAGAGAAGAGGTGAAATGATGGTATCCCTGTGATGCCCACACAGTGACTATATGTAAAATACACACAGCTGAAAGCAGGGCACATGGAGGATTTCTATCCCTACCCACAAAGAAGGACACAGCAATCGAGGACTCTACTCAGAAGCTCAATGGGAGCACAGCTTGCTGATTCTGGACTTCTACTCTCTAAAACAAGGCCATCCATTTAGGTTGTGTTAAGTCACCTAGTGTGCAGTGCTTTGTTATAGCAGCATGAAACTGGCACTCCTTTGCTGTGGACACAGGCTAGCCAGTTCCCTGGACAGATTTGTCATATTCATGGCCTACCTCACAAGGGTGGACAAATGAGACCATCAGCACAGGGCCTAGAAAGTGATGAACAGGGTATGTTGAAAAAATTATATATATATACACAAGACACTTTTCACACTTTTCTTTGTGAAGAATCCAAATGTAGAGAAGAAACACCATAGTTATTCTGAAAGAAGAAAATAGTCTTATGCCAATGATGGACATTTTATAAGGAAGGGCAGAACTAGCTCTCTTATGATTCAGTTTTATGTAAAATATCAAGATGGTGAAATTTAATATGCTTACTGAAGGAAGCTTTTTGTTTTTAATCTATAAAGGCAGTGATGAGTGCTTCTTTACAAAGCCAGCATTTAAATAAATAAATAAGTAAATGTGTGAGAATTTTAGTGACCATGGACCACATCAATTTTCATTTGTTTAAAATTGTGTTCTTACCATTGACCCATTTGTTTATAAAATAAAAAATGATATGAAAGGAAGGGAAAGTTTAATGTCAACATAAACATACTTACAACTAAGCTTATTGTGATGTAAGTCCTAAAGACCAGCTCAAAAACAGAATGCTATAATCTGAAGTAGAAAGTGCCACTTTCATTGTAAGAAACATTTCCTTATACTGCTACTTTAAAGAGGCATCACTGTCTTAGAAAAATAATTTTTCTTGGGCTGCAGAGATGGCTTAGTGGTTAAGTGCTTGCCTATGAAGCCTAAGGACCCCGGTTCAAGGTTCGAGTCCTCTGGACCCATGTTAGACAGATGCACAAGGGGGCTCATACATCTGGAGTTTAATTGGAGTGGTTGGAGGTCCTGACATGCCCATTCTCTCTCTCTCTCTCTCCCTGCCTCTTTCTTTCTTTGTCACTCTCAAATAAATAAATAAAAATAAATAACAATAACAATAATAATTTGTCTTTAAGATGCTGATAGCACATTTGAGAATGAAGGAGAATTTATTGCCCTTTAGCATTTTATAAATAGATTGGCAATAGATAGATAGATGGATAGGTGATTGATAGATAGATGATAGATGTTGGGCCTTGAGAGGCCGGATGTGAGGCCTAGGGGAACTTCCTGAGCCTAACTGCCTCCACCCAGCTATGACTCAGCAAGGGCCAAATGGCCTCTGGCCTGCCACTTCCGCACAGGAAGTTAGAGTCTCCCGTTCATGCACTTAGAACCACTCATCTCAGAGTTCTCGGTATGCTATTGGCCCTTACATCTCACCCCACCCTAAAGTCTCCGCTTTCATTCTCAACATTATATAAACACCCGCTTGTAACAATAAAGTGAGTTCCTGCTTGGAAAAGACTCCCAACTCAGTGTGGTTTTTCTCCAGTGGCCAGGAGTCGTTCGATGCTCATCATCCTCCCTCAACCCCGAGGAAGGAACCAGCAGGGCTGGTTCTTCCCTAGGCACTACCTGTGTGGGAAGGAGCCCAACATGTGGCACCCAACGTGGGGCTCTGGGACCCCGACAGACTAGTGCACTCCATGTTAGGCAGTTGTTGAGGAGGTAATTGGTGTGTACGGGTGAATGTACCCTCATGAGCTATGAGGCAGTCTTCATATTTAGTGCACTAAACTTTGCTTCTATAACCTGTACTTGTCGACATCTCTTCCTTCCCTTTCTCTTTCCTTTCACTTTCATTTCATAGACAAGCTGTTTCTGTGGCTTTTGTACATGTCTTTTATCTTTTGGATCCTTGTGGTTGTATTATACTCGTGTGTATGTGGGTTGCTATTGCCCTAGTTTTATGGACATCTCTCTCTCAACTTTGTAATAAGGGACAGTCTACCTCCAAATCCAATCTTGCCTTAGAATCTCTCAGGGCACTCCTAAAGAGTAGAGGGCTTAATTTGACTGATAATCAGGCTCGACAGACCTGGGATTGCCTTTTTTAAGCTGGCGCCATGGCGGCCAGAAGGAAATCTCTTTGACTGGGACATGTGGGATAGGGTAGAGGCCCTTGTTTGTCGGGCACACGTGGAGAAGGGTCAAATACTCCCCTCAGGGGTCCTCCCTACAATCTCAGCCCTCAAGAACTGCTTCTCTCCAAGACTAACCAAACATAAACAAAAGACAGAAGGAAAAGATAATATGCAGCTTGATCTGGCTACTCCTCCTGGAGCTACAGCTATGAAAACCCCAAAAGAGGATACATCTTTATACACCTCACTCGATCCCTTTGAGAGTGCTCCCTGGCCTTCTGAGGGACCTCCTCCATCGACTAACCCTTTCTGGACCCCCTTGGCCCCTCCTTCATATCCGGCTGCCAAGCCGCCAGAAAACAAAGCTACTTTTTTATTTCCTGTCAATCTAAATCCTGGGGGCAATCCCCCTGCTGCTTGGTATCGTGGGAAGCTCAGGACCTTAAGGAGCTTAAAAAGGCAGTCTCAGAGGATGGACCCAACTCTCCTTGGGCTGAGACCCTATTACAGGGACTTGCCCATCAACCTTGTACAACCCAAGATTGGAAAAATCTAGTCAGGGCTGTCTTGTCGGGTCCCCTATACCTTAAGTGATGTGCCTATTTTAGAGATGAGTGCCATGCACAGCCAGAACAAAACCAAAATCAGCAGCCCCCTGTGCCAATAACTTTTGGGGTGCTCTCCGGTATGTCTGATCAATATACTACAGACACTCAACAGGCCTGACCCATATAGGGACCAGTTCAGGGCACTGGGCTTGGCGGCATGGAAAAAGCTTGATGAGGGACCCTCTGAAACCCCCCTTATGATTATTACTCAAAAACCATCTTAGGGGCTGGAGAGATGGCTTAGCAGTTAAGTGCTTGCCTGTGAAGCCTAAAGACCCCGGTTCAAGGCTCAGTTCCCCGGGTCCCACGTTAGCCAGATTCATAAGGGTTGCACGCGTCTGGAGTTCGTTTGCAGAGGCTGGAAGCCCTGGCGCGCCCATTCTCTCTCTCTCCCTCTATCTGTCTTTCTCTCTGTGTCTGTCACTCTCAAATAAATAAATAAATATTAAAAAAAAAAAAAAAACATCTTAGGACTTGGCCACATTTATGGATAGGGTGGAAAAAAGTCTCCAAAGAAAATTGCCCCAGGGGCATTACGAGATCAATTTACTAAAATGTTGGTCTGGGGAGGGATGACGGCCAATCACCGCCTCTCCTGTGCGGGTCTCAAGGACAACTCCATGAATGTAGCCAACAAGGACATTGGCACTATCTCCCATCAAGCTAGGGACATGGCTGCCGCCCTTCAAGAAAATAAACAGGGAGATTGAGTTGATAAGACCTGGGCGCTACAGTTAAATCCTAAAAACTCAACATGGTTCGTGTGTGGGGACGTGGGTCACTTTAAAAAGGAGTGCCCCAACAAGACAAAGCCTCCCCTGCCCTCTGGGGGATGACAAACACCCCTCGCACCCACTGCCCTAAATACAATAAGGGGTCTCATTGGTCTAGGGACTGCCAATCGAAGTTTAACATACTGGGAAAGACATTAAATTCCTCCAGGGGCTCCCCCCAGCCCCATTAAATAAGGGGAAAGAATCTATCAAAGCCCATTGGACCGTCCCCCTGGTTCCTGGCCTTAGACCCAAGATTATTTTAAATATTGGCAATAAAAAATTCAAACTTCTCATAGACACTGGAGCAGACCGAACGGTCCTGAAAAAGGAGGAAGTGCCCCCTCCTGGCAGCTTGTGCCAGCCCTCCCCTACTGAGAGTTGGTGTGTAATCCACCTCCTGGGAGACTGCCACGTGGCTCCCTTGGACTGACCCAGGTGGAGACAAGGGAAAAGTCCTCCCTCTCGTGGTGACTGGGCTCACTGCTAACTTACTAGGACAAGACATCCTTGGAGATGCTGAGGCTTTCATCACTACTGACCATAAGGCCTTTTATAATGATTTGTTAAATAAAAAATATATATATATCAACCGCAGTTTGAGGAAGGGAGGGAATGTCATCCCAATTACTCCAATGAACACCCTCAATTTTAAGGGCCACTGCCCAGCCCCCCCAGCTTTGGACACTATTCCAGAGCCGTTAAACTTATTTTCTGACAGCCTTTATGTTGTTAATTTATTACCCAACCTGGTTGAGGCCCATATTAGACTGGACTCCAACCCTATATCTCCTTTGATGATTCAAGCTCGTTCTCTACTCAAACAAAGAATCAATCCCATTTTTCTTCAACAACTCAAGGGTCATCAAAACTTACCGGGATTTCTCTCTCAAGGGAACAATTTGGCTGATAAAATGGCTTCTATGACTCAATGTAATACTATTACAGAAGCTACACGCTTCCACTTATTGACCCATGTCAACTGGAGAGGTCTCAAGCACAGGTTTCCACAGGTACCAGTCAAGAACCTTAAAAAAATTGTCTGGGGGCTGGAGAGATGGCTTAGCGGTTAAGCGCTTGCCTGTGAAGCCTAAGGACCCCGGTTCGAGGCTTGGTTCCCCAGGTCCCACGTTAGCCAGATGCACAAGGGGGCGCATGCGTCTGGAGTTTGTTTGCAGAGGCTGGAAGCCCTGGCACGCCCATTCTTTCTCTCTCCCTCTATCTGTCTTTCTCTCTGTGTCCGTAGCTCTCCAATAAATAAAAATTAAAAAAAAAAAAAAATTGTCCTGACTTGTAAGTCCTGTCAGCCTTTCCTCCAAGTACCCCCCCTTCAAAATACAGGAAACAATCCTCAAGGGCTCCACCCTAATCATCTTTGACAAATTGATGTCACACACTATTCTCCATTTGGAAAGCTTAAATATATCTTTCTTTCAATCGATACCTTCTCCCGCGCCTGCTAAACATCAGCACATGCCGGGGAAAAATCTAAACATGCCATTAGTCATATGCTTCAATGTTTTGCCACTCTTGGGCTACCTGATCAAATTAAAACAGATAATGGCCCCTGCTTCATAAGCAAGGCCTTTATAGATTTTTTCCAGACCTAAAAAATCTCACATTCCACAGGCATCCCATACAACACCAGGGCCATGCTATAGTTAAAAGATATAACCAAACTCTGAAGTCTCAATTACGAAAACAAAAGGGGGAATACTTACCCCCACATGTCCAACTAAAAGAGGCATTATTTACCCTAAACATTTTAAACTTTTCTAAAGAAAATAAACAATTATCTCCTTTTCAAAAACATTGGTCCTCATCTGTTACCTACAGTTCTATCTGGGTAAGATGGAGGGACCCATTGACTGGGGCCTGGAGAGGGCCTGATCTGCTCCTCACAGCAGGGAGAAGGTTTGGATGTGTCTTCCCTCAAGATGAAAAAAGACCCATTTGGGTACCAGCGAGAGACCTAAAATATTTGTCCCAACAAGGGGACACTGACAATCACTTCTCTAGGGAGTGCCCCACCCCTGAGGACTCTTCCTAAAATGGTCCTTTACCCTGCTAAATTGAATAAGTCCCTCCCTTGTGGAGGATTACTGGCTTTGCCTCCGATCTGGGCCTCTCTGGCTACTTGCAGTACAGTTGTCCATACAACCTTAAAAAACTGCTCAGCCACCTGCCCCATCCCCATCCAGCTTTTCCCAATGTTTCCTCTGGGCATTTGGGCCCCGCCTTCCCTTCATAATTCTGGTATAGATGCGGGATACATTCATCCTTCCTTCACAACTGAGCCCAATGCTCAACGCTGCCCGCCTTCTAAAATGGCTTACGTTTGTGGAGGCGGGATAGCCTATGACTTTCTGCCCACCAATTGAATGGGACTTTGTGCCCCAGTCACCTTAATCCCAGATGTAGATATCATTCCTGGAAGCTAGATTCCCTGCTAAGGTAGTCCTACAAAACAGGAGAGGACTAGACCTACTAACGGCCGAAAAGGGAGACATATGTTTGTTTTTACAGGAAAAATGCCACTTTTACGCCAATAAATTGGGAATCATCCAGGACAAGATTAAGAGGATCCAGGAAGACATGGAGAGGAGGTGATGGGACCCCCAGGACAACCTTCTGCAGGCAGGCCTACATGACTTCTTACCCTACCTCCTCCCTCTACCTGAACCCCTACCCCTCCTTCTCCTTCCCCTCCTCCTTATCCTCATTGTCGGGCCTTGTGTAATTAACAAAATTACACAATTTATTCACCAGCGACTAGAGACAATAAAACTTCATCAGGCTGAAATACATTATCACGGGCTGGCAACCCAGGAATTAAGTTCCTCAGATGACCCACTGCCACCTTCTCTGCCCTCCATGTGACCAATGACTGGTAAGATCCCCAGAGGGGGACAACCTAAGACGGGCCATGTTGACTAATGCTCTTACAAAAACAAAAGGGGGAGATATTGGGCCCTGAGAGGCCTGGACGTGAGGCCTAGTGGAACTTCCTGAGCCTAGCTGCCTCCGCCCAGCTATGACTCAGCAGGGGCCAAATGGCCTATGGCCTGCTTCTTCCACACAGGAAATTTGCATTCTTGCCCATGGGCACTTGGAACTCAGCAGGGGGCCAAATGGCCTCTGGCCTGCCACTTCCACACAGGAAGTTAGAGTCCCCCCCTCATGTGCGCTAGGAACCAATCATCTCAAAGGTCGCGGTATGCTATTGGCCCTTACATATCACCCCACCCTAAAGTCTCTGCCTTTGTTCTCAACATTATATAAACACCCGCCTGTAACAATAAAGCGAGTTCCTGCTTCGAAAAGACTCCCAACTCAGTGTGGCTTATCTCCAGTGGTCAGGAGAGGTTTCTGGGTTGTCTGACGCTCATCATCCTCCCTCAACCCCTACCTGTGCAGGAAGGAGCCAGATAGATAGATAGATAGGTAGATAGACTGATTGAGGATTGATAGATATAGACACATAGATGATAGAAAGAGATATAAATGTAGATATATGCATATATGATGACTGCATTCTTACTGAAATGACACATGTCAATCAAAATTTGCATAAGACAGACTATGTTTAGGTAGTCATCTATAATAGTAGTTTTCAATTTACAATTACTCTCTAAACTTTTACTCTTAATGGCACTACCTATTTAAGCAATATTCTTCAAAATTTGTATGACATATTTCATGGAAAAACTTTTAGAACCTGACTTCTATACAGCTATGTGAACATATGAAGATTGATTCCATTAAAATATGAAACAATAGGCACTGTCATTATTCCAGTTGACACTAGTATATTATTATGCGGTTGTTTTTCTTTGGAAGGATAGCCTAATGTGGGAGGGAGATACAAATTATCATTTTATTACTGTTACCATTTAATAATACTGATTATAATTGATATCATGTATTACCAAACTTGTTAAGAAAACTATGGCTCCTATAATAATGTTAAAACCTATAAAACCAATCTTTTTAAAGAAATACTAAGTTAGCTTAAAGGCAATTTTAATTAAATCATCCAACAATACTTTTAATTCCTAAATTAATTTATCTATCATTTTAACATCACAGAAATATTCAGCCACACATGCATTGATTGATTCATTCAAGAAAACAATGGTCAGAAAGTCCTTTCTTAAGAAAGGTATATTTTTAAATGTATGTGAGAGAATAAACAATTAAAAAAACCCTCCCAAACTTTCAGGCCCCCAAAGGACCTCATTGATTTGCCTTGGGACAATCTCCAACAACATAAGTTTTCTTTTTTTTTTAATTGAATGAATATCCTTTGAAGACAATTAAACTTGGCCATAGCACCTCCAAGATGGCAAGCACTTATATAGCTGAAGGCAACAGCTATTTGACAGGGTGACATGGAAATCAGACTCTTGATATAGCATGATTGGGGAGTGTAAAGTAAGTGTATCTCTTTGATATTTAAAATCAAGCTATTTCAGGACATTGAAGAATAAATCTATGTATCTGATTGACATTTTATTTATTTTTTTTAAACGAAAGTCTATTTTCTTATCAGCTATTAGTCCTTTTACAAATGTTTGGGCTTACCTACAAATATAATAATATGGGAAACCCAAGAGTCAGAACAAGGACAATTAAATACCCAGACATACTGAAAATGTCAAAGGGTAGGTTACTGGCTATGGTAGTTTGAAAGAATGTTCCCCAAGAGACTCAATTTTATGACAGCTTCTTAGATATCCAGGTGCCTGGCTGGAGAAGTGTCACAGTGGGTGTATCCTGGGGTCTAGCCCTAAGGTTCAGACGTGGATTTGAATTAAAGTCTAAAGATATGCAAAGTGCTTGAGTTCTTCATGGGGTTCTGTGAGTATGCTTGTGTAGGAAAAAAACCCCGCAGGGGGCCCCCACGCTCTGCCCGGATAAGGTGACACCCCAAATCACTCACGAGAAGCGGTCTTGATGCAAACTGCAAGAGGATTTTATTCCAAGCGCGCTGGGGCCCACAGTCGTACACCTCACAGGGGTAGAGGACTGCAGAGCCCCGAATGCAGGAACAGGACAGTTTTTATAGGGTTTTTAACAAAGCCTTGTCTTAGAGCAATCATTTTCTAATATTAGGAGCCCCGCAGGGTGTTAGCCAGTCAGTTGGTGCCACCCCATAGTTTCTAAGCCAATTAGTTTATGACCTTGGTGGTCAGCATTTGCGCAGGTCCTTGGGTGGGAGTAGCAGAGTGTGGTTCCAGTCTCCTATGACCTTGGAGGTCAGCACTTGTGTAATTCCTTAGGTGGGGGTAGCAGAGTATGGTATCAGCCTCCTATGACCTTGGTGGTCTGAGGCAGCTTGCTTTTGGTGGCATTTGCTTTCTCTCTGCATAGATTTGTGAAAGGAAGCCAGCTTTTTCTGCCATCATGGGACTTCCCTTTGATCTATAAGATTCAAACAAGTTCCATTCCTCCTATAAACTGTGCCTGGTTTGGAAGTTCATCCCAGCAACTGGAGGTGACTATGACAGAAGTGGTGCTAGAATGTGGGGTGCTGTTTCACAATGAATCTGACCATATGGATTTTGGTTGTTTGGAATATTCGTCTTGGAGGGTTGGGAATGGCATTGGTACTTGCAACTGAAGATGCTTTCCAGAGCAGTAAGCAAAATTTTATGGACTATTCTGGCAAGAGTTTGAAAATGATTAGTGCCCAGAGAATTGTATTTGGAGACTTTGCTTATGAACTTTCTAAGGGGAAAGAAAGTCTGCAGAGAACTTTATTGGAATTTGGATACTAGCACACATGATCATAGAATTTTATCAAGGTTTAATTTGTAATGGACTGATATGCTTGACTAAAGATATGGAACTGAGAAATTTTAAGATTTAAAGTTGGAAAAACTGAAGCAAGTTTAAGTTCACAGACATTGAGACTGGTTTTTGAATCTGCTATTGGAAAACACATTAGCATTTGGAAGGAAGATTGACAACTATTTTACATTGAAACAATGGAAAGGATGCTTGAGGTGATTCTACCCAGAAAAAGACTAAATGGTAAAAATGCAAACTCTATTGTAAGAAAGGAATCTGTTCTTCAAAGTCATTAATTTATTTTGTCATTGAATTAAGAATATGTCCATGTCCTGCCCACCTGGTATTGGTTTCAGAAGCATGAAAAATGTGTGGAGAAGGTCATGAATTGCACACACTTCCATGAGTCACTGCTGAGGTAGCTTGGGGGATGGCATGTTATTCTAATGAAGAGGCTGGTGAAGCCATTGGAAGCTGGATTATGGTTTGCATGGAGACATGAAGATGTTTTGGACATGACAGTATTATACTAGGGTTACCATGGAGCACTGTTGACTTGGGATGGAAGTTTTTCTGGCTAATCAGCCCAACTGTAGTCGCAGAACTGCAAAATCTGGAGATTTTCAGTCACTGGTTATAATATTAGATATCAACTGCAGATGTTTGATGTTTGCTTGATAGTTTTTGAGTTTGCATTGTTTTAGTCTCTCCTTAATATACCTTATACCTGTTGAAAACATTTACTCTGTGCCTTTATATATTGAAAGTATATAACTTGTTTTGATTTTACAGGTCTCACAGCTATCAGAGAATCTTAAATTTCAGATGAGATTTGGGACATATCTTAAGTTGATAAATACTACAGGGGCCTATGAAGCTAGACTGAATACAGTTTACCAAGTGAATTGTTATGAATTTATTAAGGGCTAAAGACACAGCTGGCTTATCACAGTTTATCAGATCTCCATCTGCCTGGCTGAAGGAGGCATGACAATGGGCAGATCCTAGGTTCCAGCCCTGAAGTGTGGGGGTGGATGTGGAATTCTAGTCTAAAGATACTCAAAGTGCTTCAGTTCTGCCTGGGGTTCCTGCGCTAGCTTTATGTAGTGGTTGCTTTTCTCTGTGTGTGAATCTGTGAAAGGGGGAAAGCTTCTTTTGCCATTTTATAACTTCTCCTTTATCTGTAAGCTTTAATAAATTCTATTCCTCCTATAATTGTCTGGTCTGGAAGTTCATCCCAGCAACTGAAGCTGACTGCAACAGAATAGACTAAGATAAGAAACTTGCGTTTAGTTCACTTTTTCAATATACCTTTGAACAATACTAATAATTTCCTTTTGATACTTCTATTAATGTAGCCATTAAATTAAACTAGTGATCAGAAAAAGAATTCATAATTTACTGGTCATTATTTTCTGTGGGTCCTAATACCAGTACTCTTCATTCTAGGAAAGTTAGAGAACCTTTCTAAGCACTCAGATTCACAAAATACAATCCACAACTGAAAGTTAAGAAGAGAAAACATACATACATAACTTTTCAATGGAAATTAGTTAAATAAAATATAAAGCAATGTCCTATAGGTCCCATCTTATTAGTTCAAGTGCTATAAATTACATGAGAATATTATCTATTTGATTCCATTTTCATGGAAAACATAATACTTAGCCATTTTCCTTAACTGTGGATAATACCTTTTCATTTCTCTTATGAAAGAAAAATATAGGTGAAAAATTGAATAATAACTTTGGGTAATCACTTTGGGTAATAGAAAATGTCTACCCATCCTGTAGTGTTTTTAATTTCCTGTAATGTACTGTAAGCTGACATCCAACATAGGATTGAAAGCAAGTTTTAAAAGCAATTGCCTAGGAACCAAAAATTCTTAAATCACACTAAGAATCATGCACTAGTGAATTTACATATTGTTATAGAAATATTTGATGCTGACATCAGGCAGTGTCCTGCTCTAAGTTGTTCCATATACTGAGTAAAATAGTGACTTTCAGATTGTGCTTTGCTCCAGGAAACTACACTTTACATGTACCTATGGACTCCACTTTGAGGGTAGAGAATGATTCTGTCTCTGTGTGGACATGTGACTGAAACCATCTGTCTGGTACCACCCATGTGGCACAGACTGATAAATGACTTATAACTGGGAGTAAAAAAATGGTGTTGCCCTATAAACTTTCAGGATAAATTAAGACTGCAGGAGTGTGTGGGCATATGAAAATCATAACATGAAACTAGACCCACTATATCAGGCACATAACACTGAGAAATGGGTGTAACTTTCTCCCTAGACACCATAAAGAAATGGACACCGAACATTGCAGTGGCAATAGTCTCCACTGACCTGCCATCTGACTCTCCTCTCCAGTTCAGTGTATACATCAAGGATACCCTCATTCTTCCAGAGGTGTCAGTTGGGCTCAGTCCCTGCTGTTGGTGCTGCCTATTCAATTACCCTTGACTGGTCTACTTGTTCTCCTATTGGACATACTGTATATCTATCTATCTGTTCATCTGGACCTCGTTGCAGCCTTCCCTTCACCTCACTCCTGTAGCTCAGCTCTGGCCCTGCAGCTTGATGCTAGGGTAGTAGCAGAGGTCCTTCAGCCTCTCCTGCAGCAGGTTATATCATCAATACAGAGACTCATATTTCTATCAGTTTTACAGCTCTGAATCCTTGAGCCTTTTTGTTTTTTATCCTATGTGGTTATTCTATTATCTACCTATATGCTTATGTATATAGGTTTACTGTGCGGTGTATACTATGTAATTAGAAAGTTAACGAGTAATTCATACTGAAATAGAAGAACCCGTGTTTTCTATGGCCAGGGCTATTGAGGAAAGCAGAAGTATCAGGCAATTGTTTCCTTTGATACTGTCATAGCTTGTGAATTTATTGTCATCCAATCAATTTGAATATTGTGGAAAGGCACAAGCATCTCCATCTTTTGTCTGTAATAGCTTGCTCTTGATACTTGATTTTTCTCCATGGTCACTTTATATTAAAATACTTAGAGATTCAAATGCACCAAAGTGTATATTTAAGATATTTACTTTACATAAAAAAAAAACTTGTAGGAAATCTTAGGGTTTGAAAGGTGTCTACTAATTTGTGATATGCTAATTTAGTGCTTGTAATGGTTAATTGTGATTATCAACTGGAGTCAGATGCATAGAATATTGGTGAGTCATACTTTTGGGTGTTTCTGTGAGGGCTTTTCTAGAAAAGATTAACTGAGACACTAATAACCAAACTGAATTAGGGCTGCACCATCCTAAATTTGGCTGGATTCCCAGACTGAATAGCTGAGATTCAGTATTAATTTGTCTCTACTTCTAGATCTTTCAGGATGTGTACCAACACAGCAAAGAGCTGCTTCCACTACTCTGATGGATTCTATCTGTATGATGAGCCAAAATATGTTAAGTTGCTTCTTGTGAGGTGAAAGCAAGTAGAAAGATAAGAAATCCAACAATTATGTGGTAAGAAGTGGGGCCATTGCTGTGATACAGCTGACTGTGATATTGGAACTAGTTTCTGGGGTAATATGGAAGAGTTTGGACCTGTGGGCTACAAAATCCCTAAAATATCATAAATGGAACAAAATAGGCTAGTCATGTGAGAATTTCAGTTATTAGAATACTGACAGGAATGCATATAGTCAAAACCTGACTCAAAAGGTTGCAGAGGGAATTGAGGACTCTTATCAGGAACACTTATAGAGGCTGTGAATGTTACTTTATGGCAAAGAATATGGCTGCCTTTTGGCTCTCCCAGATTTTTGAGTGAGTCTGAATTTAAAAATAATGGAATAAGGGGGGGGGGTGTTCTAAGTGCCCAGGGGCAGGAATTCTAATTTCCTGTGTGAAAGTAGCAGGCCAGAGGCCATTGGCCCCCTGCTGAGTCATAGCTGGGCAGAGGCAGTTAGGCTCAGGAAGTTCCACTAGGCCTCAAGTCTGGGCCTCTGAAGGCCCAACAGAGGGCACTGTTTGAAGCTGTACAAATGAAGACAAAGTCTTAATAAACCCTAACATATTGTAATTGCTAGAAAAATGGTATGCAGAGAAAGGCTGTAGGCACAGAGCCCAGCAAGCCAGAGAGAGGTCCCATGTACCACAGTAAACAGAGTGTGAGGATAAGAGCTATAGGACATAATTAAAGTTCCTATGATGCCAACAGAGTCCCAGATGACTAACTTGGAACTGAAAGGTTTGATGTACACCCTTTGGATTTTCCATATGTCTTACCTGGGTATTTCTCTTTAGATATGAGAATATTTACTTCATGACATTGTAGATGAAAAGATGTAAATTGTTCTTTGTTTTTACAGAGGCTCATACTTAAGAGATTATCTTGAGTTTCAGACAAGACTTCCTACATGAGCCTTTGAGCAGTGTTAGGACAGTTTCTGGACTTTTAGAGATGCATTTTATATTATGAGATGGATTTAAGACTGTACGGTCAAGCAGTGAAATGTTATGTTTTAAAGTGATGGTTTTGAGTATCAAATTGACAAGAGGTGGATTGTATTCGTCAACTTTAATTATCAGCCTTATTGTACTACAAAATAGGATAATAGTGAATCAATCCTATGTGTGTGACTTGGAAAACATTTCCTGGAGAGAATAAGCTCATTGGAAAGAAACATGCTGAAAGAAGGCTATGGTATCTTATGGGATGAGATCCAAACTTACTGAAAAAGGCTGAGCACCAGCATTCAGCTCTCTTGGTTTCCTGCTCTGCCCAGTTTGAACAAATAACCACATGCTTAAGCCAACACAGATCAGAGCCTTTCTTGCTATGATGAACTGTACCTTTAAATTATAAACCAATACCAATACTTCTTTAAGATACTACTTGCCAGGTATTTGATCACAACAGTAAGAACAGTGATCATTCCAGTGCTTTGCTCTTGGATTTTCCAACATTGAAGGATATGGCCTGGTAATTTAGGCAAAGTCATTTTAGCAGATTTTCTAAGTTCATTTATTTCCACACTGCCATTCAAATATAATCATTGGAATTTTAATAACTCATGAATAAATAATATTTGAGAATATTCAGAAGTTATTCCAGAAACAATCTGCAGTAAATGAAAAGGCAGTTTCATTGACATGGGAGCTCTTTTCCTGCAGAGCACTGTGTCCCCACATCCTGCTGATGGCTGCTAATGAGATCACTAATCCTTACTTTTTATTGGCTCATTCTGTTCTAAAGCTCTGGTGGTTGTTCAATGTTGTATGGAGCACTTACAAAGTTTTTATACATTGTTCAAAGTTCTACACTATAGTACCCTTCTTTTCTTTTCATATTTTAAACATGATAGTTAGCAACATGCAGTTTAAATTTCTATTCTAACCTACCTTCCAGTAACATGTTATTCAAAGAATCAGTATCACCTGGAATGCTATTAGACTATTGTCTCTAGGGCTGGAGAGATGGCTTATAAGTGCTTGCCTGTGAAGCCTAAGGACCCCAGTTCAAGGCTCGATTCCCCAGGACTCATGTTAGCCAGATGCACAAGGGAGAGCAAGCATCTGGAATTCGTCTGCAGTGGCTAGAAGCCCTGGTGTGCCCATTATCTCTCTCTCTCTGCCTCTCTCTCTGTCTGTTGCTCTCAAATAAATAAAAATAAACCAAAACAAAATTTTTAAAAAAGAATATTGTCTCTAGCTCCATCATAGACATGCTTAGTTGGAGTCATTGTTTTAAGAAGATCCCTGGGTAATATTCAAGTGTTTGAAATTAGAGAAGCTCTATTTTTAACCACTAGATCACCTTCCTTTACAAATTATACCTAGCAACCTGGGGCATAAAATTGTGTCCAAAATAAATAAAGGAGGGAAAGAGATGGAGAGTTCTGCTCTTCAATGTGTTAGTTAATATTTATGTGTGGTCTCATTCTTTGTCCTGCTTTTAGAGTTCAAATGATGTGATCCAAAGTTTTATTGAAATGCGGTCCTTGTGCGAAGCATTTAAGAGGGCATCAAATTAGTCTGACTATGCAGGTTGGAGGTGGGAACTTTGGAGGGTAAAGCTAGATGAGGTGTAATAATTTTCTCAAACAAAAATGTAATCTTTTTTCCCCAAGAATTTTAAAGCTACCTTCCGTTATAGTCTTATCCAGTTTAATAACTCTAAGACCATAATTCCTTCAAGTTTTCCCATCATTCTTGATTTCTCCCTTTCCTCTTTATTTTGCTAAGACATTTTGATAATTATCAGTTTATTTAATATGCTTTGAATTTGCTCGAATTATTTTTTAATTAACTAACTCAAGCTACCATTGTGATTTTTGTTTTTTGAGTTAAAAATGTCTTTATTTGTTTCTCTGCTTCTGTCCTTATACCTAAAATCCAGACACTGCATAGTGACTATTTAAATGTAATTATTAAAGGTAAAAGACTTATACAATCTGAAGAGAAACCAGAGTGTTTAAACATAATGAACTTTTGCTCTTCCCATGCATGGGGATAGTCCAATGTCTTTTCAAGATCTTTATCAACACTAATGATAGGATCTCACATATTTTCAGACTTCTATACCCCTATTCTCTGTATTCTAGAAATACACACTTCATTTCAATTAATTCAGCTTGCCCAGCTCCTTCCTATCTCCTGTTCTTTGCATTCTATATCTTATGTAGCTGGCTCCTTTTAGCCTCCAGTTTTCAATCCTAGTACTGCCACCTCACCTTTCCTAGCCATGCAAATAGAGTGCCATATTTATTCAGTCTACCCTTTTCTGATCGCTATATTTATTCCAGGGATGTTTAATCTTTAGCTTAATTTAATGTTATTTGGCACACAAAATAAGAGTAGTGATGTTTTTTCTTTCTTGTTCATTTTATGTATCTATTTATAAGAGCATACAAGATATTAATTATTTAGGATTTGGGATGTAACTCTGTTTTTAGACTGCTTGACTAGCATACAGGAAACCCTAGGTTAGATCTCCAGTAGCTCACAAGCAGGGTGTGGTGGTGTGCACCTAGAATCCCAGTACTTAGAAGGCAGAGAAGTTCAATATTATCCTCAGCTATGGACTGATTTCAAGGCCACCTTGTGATATATGTAACTATGTCTCAAAAAATAATTGTTACATTTTATGTTTGATGAATAAATGAAAAGACAGAAAGACCAATAATCTGTTAATAAAGAGTTTATCATCTGGTAGACTGGGAAACAAAAGAAAGGTACAAGTAATATACTGTGTGTGTCAAGAAAAGAAGGCAAGTCACTTAGTTAATCAAGCTGGTATAACAAATACCATGAACAGGGTTGCTTACTGTGGCACTTTAAATGTGAAATAACCCCCTTAGCCTTAGGTGTTTGCGATTGTGCCTCATAATTAAACTCTAGCTAGTTTAGTCTTTGGGAAGTAGAGCTCTGCTGAAAGAAAAGAGTTGCTGGAGGCAAGCCTTGGAGTGTTATAGCCCAGCCCTCCTTGCTCCAGTCAGCTCACTCTCGACTTCCTGCAGCTGTGCAGAAGTGTTGCTTGGAACGCTGCAAGTCATGCTTTCCTCACCATGATGAAACATCCTCCTCAAACCCAAAGCCAGAACTAAACCCTTTCCTTCTCTAACATGTTTCTGCGTTATTTGTTCTAGGAAGAAAGTAAATGCTAGAATGACAAATCAATTATTTTCCTAGTTGTGAAGTCTGGGAAGTCCAAGATCATTTCATTGACAGTTTCAAAGTCTGATGAAGGTTCACTGCCCATTTTTTTATTCCCACTTCAAAGCTGCTTTTGCTCAGATCTTGTCATAGGAAAGAGAAAGTAACTAATACAGTTCTCAGCCACATTCTAAATGCTAGAAACTATCAATACCCACCCCTCTATCACTATGATTCTGAGTTTTCTAAAATGTCATTAACACTGACTGGCATCACCAAGTGTGTTGCCTTTAGTGCTGGCTTATTTTACTTATAAATACGTATTTAGATTATTCTACATCTTATTATGATTTAACTGTCATTTATTTTGTTATTGAATCATGTTATCCTCTGAAATTACATCTGGGTTAAACATTCACCCTTCTACATTTGACATTTGAAGGCCATGTTGGTCTTTGACAGTTATGAGCAAAGCTGATAGAATATTCATGTGTAACTTTTTGGAAATAATTGTTAGCTTGATTTGTGAAAGTATGAAAACATGGTCAAAGTGTATTGAAAAGAAATGTGTAGTTTTGTCAGAAACCCCAAAACTGTTTTTGAAAGTGATTACACCTCTTTAATTTGTCATTGTCAATGCCTGAGAATCTTTGTTCCTCAGAGGAATTGTCAATTGTCAGACTTTTGAATCTTAACCACTCCAAAAGATTTAAATTGGCATTTATTTACTTTTCCTTTAATTTTAAATCCTCTAACTAAAAGTAATATGGATTATCCATTTTATAGTTATTTACAATTTGCATACCTTCTTTTGAAAGATACTTGTTTAGATCTTCCTTGGCCCATTATTTAATTATGCTGTATATTTTCTTATTATTGAATGTAGGAATTTGTTTTTGTATACTTTGGAGATAAACCTTTTACTAGATAACTGCTTTAAAAATATTTTGTGTACTCTGTCTCAGAGTCTTTTATACAAAGTTAAAAAAAATAAGAAAACCTTAAAGTCATATTTTTTCTGTGTTTACCTTAGCATCATATCTAAAACTCATTAGATGAATGATCATATAAATTTTCTTCCAAGTACTCTTCTGAAAGTTGTCACAACATTGAGACTTCCTTTAAAACTATGATCTTATTTTACGTAAATTCTGTGGATTAGTTTTCTGCAGTCTTTTCTGTTTAGAGGGTTTTGTTTGCTTGTTTTTGACATATAGACATTCCTTTATCCCAGCTTTTACTCCCTTTCCAAAGGTTACCTGGGTGTATTCATACAGACTGCTTACAAGATTTCAATTGTGTTTCATTTGTGTATGGATCTATTCCATCAGGAAAACCATACTCCCTAGATTACTGTTGCCATATGGAGCCCCCTGAAATAGTGAGGCTTTTAAGCAAGTAAAATAAGTAATACATTTTTAAAAATTGTCCTTTTAGTATAAATTTGGCTGCAATGTTTTGCCTTTAAATATACATTTTCAGCTATTTTGTCCATACCTACAAACTAGCATACTGGGATTTTGTTGAGCAGTGCACTGGAAATATAAAGTTTGGAAGAAGTGGCATCTATACAATGTTGAGTTTTGAGTTCATAAGTATGGGATAGATCTTTAAAGAGATTTATTTCCTTAATCAGAGTCAGTTTTGTAAATACACATGCTGTATTTTTAATTTTATTTAAGCATATCAATTTTTATGTTATAAATAATGGTGTTGCTGACAGAAAGCTGGAAGAAGCCATTCTACATGTAGTTCAATGGGAGAAAGAGATACCACCAGTGAAGATACTCAACAGTGGACACTGCAAGCCTTATAATTGGCCAGCCAGGCCAAATGAGCCAACGGGTGCAATAGTGGCAAGTCTGTCATGCTGGAAACCAACTGCCCTCCAATTGGACTGGAGGCCTGCTCCATGGGGGGAATACATCCCTGATACTGAAAACTTAAAACAGGGGTATTCATGAGCTCCAGGGGTTTAACATCTGCTGATGTCTGGAAAAATGTATATACTATGCTTATCAAACTGCCCAGTAAGCACTTCTCTTAATATTTATACCCTTATATTAACGCTACTCTCACTTTGGTAGAGAATCTTCCCCTTTCAGATGGCAGTGACCTTGGGATGACTCAGAAGGTATAGTGCTGGAAAGAAGTGACTGGTGTACTGAGTAACATCTCGATCACACCTTCCAAGGTTCAGGGTCTAATGCGGAAGAGGTGGCAGAAAGAATGTAAGAGCCAAAGGAAGGGTAGGACTCCTTACAATGTGCTCTCTACAGACATAAAATGGCCTGGATATCCATGACCTCATAGTGCCTGACACTACCTACACAAGACCATCGTAAGAGGAGGAAAAGATCATGACATCAAAATAAAAGAGAGACTGATTGATATGATGGAGAATGGAATTTCAAAGGGGAAAGTGGGGGGAGGGAGAGTATTACCATGGGATATTTTTTATAATCATGGAAAATGTTAATAAAAATTGAGAAAAAAAATAATGGTGCTATTTAACGTTATATAAGAAAACAATAGGATTTTGTTTCTTAAAATACACTGTTACCCTTTCTTTTTTGTTTATTTTTTATTTTTTAAGTCATTTCTCTGGGGTGTCTATGTATAGAATTCTGCTACTGGTGACCAACAGTGTTTTATTTCTTTTAAATATGTACAAGTTATATTTCTTTTTCTGGTCTTATTGACTGAACAACTTCCAGAATGACAAATTGGAGTGGTTAGAAACAGTATTCTGGCATTGCTCTGACATTAGCTCAAATGGTTCTAGCCTCTCAGCATTAAATATCTTCATAAGATTCCATATATTCTTTATCAAGCAGATGGAATGTTCCTAGGTCATTAAAATGTTCCACTATCAATGTATTTTAGATTTCTTTCAAACTTTTTTCTGTAACTAATGTGACCATATGTTGTTTTGTCTTTAGTGTCCTATTTTGATATATACATTAACTAACTTTCCAACTTTTAACAAACCTTACATACCTGGAAAAAGTCTCACTGAAATATGATGCATAGTTTTTTATAGATTATCAGTACCAGTTTCTAAAATATTTGAAAGCTTTTGCATATCATCAATCATTAGAATTTTTAAACTGATTTTAAAACATATTTTGGACTTTTCTTGCTTTTATGTTACAGTAATGGTTACTTCATAGAGTGAGTTAATAACTTTAACCTATTCTTCTATAGTCTAAATGAGAATGGAAAGAGTTGTTATCTCTTTTTCCTTAATGACTGGAAGATTCATCAGGAAGGATATGTAAGCCTAATATTTTCTGCTTTAGAGAACTATTAATTAAAGAAATGTAAATTAAATATATACTTATAGATACAAATTCTTTAACACAGGCAGGACTATCCATGCTATGTATTTCTTCATATATATATATATATATATATATATATATATATACACATAGCTATATTGTGTCTTTCAGAGATGTGATTTGTTTTACTTTTCTGAGTAAAAGTTATGAAATTTGTGAACATAAAGTTGCTTGTTGTATTTTTATTATCCTTTTAATGTCCATGTTGTCATTTACTACTCTAATTTATGGCATTGGTAATTTATATCCTTCTTTTCTCATAGGCTCCTAAGGGAATGATCAATTTTATTAATATTTTCAAGACTTTAAATATTTGTGCTGATGATTTTCTGTCTGTTCTTACTGGATTCCACTTCATTTTTAAATTTTTTTATTTATTTATAACTTATCTTATTTAGATTAATTAGTACTTCTTTATTTAGTTTTATAAATTAGAAACAGACTTTTTTATCCCTATTTTAATTTTTTTTTTTGCTTGTGTGCGTGTGTGAAATGTGGTTGTGGTTTTGTGTATACATGTGATGTGGTTTTGTGTGTGTGTGTGTGTGTGTGTGTGTGTGTGTGTGTGTGTATGTGTATGATGTACACAGCTGTACTCCCTTGTGATGCCTCATGTGCTTGCCTATGGTGTCTGAGCAGAACCTTGCTCTATCTACTGTGTCCTTTGCCATACAAAAGCTTTGTAATTTCATGAGGTCCCAGAACTTAATCTGTGGCTTTATTGCCTGAGCAATTGGGGTTATATTCAGAAAATCTTTGCCAAAACCAATATGCTGAGGGGTTTCCCCTACTTTTTCCTCTAGCAGCTTCAGATTTTCAGGTCTGGTATTAAGGTCTTTGATTTATTGGGATTTAATTCTTGTGCATGGAGAGAGATAAGAATCTATTTTCATCCTTCTACAGATACATATCCAGTTTTCCCAGCACAATTTGTGAACAGGCTGTCTTTTCTCCAATGAGTAATTTTGGCAGTTTTATCAAATATCAGGTGGCAATTGTTACCCGGGCTTACATCTGGGTCCTTTAATCTGTTCCATTGATCTACATGTCTTTTTTTGTTTGTTTGTTTCTTTTGTTTTTCAAGGTAGGATTTCATTCTAGCCCAGGCTGCCCTGGAATTCACTGCGGAGTCTCAGGGTGGCTTTGAACTCACGGTAATTCTCCTACCTCTACCTCCCAAGTGCTGGGATTAAAGGTGTGCACCACCACGTCTGGGTATCTACATGTCTATTTTTGTGCCAGTACCATGCTGCTGTTTTTGTTACTATGGCTCTGTAGTATAGGTTAAAATCAGGTATGGTGATACCACCAGCCTTATTTTTGTTGCTCAAAATTGTTTTAGATATTCAAGATTATTTTTTTTTGTGCTTCTAAATGAAATTTTGGATTTTTTTTTTTTTCCATTTTCACAAAGAATGCCACTGGAATTTTGATGGGGATTGCATTAAATGTTTAGATTGCTTTTGGTAACACTGTCATTTTCACAATATTGATTCTTTCAATTCAAGTACAAAGGATGATTTTCCATTTCCCATTGTCTTCTGCAATTTCTCACTTGAGTGTTTTAAAGTTTGGGTTGTAGAGATCCTTCATTTCCTTAGGTTTTTTCCAAGGTATTTATTTATTTATTTATTTATTTGATGCAATTGTGAATGGGAGTGATTCTCCAGTCTCATCCTCTGTGTGTCTGTTGTTAGCATAAAGGAAGGTGACTGATTTCTGTGTATTTATTTTGTATCATGTTACATGGCTATAGGTATTTATCAATTCTAACAGTTTACTGGTAGAATCTTTAGGGTCTTTTATGTATGAAATCATGTCATCAGCAAATAATGATAGCTTGACCTCTTCCTTTCCAATTTATATCTCTTTTATGTGTGTATCTTGCCTTACTGCTATGGCTAAGACTACCAGTACTATATTAAATAAAAGTGAGGACAGTGGACACCCCTTGTCTCATTCCTGATTTTAGTGGAAAAGCTTCAAGTTTTACTCTATTTAGTAATATGTTGGCTGTAGGCTTGTCATAAATAGCCTTTATTATGTTGAGATATGTGCCTTCTATTCCCAGTCTCTGCAGGACTTTTATCATGAAGGGATGTTGATTTTGTCAAATGCTTTTTCTGCAACTAATGAGATGATCATGTGATTTTTGTCCTCCAGTCTATTTATATGATGTATTACATTTATGGATTTATTTATGTTGAACCATCCCTGCATCTTTTGGATAAAGCCTACTTGGTTGGGGTGAATGATCTTTCTGATATATTCTTGTATTCCGTTTGCCAATATTTTGTTGAGAATTTTTGCATCTATGTTCATGAGGGCGATTGGTCAATAACTTTCTTTTTTTGTTCTATCTTTGCCTGGTTTGGTAGCTATGTATCTATCTATGTATGTATGTATGTATCTATGTATGTGTATGCATTCATATACACAAAACTCCATATTATGGAAGTGTGGTAAAGGCACATAACAGCCAACTGAAACTTCCCTGTAGCCAAAACTGAAATATTTTGAGTCACAGAATAAAGCCAAGAGCATTGTGTATTATCAAATTAGTATCCATGAGACCATTCAGAGATAAACAAATGGCTGAGTAACTAAAGGGGGCAAAAATAAATATCCCATGAAGAAAACAAAACAAAATCCAGATAGTTTATATCGATATTCAACTTACCAGGAGATGGAGAGTAATTGCTACTCCCACATGGTCTCAACATAGACAAGTCCTTCAAAAATACAGGACAGAAAATGAGAAGACTGAGAAACTTAACAAACACTACCTCAGCCAGGTGATCAAAGTCAATGTCAACAGTGACTCTTGATACACATGACTAGCATGGCACCTCGTAAGACTTTGACCACTCTCTATAATATCGAGAACTCTATTTGGTCATAAATAAAAAAAAAAATTGTACTGATGAGATAGAAACATTTATTGGACTCTAAGTGATTGAATCCTTCATTTCTCTCCTCTCTGCACTTTTTAAAAACATTTATATGACAGTGTAATTGTCATAAAAAAACTCACATAAATTATAAATTCTTGTAAAGCTACCAACAGAACCAAGATAAAATGCCCACATATCAAAATTTTTCTTGTATTCTTTATAATCCGTCATTCCAGTCTCTGTGTATTCTCCCAAGTCACAAGCAACAACCCATCCCCTTTCTATTAATATGCCAGTTTCAATTGTATAGGGTTTCATAAAGATGACACTTTGTAGTATGAAGCTTTGGTCATTCTTATTTTTCCCTATCTGCTTATTGCAAGGATTTCAGATTTATCTAAGTCATATATGTATGAGTGGCTTATTCTGTTTTTATTTCTGAATAGAAATTCAATATAAAGATTTGGCAGTATTTGGTTACTTATACATTTGTGTAAAGACACCCAGCCTGTTTTCAGATTAGCTATTGTATATATACCTACCACTTCCACACAAGTTTCTGGTGAAAACATATTTTTATTTCTGTTGGGGAAGCAGAGAAACAGTTGATTATGTGGTAAATATATTGTTAACTTTTTCAGAAATAATGAAGCTATTTTTGAAAAGGGTAACAATATTGTACAAACCCACCAGCAGTTAGAAGAACCCTTGCTGATTCAAATCCTTGTAATATGAGATAGCCAGTCCTTTTAGTTTTATAAATTCAAACCTATGTATGGCATTGACTAATTGTCACTCCAAATTGCTTTTCCTGAAAAAAAGTGTTGAGAATTTTTCCCATGTGTTTCTTTGCCATGTTCCTTAATGAAGTCTCAGATGCTGAAGTTTTCAGCAGGTTTTTGCTACTTTGTTATTCAATTTTGAAAGTTTGTCATATGATGTTCCTTATTTTATCTGTGATGTGAAAACATCTACTATGATCTTGCCTTTTCATTCTCTTAAACTTTAAACATATGCCCCAAATTTTTAAAATATGAATAACTATAGAGCTTATAATATTAATATAAAATTCTATAAAGTAGTAACAATAGCAATGCTTTTATGTTGTGTATAATATTACTATTAAGTATGATAATAATCTAAGTATTCAAATATCTCTAACCCCTCTCCTATATATGTTTCTTCTAAAATCAGAATATTTAATAAAATTTTCAAAAGTCCCTTTGAAACCCATCAGATATGGGTATATGTTTGATGGGTTCCTTAGGAGAGATGTTGGCATGTTTTAGTGCAAGGTTCAGTGTTTTAGCATTTCTTATCCCCAGCCCACCACAAACATTGTAAACTAATAGACTATCAATTATAGCAAAGGGAAAAATCAAACAAATAAGGAAATGGTGAATTCAAAGCCAGTCTGGATCTACAAAGTGACTTCCAAATCAGCCTAGGTTAGAGTAAGACCCTACGTTAAAATTAAAAAAAAAAAAAAAGGCTCAGTTTCTCATGGTTTAAAATAAATAACACTGTCTTCAAAAGTTCACGATGGGAAACTAAATATTACTAATTTTTAATAAATTATAAGTAGTAATAAGATATTATCCATTTTTCAAAGTTTTTAAATGATTGGACTTTCTACATGGCATGTGTTGTACAAGTGAAACAAAAGAATTAAAATTATTTTTTAGATAAAATATTAGGGAAAAAAAGGCTTTACCATTACTATTCATATTTGTTGTATGCTCTCTCTTTACTATCTTCATTTTCCTTGCAAGGTTGTCTTTCCTATGCAGAAACACAAACTCATTGATCACAGAAGTCACAGACTACATAATTTCAGGAAAACCAGTAGTGATTTCTAATGAAAGAACTATAATCAAAATCTGAAATGAAATGACATAAGATTAGATTAACCCTAAAGCAAAGACTCAATAAAAAGATCCTTTAAATTACTTAAAGAAATGAAACTTCAGTATGTTTTTTACATTTTCTAGGCATACCCAGTAAGGACAGTGAGGGCAGAATATTTTCAAATCAAGTTCTCAGAGGTTTTGTGTTTTAAATGCTATTCCACAAATCAAACTCCAAAATTAATGCTTTCTTTTTTAAAACCCATTCCTCATTCTCCAATATGTGTGTGTGTGTGTATATATATATATATATATTTACATTTTACTTCTACTTATATTTCCATTTACTTACTTATCCTTTCCTTTACAATTATTACAAAATTGTCTACTGACTCTTGTTGAGGAAAATGGAATTTCATAAATTGACATTATGTACTCAATGATATTTTAAACCAATTCCTACTATGTACCACAGGTATTTCACTCCCAAATAGTGTTTAGTTTCAATTTAGTTCATAAGCAGTAAAAATGGAACAAAAGGCAATCAGTTCTGTCTTTTGTAAAATGAGGTGTTTCTGAATGGCAATACTACAAATACTTTAAATGTTATTACTTGGCCTTTTGAAATAAAAAACAATGACATTTAGAATGCAGCCAAATAGTATTACTTTGACTTCTCTTCCTGCAAGTTATATTGGCAATTTGTCTTTAGCAAGAATTCATACCTAAGGTGATATCACTTAAATGTCACTGTGGATTGAAAGACAGTGGTGACCCTGGTTTTAAGGACAAAAACCCACACATGATGGACCAAAAGCTTTTTTTTATTTTAATTATAACATGATGAATCCTTGAAGATTCCAAACCAAGGTGTAGAATATTAGCAGTGTATTATCACATACTCTAGGCCTTTCATTGATCAAGTTTAATTTAAATATAATTTAGTCATTATTTTCATATTTTTTCAACAAAGAACTACTAAACATTTGTTATTTCAGACACTGGTTTAGTTAATGAAGAATAAAAGTTTATGCCTTTCGTACAGCTCATAGGCTACTAAGGGTGACAAAGCAATACAAAGAAAGAAGAAAGTAGTCAATAGAATTGACTCAACACGAAGAGGAAAGTATGAAGTAGAGAGCTACAGGGAGCTGGACTTGGAGATGTTATGAAATTACCAATGGAGGGTCAGGACTTTGTTAAGAAGGTGATTTTTAATTTATTTTTTCCCCAAAATCACTTGTATAATGCATTCTGTAAGACATTGTCTTAAGTGCCTTTATATTACATTTAATCCTCAGAATAATTTTACAAAGCAGGCATTATTATCAGCTCCATGTTAAAGAAAATGAAAAACAGCAGCATAAATATTAAGATCTTGCCCAAGATCCACAGAACTGGAAGGTGGCCCAACTCTCCCCTTAGCTTGTGTTGGCTGGCTCTCAACTTCATGCTGTTAGCCATCATACTGATTGCCTCTTGTTTAACAAAGTGGTGATGAATGTAGGGAGAGGCATAAAGGTCAAGTAAATATTTATGGAGATGTATTTCCAAGTATTAAATCTTGGAGTGATTGGGCTGGAGAAAATGGTTAGTGAATAATATGCTTGCCTACAAAGCCTAAAAACACAGGTTTGACTCCCCTGTACCCAAAAAACCAGATGCACAAGGTGGTGTGTGCATCTGGAGTTCATTTGCAGAGTCTGGGAACCCTAAAGTGCCCATTTCCCCTCCTTCTCAACCTCTTCCAAGTAAGTAAATAAAGAAATAATATTTTTTTAAAAATCTTGGAGCAATCTTCTATGATATTGGAGTCCTGTTCAAAAATGCTTTTCCCATTTGTTTATCTTGAATCATGTTCTCTACTCTTTCCTTTATCAGTTTCAGCATTTAAGGTTTTAATTAAAGACCCACTTTCAGGTGATATTTGTATAGGGTGAAAAATATAGATCTATTTCTTTTTTCTTCATATGCAGGTACTCAGTTTTTCTAGCACCATTAGTATCTTTTTTGCATTAGATGTTTTTGGCTTGTCAAAATTTTGTTGTCAGAGTTGTAAAGGTTTATTTCTTAAACTCTATTCTTTTCCCTTGTTCTATTTGTTTGTTTTCTGTTTTTGTTTGTTTGTTTTTTTTGTTGTTGTTTCTATGTTTGTTTGTTGTTTCCAGAGCCATGTTGTCTGAGTCATTATTGCTGTGTAATATAATTTGAGGCCATATATTGTGATGCTTCTGGCTGTGTTCTTTCTACTTAGGATTGTTTTGGTATTTGCAGCAATTAGAATTTCCATATGATTTCTTGGATTGTTTATTTCCAGTTTGTTGAGGAACAACATTGGAATTTTGAAGGATATTTAGTTGGAACTACATGCTACTTTTTATACTGCAGCCATATTTACAATATCAACCCTGGAAGTCCAGGAACATGGTAGGTCTTTCTATCATCAAGTATCCTCTTCTGTTTATTTTTCAATCTCTTCAAGTTTTCACTATAGAAGTCTTTCACATCTTTGACTATGTTTATTCTACATATTTCATGTAATTTTGGATTTATTTTGGAAAGAATATTTTTCTTCTGGATTTGTTTTGTAGTTCATTAGTGGACAGTTTGTAAACAAAATGCAAATGAACTATGTGTTTTAAAATATTTTGAAATTATTTTATTTATTCATGAATTCATTCATTTATTGTTAGAGAGAGAGAAATTGATTGAGAGAAAGCAAAAATGGGTGTGCCAGGGCCTCCAGCCATTGCAAACCAATTCCAGATGCATGTGCCACTCTGTGCATGTGGCTAATGTGGGCCCTAGGGAATCAAACCTAGGTCCTTTGGGGTTGCAGACAAGTATATTAACTGCTAAGCCATCTCTCCAGCCCAATAAGTACTTTTTTTTTCTTTTTTTTTTTTTTTGGTTTTTCAAGGTAGGGTCTCACTCTGGTCCAGGCTGACCTGGAATTAACTCAGTCATCTCAGGGTGGCCTTGAACTCATGGAGATCCTCCTACTTCTGCCTCCTGAGTGCTGGGATTAAAGGCGAGCACCACCAAGCCTGGCTATAAGTACGTTTTTTTAAAGTGTGTAGAAACAAAAAATTAAAGAGAAAGAAGAATAGGAATCATTTGCATCATGGGGCATTGTGGTGCAAAACTTTTTTTTTTTTTAATTAGTTTTCTATTCTGCAAGTACAGGTAGTTTGGTACCATTATTAGGCTCATCCATGGCCTACTCCCTCCCCATTGGCCCCTCCTTGTTGAGGTATATGGGTTGTGCATTGTGGAGTTAGCCCACATTTATTGGTACGATAAATGTCTCTGTATATCATGACCCAACATGTGGCTCTGACATTCTTTCCGCCCCCTCTTCCGCAAAATTTCCCTGAGCCACATTGGGTTCATTTTTGATCTGCTTCAGTGATGAGGTGTTGGGGGCCTCTGGGGCTCTAGCCTTTTAATTCCAGCACTAATGAAGCATGAGTAGGGTTAGTATCCTAAGTCTGAGGACTGAGACTACAGAATGAGTTGCAGGTCAGCCTGGGCTAGAGTGAGATCCTACTGAAAAAGAAAAAATAAATGTATCAAAGCTCTTTCCATTGAGAGATGCAAATTAAAACCAAAAAAAAACAAAAAAACAAAAAAACAAAAAACGATAGCATGGCTGGGCATGCTGCTGCATGCCTTTAATCTCAGCAGCAGTGAGGATGAGATAGGAGGATCACCATAAATTCAAGACCAGCTTGGGCTGTAAGTAAGATTCACATCAGCCTGGGGCATAGTGAGACTTTGCTTTAAAAAAAAGTAAGTGATAACAAATGCTGGTAAGAAAGTGGGAAAAGGGGAACTCTTATTCAATGTTGGTGGAAGTACAAAGTACTATAGCCATTAAGGAAAGCAACAAAAATTAGAAATATAATTATATAAATCATTTATAACAACTTTGGCTATATACCAAAAAGAATCCATATTCCACTACAGAGATACCTACACATCTACACATGTATATTGATTGCAGCTCTATTCATAATAACCAGAAAATGGAACAACCCTGGACATCTATCTACAGGTGAATGATAATGAAAATTATATATATATAGAATTTTTTATATATATATATAAAGAATTATATTATGGGGTGTGTTGCAGTGACTTTCTAAATGCTGGGACAATCATCTGAACAGAAGCAGTTTATGGGAGAAAAGGGTTTATTCCAGGCTTACAGAATCCAGGGGAGACACCATCAATGACAGAAAAAGCTTGGTAAATTGCAGAGATCCAAGCAGAGAAACACTACAAAATAGCCAGCACAACATGAACAATCTGAACTCAAACTACTCTTTCCACACTTTAGAGCTAGACTAAAGATCTGGACCTAGTGATACCTCCTCCATCATGGCTACTGGAGTCTCCAGTTGCAAGCTCAATACTTGAGGTTATGGGGAACATACATTCACATTCAAGCCACCAAAGAGTAGGTAGCCCAAACTCAACCACAAACAACATGTTCCCTTTCACATGCAATTAATAGCCTGTCATATATATATATATATATATATATATATATATATATATATATATATATATAATGGTGTTGTAAAGAGACTCATATTGCTGGGATGAACTTCCAAATCAGGTGCAGTTATGGAGGAAGGGACATTTATTGAAGCTTACAGATCCAGAGTAAGTTTCATAATGACAGAGAAAAAGGCACATAGCAAACATTTTCAACTGCTATATGACATATCAAGGAGAGACTGGATAAATAAATCATAATCTTAAAAAGCAAATTCCTTCTCAAGTCAACTCTTTGCCAAAAGAGCTTGCATTTCTTTTATTCAATATTTTATTTTTATTTATTTATTTGACAGAGAAAGAAGGAGAGAGAGAGAGAGAGAGATAGAGAGAGAGAGAGAGAGAATGGGTACACCAGGTCTTCCAGCCACTGCACACAAACTCCAGATACATAAGTCCCCTTGTGCATCTGGGTAATGTGGGTCAATTCCTGGGGAATTGAACCTGGGTCCATTAGCTTTGCAGGCAAGTGCCTTAACTACTACGCCATTCCTCCAGCCAAAGAGCTTGTATTTCTATTAGACATTCTTCCCATTGTTTTAGTGTTAAGTAGTTGGGCCATCTTCCTTAATGTTGTTCATGAGTTTGACAATAGCAGCTTTAGTAACCTAAGACAAGCCTTTGTGCTAATAAATCTTAAACTTGTTCGATTTTCTTTAACTTAAAATCTTAAAACTCATTCCCATATCTATAGCCAAGGACATCATTCCATTACTAATTTAACCTTGATTAAAATCTCTGGACCTGAGCAGCAGAATGTAGCCAGTCCTTATGCCAGTAGTCCAATTCCAACAAATTGCTATGCAGTCATTCCTTCTTAGAAAGTTCATAAACCACATTCTCTCTGCACTCAGCATTCCACAAAATCTCATCAGAATAGTCCATAAAACCTGGCTTACCACTGCAGAAAGCATCTTCAGTTCCTACCAAGTCCATGCCCATTCCTCCAAAACAAAAATTCTAAAAGACCAAAATCCACATGGTCAGATTCATCACAGCGACACCCCACTTCTAGTACCAATTCTGTAGCACACAGACTCAGGTCAATGGTATGAACTTCTAAGCCAGACACAGTTATGGAGGAAGGAATATTTATTGAAGATTACTGATTCAGTAGACATTCCATAATGACAGAAGAAACTGACCCAATTTCATAGGTCCAAGCAGAGAAAGTAAAAGCCGAAAGTCACAAACAGCACCATAAGCAAGCACAGTTAGGAACTCTAGGCAAAGCTCAGGCACTTTGCATATCTTTAGAGAAGAATTCCAAATCCACCCCCATACCTTAGAGCTGGACCCTAGGATCCACCCACAGTGACAAAAACTCCAGCCAGGTCACTGAAGATCTAAATTAGAAACTTTAATATAATCCTAAATATATTGGGGCCATCTATTCAAACTGCCACAGATGACAAATGTGAATAAAACCTAAAAATGTTGAAATTTGACCAAGAAAGGATAAAAATAGATGATGAGACAGTGGGGACAAGAGCAAAAGGCACATAAGACAAGTCAGGAGTGGGGAGGATGGAAGAGGAAGATGGAAAGGACAATCAACCAAAACTGAGTGTACTTGAAAATGCCATAATGATACCTAAAACACTGTAGGCTAATTAAAAATAAAATAAAATATACATGTTGAAATTTATTTTAGACCAGACCAAAAGACATGGGATTTATTTGGAAAGACTGAGGCTGGAAAATCAAAGGGAGTAGAACATAAAAGTTGTTCCACAGGCACTGAGTTGTTAGTGAAAAGGAAAAATCTCAAGTGTGATGTCATATATATATATATATATATATATATATATATATATATATATATGCTTATCCTGGTTTAAATGGTATACAATATAAGAAAACCTCACATAGTCCCCAGTAAATGCACACAATTATGTTTATATGCATAGTAAAATGTACACAATTAAAAAAATGTATGCAATGCTTTGTTCAGAAAATAGGAAAGTGAGAATTGAATGGAGACCTTGTGTTTGGTGTAGAATATGGGCAAAGGAAGTGAAAGGGATTTTTCTCAGAGAGAAATAGGGAGTCAACCGGGAGATCTGAGTAGTAATGGAGCTACGTCATACTCTAAGAGGGTTAACATAGGTATTTACTGAGAGGTGTATGGTAGAAAAGCAGTAATACTGTTGAGAGATTATTGTTCCTTGGTTCAGGTGAAAATGTACAAGGGAATAAAAAGTGATCATATTCTAACAGATTTTAAATCTGGTCAGCCTCATTTTTTGAGGCTATGGAATATTGAAAAGGGCTGGGAGAAAACCAGGTAGACCCCGACATTGGCCCAAACAAGCAGAAATGTCCAGGTACCGTTAACTGCAATGGTAAGTATGTGGTGGAAACAGATTATGGATGTGCTAAATATTTGAAATCTAAAAGGAGGTCACCAGTATACCAACTACCAAAATATATTAGGTGTTGAGATGAAATCATTAAAGCAGTGTCATGATTTTAAAACACTGAACATAATATGTCACACATGACAAAGAAAGCAGGTTCCTGAAAGAATTAAAGCTAAACATTTTTTCTATTATAATCTCCTATTTCTGCCATATAGAAAATGATGGAACATAAAAGGCTAAGCTACATAATAAGAATAGTTAATCTTTGAACAGTGTTTTTTTTTCATTTTCTCAACTTGATAAATTCTCATTATTGTAATGACATATTCAAAACTTACATAGCACATTTTCTCTATCTTCTGTAAATGGTCCTCTCTGTGTGATTCTTAGAATTATGCTTGAATCAGCAAAAGTGACTAAAGTTATTTCAGGAAGTTTATAAATTGGTGAATATGGTAGTGTGTATTTGATGTATCATAAGGAAGAAGGAAAAAGAAAGTGAAAGGTTAAAAACAAGAGGAAAGGATGAAGCGGAGAGGAAAGAGAACAAAGGAAAAAATAAGAAAAGGAAGGAGAGAGGGAAAGACAAGGAAGGAGAGAGAACAAATCTGTCCAAAATCTGTATCTAGAACTGAAGTGGCACGTTCTCCAGGGAGCACCTGAAAAAATCTGTATCTAGAACTGAAGTGGCACGTTCTCCAGGGAGCACCTGAAAAAATCTGTATCTAGAACTGAAGTGGCACGTTCTCCAGGGAGCACCTGAAAAAATCTGTATCTAGAACTGAAGTGGCACGTTCTCCAGGGAGCACCTGGAGCCACCACTTACTGTTGCTCTACAATGTGAACAGTGATCACAGAAACACATGCTTCCTGAGCATCTGACACAGGCAATCAGCTATGCTTGGTATTTAATTGACCCTTGGAATTAGGCTTCGTTAGAGTTGATTTTGTAAGGGAATTTGGCCTTGGAAGCTCATGAAAAGCAGATGGATTCTGGGAAGGAATTAAGTGTTTGCTGGTGGGAGGGTGATGGGTTGTTTCATTAATAAAATGTGAACAGCAGGAGGATGTTAATGAATAGACACCCCATAACTTGCACACTGATTTTTTTCCATGAAGAAAAAAATGAATACATTAACAAGCAGAGATATTTTACAAAGGAAAATGCCAAAATGGGGGAAATAATTACTTAAGATACACAGTTCTTACGAAAGTAAATCATTCTATAGTATTCAGCTTATGGTTTGAAGATAAATAAAATGTAAGTAATTAATTAGTCAATATCTATTTACATTCATTTACTCCTTCCTTGAATATAAATTTAAGGTGTGTGTGTGTGTACACATGTGTGTAAAAGCCAGTGGTTCAATATTAGGGGCCTTCTTCAGTTGCTCTCCACTTTTTTTTTTTTTTTTTTTGGCAGGATACTTCACTAAACCTAGCTCACCATTTTGGCTAAACTATTGAGCCAGTAAGTCCCAGGAATTCCCTATCTGTCCCCCAGCACTGGGATTACAAGTAGGTATGTGAAGCCCAGACATTTTACCTGGGTGCTGGGGATCAGAACTCAGCTCCTGGTCATGCTTGCATGACAAATATTTTTCTTTCCCACTGAGTTCTCTCTCTAGCCCCAATGCCACACTTTAAAGACATGAAAATATTGATCCTAATATTCTGAAGTTTATGATACTGGTTGTTTTACTTACATAGCACACTTCTCATTTTTCTGTATAAAATATTTACTTCACAAAAATAGCCAATATACTTACTTTTGTAAAAGTGGAAATTATTGGTAAACCAAGATATAAACATTTAAAAACATCACAATCTCAAATTTAGGCATTATCACTATGAGCTCTGTTCTGTGGAATTTTTCTCTAAATGTAGAACTGCCTGCACAACTTAAAATAAAGTTCCAGAGTGGGCGAACATGAGGAGACACTGGAGTGCATGAAACAGGACCACACTGATCATCCATGCCGTGACACAAGTACAGTCTTTTTTAAATGATTTCTTAGTTCGAATATTGTATATTTCACTGAGGTCAAGACCTTTTAAGCCCGTAGAATATTATAAATAAAAGTCAGTTTTCTGACATTTGAACTTTTACTGTAATAATTTTGTGTTTACAGTTAGTGAAGGAAATTGTCAGGCATTTTCTGCATGCTCAGCTGTACTCTGAGATACCAGCTGGTGGGCTGCTCTTCTCTGCAAGAGAATCAGCCATGCGGCCACTCTTTCAATCTATGGTGTACTGCCATATGTGGCGATGGAGCTCGCTATTGCCATGCGTCCCCTGACATCCTAATGCAGGAAGTAGGAGCTTCCCTGGATGAGTGACATTCAATTATCCAAGAAAGACATTCTTAAAGGACCACATGATACAAAGATAAATCACCTTGCCTGACAGCTCCATTACAAAAGTGACATATGGAGAAGAGAAGTAGCCCACTGGGCTAAAGGTATTCTCTCAGCCACTCCCAGAGCAATTGCAGCGTCTGGTTGGGAAGAGCCTGAGCGAGATGATTTGGGCAAGGCCCAAGAGTCACATCATAAGAGGATTAGATTTTCCTCCACAATATAAAGCACTGCTCCTGACATCAATTACTTGCTAAATAACCCTTGAGAAGTTCCTGACAAGTAAATGTAATTATAATTTTTATGAAATGACTAGGCTGTACAAAGCTATTTCCCCCTCCCCACACCTGAAAGCTCAAACAATAATCTAGAAAAAGTCTCAGTTCTCATTTAGTTTTTGCACTTCAATTGGCACAATTCATATCTATTGAATTCTCTTATTTGTGTCCATTAGCACCATGATTGGCACTTGGCAGACATAGACCAAATATTTGAGGATAAGTTCATGCAAAGTATAAATCCCAAGAGCTAACCACTGTTTACCATATGCCTTTTCCAACAAGACAAAAACTCACCATAACTAGGTGTTTTGTTTTTTTTAATTTTTTTTCTGACTGTTGATGATTCAGGAAGAAGTAAATCCCTTGCATTGGATTATAACCCCTCCGTCTCCCACCATGCCTCTCCTCTGACCTTAGGAAAATGGGCCTAAATAGGATTTTGCTTTTTCTTTAAGTTTATTATTTATTTGAAAGAAAGAGGCAGAATGAGAGAGAGAGAATGGGGCACCAGGGCCTGCATCCATGTGCCACCTTGTGCATCTGGTTTATGTAGGTACTGGGGAATGGAACCTTGGTCCATTGGCTTTGCTTTTTGTCAAGGAGGATATTAATAGTATTATAATCTTGGGGTTTTTGTAAGATTTGAATTGGACAAAGCAATTAAAACACAAATTTGTTTCTGGTGTACATTAAAGTTCTGTAGGACATTATTTGGCTTTTGGCCCATGGATGCTAAAGAATTATGATCAAAACTATTATCTGGGAGAAAAGTTTCATTTTCTTCTTTGTAGGAAAGGTAACAAATGCAGGCACCTCCTTTCTTCAAATCCAACCACATTCTGTGAGCTTTACAACTGCCTAAGAAGCACAGGTCAGGGAAGACCAAACCTTCTAAAGAGCTTCCTCCTATTTGTGCAACAAGGATAATGAAATTAAGCTTATTGAGAGGCCTAACTTCTTTGAATTTTCTGTACATTCCCCTCAAAGAAAGCTTAGCTCCCATAGTCATTGGGCAGACATCTATTCCCTAAAATAGTGGTGACTAGTTCACAAGGGCACTGCACAAAGTGCCTGTAACCCTGCTTTTTAAAATATTAAACCTCCAAAAATATGAAATTTTATGCTACATAGCACAATATATACAATGCCTCCAATGATATGAAATTACATGCTACATATCACAATATATACAATTCCTTGGTAGACTTCCTTTAAATTTCTTGGAAAAAAAACAACTTTATTCACATTTTTTAAAAATTTTATTTATTTATTTATTTGAGAGCTACAGACACAGAGAGAAAGACAGAATAGAGGGAGAAAGAGAATGGGCGTGCCAGGGCTTCCAGCCTCTGCAAATGAACTCTAGACGCGTGCGCCCCCTTGTGCATCTGGCTAACGTGGGACCTGGGGAACCGAGTCTCGAACCGGGGTCCTTAGGCTTCACAGGCAAGCGCTTAACCGCTAAGCTATCTCTCCAGCCCAACTTTATTCACATTTTGATTCCAGTAATCGGATGTGTAATGAAAATGTCATAAGAGTTTACTAAATGGTTTAGGCATATTTTCAATTCTCATGTTGCATTTTTAATAGTTACATTAAAAGTGAATACTGTAGGGACTGTTTCTTCTAGGGAAAATGAGGTGTTCCCAAGGTTCAGCTTTGATATAAATAAAGACTTTAAAGAGACAGCTCCTTAATTATGCATTAATATAAATGCTGAATAAGAGATGTTCAACAATGAAGAGAGCCCCTATTATAGATTATACCCTAGTCATTCTATTCATGTTTGGGTCCTCTTGCTGGTTTTTGCATCACAAAATTTGGGCACACCAGCAAAATGAATTAAATCACCTGTGTGGTGGTTTGACTCAGGTGTCCTCCATAAACTTAGGTGTTCTGAATGTTAGATCCCCAGCTGATGGAGACTTCTTTATAAACTGACATACTTGTCAGAGACTTAGCATATTGCTAGTTAATGCTTTGCACACCAAAATGTCACAGTGCAAATTGTGGCATATGCTTTTTGACTACCCTCATATTTATAAAAATAAATTTCAAATGAAATATGTAAGCAACTAAAAAATCATAAGTCACAAACAAAATTGAAGCTTGGATGATGCAGGTGAGATCTCTGGAGAAGTTCTCTACTATTTTCCTTTACCATGTACTTTCTGGATACTGAAATTCTAAAATTCACATTAGGAAGTTTTTTTTTTTTTTTTGTTCATTTTTAATTTATTTATTTGAGAGTGACAGACAGAGAGAAAGACAGATAGAGGGAGAGAGAGAGAATGGGCGCGCCAGGGCTTCCAGCCTCTGCAAACGAACTCCAGACGCATGCGCCCCCTTGTGCATCTGGCTAACGTGGGACCTGGGGAACCGAGCCTCGAACCGGGGTCCTTAGGCTTCACAGGCAAGCGCTTAACCACTAAGCCATCTCTCCAGCCCCCACATTAGAAAGTTTTAAGAGGTAAACCTCTCACTTGTTTTTCTTATTTTCTAAAATCTTTGAAGAGACTAAGTATATACATAAATGACCACAGAAGAAAAGGACACAGTAAGGAAGTTGGAGAAACTTTCAGCAAAACCAAGAGGCAGTGGGGGCATCAGCTTCCTAAAATTAAATAAAAAGACAGATTGGTTATGATATAGTGAGAAAGGGAAGATGAATACTTAATATGTGATGAGAAAGGAGGTTATTGGCCTTCTTATTAGAAATTTTCATCTACTTTCTGCACATCCATGGGCTTCTGGATGGTATGTAAGCATAGAAGGGAATAATATGTATTACAAAAAGGTAAAAATATGTACAGAATTTGGTAAGATCTTAGTAGTAGTTTGAATGTGATAGTGCAAACATATGTCCCCATAGACTCAGGTGATTTATTAAAATTATGCTTGTACCTTGGCTCTTCAGCTATGCAGCTATAGGATGTGTCACTGGGGGAAGATCCTGGAATCTAATGCTAAGGGGTGTTTGTTATGCTTCTGAATTCTGTACCAAAGGCAAGGGGAGAAGAGTGTAATCTCTGACAGTTCATGCTTGCTTGTGGTGCTGGCTGTTGGTAATGTCTCTCTGCTTGTGTCTATGAAAGGGAGCTAGCTTTTTCTAGCATTGATGGTTTTCTCCTGGACTCTGTAAGCCTGAAATAAACATCCTCTCTCCCATAAACTGTCTGGTTGGATACTTGTCCCAGTAACATGAAGCTGACTACAACAGTTAATTTAGTACCAGAGAGTTGTGGTGTTGCTGAGGATGAAATCTTGCCATGTGGATTTTGGTCTTTTAGAATTTGCATTGTGGAGGCATATGGATGGACTTGGTACCTGGGACTGCCTTTCACACAATGGCATGCCCAACATAATTAGCTATTCTTCTGAGCATTTGAAAATGCCGAATGCAGAGAGAATTATACACTGTGAAGATGTGATTTATGAATATACAAAGAGGACAGAAAAAGAGCAGAGAACTTTGTTGGAACTGGCGTAAGAACTGGCTGCATACTTCTGCCCAAGCCCTAAGAATTTGATCAAGGTTGAACTTAAAAGTAATGGAATGGCATGCTTGGTAGAAGATATAGAACTGAAAGATGTATAATTTAGAGTTGGAAAACTTCAAGCAAGGTTAAAGTTATAGGCACAGAAACTGGTTTTAGGTTGCTAAAACTGCCATTGAAAAGCAGATTACCATTAAATTTGGACCAACCGCTTTAAATGAAAACAATGGAAATGATGCCTTGGGGTAAAGTTCACCCAGAAAAAGCTTGAGTGAGTGAGGTTGCAAACTTTTTCAAAGGAGATGGTAGGGAGAATTCTGAAGGCTCAAGATCAGCATTTATTTCCTCCATTGATTAAGAAATTGACTGTGCTGCTACACACCTAGTATTTATTTTGAAGCATGAAAAATATGCATGGAAGCTTGTCATAAAGTGCAAACATTTCCAAGAGCCATAGATGACCAAAAATCCCATTGTATAAAGCTGAGGGTGGGCTTGGGTTTTCAGTGGAGATTCAAAGATGTTTTTGATGTACTAGCTCTATGCAATGGCTACCATGGAAAGCTAGTCACATGGGATGAAAATTTACACTGGGATACTCAGCCCAGCTTGATGAATGGAATTGAAAATCCAGAGACTTTCATCACTGGTTATGGATGTTAATCTAGAAATGCAGATGTTTCCCTGATAGTTATTGATTTTGTATTTGCCCAATCTCTCCTTGCTATGTCTTTCTGCAATGGAAATATTTACTCTGTGCCATTATGTATTAGAAGTGTGTAACATTTTTTTTTGTAAATATTTTATTTTTATTTTATTTGTTTACTTGAGAGAGAAAGAGAAAAAGGAAGAGAGAGAAAAAATGGACATGAAAGGGCCTCTTAGCCACTACAAACAAATGGCAGATGCATATACCAACTTATGCATCTGGCTTACATGGATCATGGGGAATTAAACCTGGATCTTCTGGCTTTGCAGACAAGTATCTTTACCACTAAGACAACCAGGTAATTTGTGTTGAATGTATAGGATTCACAGTTAAGAGACAGTCTTAAATTTCACATGAGACTTAAGGACTTTTGAACAACAGTCTTTAAGTTGTTAAAGCTCATGGGACCTTTGAAGCTGTACTGAGTACTATTTTGCATTATGAGATGATCATGTGTCTATGGGGGACAGGTAGAGAATGTGGAAGTTTGAATGGGATAGTCTACATGTCTGTTCCATATATGCAGAGGTTTTATTAAAATTAAGCCTGAAACTTGGATCTCCAGACACCATCTGGAGAAGGTGTCACTGAAGGAGGTATCACTGTCATCTAGTCCTAAGGTATGGTTAGGGCCAGATCTGAATTGTAGCCCAAAGCTATAGAGAGAGTAGTTTGTGCTCTGGAAGTTCATGCTTGCTTGTGGTTCTGGCTGGTGGTGGTGTCTCTGCTTCTTCTGCCATTGATGTTGTTCCCTGGGACTCTACAATTCTGAAATAAACCCCATCCTCCCATAAACTGTCAGGTAAATATTTGCCCCAGCAATGTGGATCTGACTACAAAAATCATTGAGGAAATCAGTTCTAATTTTGACTTATATAAGGAAGGTATGAAGAGCTCTTATACTCCAGTGTTGGTTGGTAGCATTCCTAGAAATTATATGTACAGAAAATTAGTCCCAATTTAAAGTACACTGTAAACATGGCACTTTTTTAATAGTTTGTATATAAACACTAGTCAGTTTGATGCTTTAGAACATACTAATAAATAAGTAGAATTGCATAAATTTGATTTGTAATGAAATTATTAACTATGTAAATTATATTCCATGTTTTCATTAAATTCCCAACCTGTACTTAAACTCTTAGCAATCCTCCTGCCTCAGTATTTATGATACTGGGATTTTGAGCAAAGCTTTAAGAGGGAAGTCTGGAAAAATTCTTCACTAGGGTTATTTCAGTCCTAACAGATGTAAGAATTATTACCCTCACCTATATATAGGACCTATTTTCCAGCTCTGTAGGTCATAACTTTGCCCGAGATGGACCGTCCCAATGCCTGGAGAAGAAGGGAGGAAATTTCTGATAGTTGAGAACCAATTTGTTTATTCTAGACCTGTCTGAATTCTATTACTTCTAGAAGTACAGAATGTTATCTCAGCCTATTTGTTTATCAACTCTTTTAAAGTATGTTTATCTGTTAATTTATCTGTGCGTAGGTGTGGGTGTGCACACATGCTGGGGGCTCTATGTGTTGCAAATGAACACCAGGGCTATGTGCCACTTTGTATTCAACTTTACATGCATGCTTTAAAATCAAATGGTCAGTTGGCTTTTAAAGCAAGTGCCTTAATCTGCAGAGCCATCTTCCAGCCCCTATTTTATAACTATTGCAAATTTGAAGGGTTATATGCTCATAAGGAAGAGCTTTGATCACATATTTTCCTTAAACCTTACCATGGTCAGTAGACTGTAATAAGCTCGTAAATATTTTAGCTCATACCATTCAAAACATAAGTTCTCTGAAGGATAGCCTGTGCTATGTTGAAAGTCCATTGGATGCAAATAGTAGTTATAATGGTGTTAAAATGTATTAATATGAAAAACTCCATTTAGACCTTTATATACACAGTTTTAATTTTTATAATTTATGAGATGGGAATTTTTGTCTCTAAAAAATCAGATAAAATATTAGGTAATAATTAGCAGAGGGAAAATTTATTGCAAAACACATAACTCAAAGTTACCTCTCTTAGGCTAGAAATGTATATAACTCAGTGGTCGTGAATATGCATTGCATGTGTGAGACCCTGTGGTCAATAATGAGCAAACCCACTGTGATGTTTTGAACTCTTTTCTGAAGAACATACTATTATATTTCTATAATTATTATATATTCATACGTTTTTAATGATAATTTTACATAGAAATTTATATTCTACATTGAGAAGAATGTAAATACTAACACAACTCCTTGATAACATCAAAAATGCATATATTACATTTAATAATACTCTTAACTTTTCCTGCAGAATGTCTATCACAATTTGTAACTACCTATTTCTGTAGTTATTTACCATCTATTTTCCTAAATAAACTGTATGTACCTTTCAAAAAAAAGTTCTACTTCCTTCACGGTTTTATTGTCAGCAGAGTCCATCTCAGTGTCTGACTCACTGATTTTTTAATTTTTGTTTGTTTGTTTATCTTTATTTATTTATTTGACAGCAACAGAGAAAGAGAGAGAGAGAGAGAAAGAGAGAGAGAATGGGCACACCAGGGCTTCCAGCCACTGCAAACGAACTCCAGACGCGAGCGCCCCCTTGTGCATCTGGCTAATGTGGGTCCTGGGAAACCGAGCCTTGAACAGGGGTGCTTAGGCTTCACAGGCAAGCGCTTAACCGCTAAGCCATCTCTCCAGCCCTGACTCTCATTTTTTAAAAGAAAAATGTTTGCTGAATAAACTAAAAACAATATCCTGCCCCAATCATACTTTTAATTGTTCCTATCAAAGAGGATATAAATAGACTGATCATATTTTCCCTCTCCAAAATATTTTGGGATCCATGAGGAGAAATATAATTGTTTTGAGAGATATAAGGACATAAAGCAGAGATGATGTTTGTGTCTCTGAATATGCTCTTTATTATTTTTTTCTCCTTATACTTTTGTGTACCTCTGTGCACCATGTGATCCTCCATCCACAGGCCCCTGCGCATTTGCAGAATATCACCATGAGGGCCAAGTTTTCTTAATGTTCATGTTTTCCTTCTCCTTGGAAAGTTTATCTTGCCATTTTCTACCATCAAAATATAGTCTTTACTTTAGGTGCTATCTGAAGACATCAGCTGCTCTTCCCAGTGAAAGATAATCTTCACATCTGCCACCAACATACTCATATTTGTATCACAGCGCTTAGTGTGGAGGCTTTAGTTTTCTCTACGCAACTCTCTTCTTAGCAGAATTCAGATTGACTTTGTTCCAGGAGCTTCCTTCCCTCAATCCCTAGGGCTGTCTTAGAACATGATCTATTCATCTTTATTAATGGAATGTGCCAGAATCATGAAGAAATGTCAATAGTTGAAGTGATACCAGGCTTGACATGAGCTTGTCATGTCAAAATGTATGTTGTAACAGTTATTGTTGGAAAAATGTTGAATGAACCAAGATAGGTGATAATCACGGATGCAGATGAGCTGACAATTAATAACTTTGTTTCTAGGTTTATCTATGAGTATTTATCTATGGGTATTGGAAATAGACTTTTTAAGTTAATTAAACTACAACAAATGAAGTAACTTGCATCTTACATGTATAATCAATATATACTTTCTATGCTAGAAAGACTCTTTTTTTAAAAAAATTTTATTAGCATTTTCCATGATTATAAAAAAATCCCATGGTAATTCCCTCCCTCCCCCCCACAGACTTTCCCCTTTGAAATTCCATTCTCCATCATATTACCTCTCCATCACAATCATTGTACTTACATATATACAATATCAACCTATTAAGTACCCTCCTCCCTTCCATTCTCTTCCCTTTATGTCTCCTTTTTAACTTACTGGCCTCTGCTACTAAGTATTTTCATTCTCACACAGAAGCCCAATCATCTGTAGCTAGTATCCACATATGTGAGAGAACATGTGGCGCTTGGCTTTCTGGGCCTGGGTTACCTCACTTAGTATAATCCTTTCCAGGTCCATCCATTTTTCTGCAAATTTCATAACTTCATTTTTCTTTACCGCTGAGTAGAACTCCATTGTATAAATATGCCACATCTTCATTATCCACTCATCAGTTGAGGGACACCTAGGCTGGTTCCATTTCCCAGCTATTATAAATTGAGCAGCAATAAACATGGTTGAGCACGTACTTCTAAGAAATGAGATGAGTCCTTTGGATATATGCCTAGGAGTGCTATAGCTGGGTCATATGGTAGATCAATCTTTAGCTGTTTTAGGAACCTCCACACTGATTTCCACAATGGCTGGACCAGATTGCATTCCCACCAGCAGTGTAGAAAGATTCTTCTTTTTCCACATCCCTGCCAACATTTATGATCATTTGTTTTTTCATGATGGTGGCCAATCTGACAGGAGTGAGATGGTATCTCAGTGTAGTTTTAACAATATATATCAGATTTCAACATTGAACAAAGTATAATAACTTTCTAGTGTTTAATAATCAAATGTAGCTGAAGAGAAGTTTTAGTGGTAAAGGCACTTGCCTGTGAGGCCTAAGAACTCATGTTCTACTCCCCAGATTCCACATAAGCTAAACACACAAAGTGAGGAATGCACAACAGTGCACATGGGCACAAGGTGGCATATGCATCTAGAGTTTGATTACAGTGGCTAGAGGCCCTAGTGTGCCCATTCTCTCTCTCTCTCTCTCTCTCTCTTTTTTTCTTCTCTCAATCTTGCTCTCACTGTCATTCTATCTCATAAAAAAGACCAGTATGTTGTGCTTACCTAAAGAAACAAACAAAAAAAATTAAAATGTTGACCTATGATAGTTATTGACATAGAAATTTAGTAGGAGTTATAGATAAAGAAAAGCAGAAGAAAGGAAGGGAAGAAATGCTTTACAACTCTTTAGATTTGTTCTGGTGTGCAGCAATCTTTGAAGGATAGCAGAGAATCCCTACATCTCAGTTTACTGGACATCTTGTTCTAAATTAAGTGAATTTCCTCTCTATTATAGTTACATTGTTGGTTTCATTTCATACTACCGCCTCCTTTCTTTCACACTTGTGCTACTTATAACTCCTTTCCAACCCTTAAGTAATAAAACAAGTCAGAGTCTCCCAGTAGTCAATCATAACTTAGGTATCTTAGAAAGCTATATTAAAATTTTCACTCAAAATATACACAACCAGGTCCAGGAGTTGCTTAATTATTATGCAAACACTGGGGAAATCTGACTCAACACATCTTAAATAATTGGTGCCATATATTAAGTGTTGGCTGAGTACAAGTTTCAAAAAACAAATTACTATGTTGTCATGCATCAAGACAGAATTATACTTCTTATTAGCTGAGGAGCAGACCATCCTTCTTCCAAATACAGAAACTATCTCTTGTGTCAAAGTAGACAAAGGTGTGTGGGAACATACAGCTGAACTCAATATAAGGCTGAATCAAATGTGACAGGTGTTTATTAGCCATCTGACTGAATGCTATATGAGGATTTCTGGGAAATATGAAACCTTCATAGTGCTAAAAAAAAAACATTTACCTTCTCTGGATAGTGCAAATTCATCTCTAGAAAGAATGATAGGGTGCAATATGCTGTCTTTGAAGCTTTTGTAACAAGGTCATTATTTTTCTTAATTATTCCACTTACTGTGGTACCTTTCCCTTCAAGTGTCATTTTTAGAGTATGGATCACAAATCTGTGGCACTATGAGACACTCCACACTATGCACATATCCTTGTTATCATGAAGGAATGTTCTAATGGGCTTGATTCAAAGATTGGAGAAAGTGAGCTTATCAACTACAGGGGTGTCCTAGGATAGGCTACACAATATCTTGGAGAGGCACCAGAAATTCTCTGGAAAAAAAGAAATCACACAGTCCCTGAACATAAAATAGATTACCTGTAGATATAGCCATATACCTTTATGTGTGGTCTGCAAAATTGAATGTATATTTAACTGAGCAAAAGCTAATATGCTCAGAATGCGTTGATTATGTACTATCTACATTCTGCCTGCTAGAGCTGACAAAATACCTGACCAGAAGGGCTATAGTCTATCATGGAAGGCAACAGCATGAGCAGCTGCTCACAGTGTAGCCAATTCTAGTAAGTAAAAAGTACTGAATATTCATATTGCATTCACTCTCTCCTTTGTATGTAGTCTACAACACACAGCCCACAGAATGGGGCTACCCACAATTAAGGTGGTTCCTCCCTTCTTAACCTAATTTAGACATTCCTTCACAGACATGCCAGTAGATTTTTTTCAATGGTTATTCTAAATCCTGTGTAGTTGACAATAGAGATTAACTGTCACAGTTAACTAGCTCAGCTGTAAGATGAGAAGTCAAGGAAAGAAGTGGACAGGTATGCAAGATACAGAGCTACTCACATATGTTAAGACACTAAGGTTGTGCCAATGTTGACTTCAGGTCCACATGATAGCTGAGACTTAAATTCATCCATGTCACAAACTTTTTTAAAAGACAGGCAGGAACCAATTAGATAGTGTATCATCCCTGAGCATATACAGATGATAAGTTTAGCTGCCACGGTGTCTGGTGTCTTAGGAATCTGGTCAGAGTAAGAAAATTCTATCCAAGTTACAATTTTTCAGTTTTATCCATTCTAAATGCGTGGCTGTCCTTAAGCCATGTTTTATCACCCTCTGTGAGGCATTTTCCTTCAGCAGCTCCATTTCTCCCTTATACTTACCAGTGTCTCATTTGTTCTTGGTTTTAGTTGTTTATTTCAATGGTTAATTAATTTTTCCTTGTGGTTTATTTAATTTTTTAATTCAAATTATAGTGAATAGTCTTCGCAGTGCTCTGGAAGCTGGCAAACTTATCTTTTTTCACAGACCTGCCCAACATGCACATTTCAGAGGACTCCACCTTCCTATGTTTCAAAGCATCTCCATTTTGCAACATCAAACCATCCCATGTACTGCTAGCTTCCCTTAAAATGGCTTTGCTTGTGCTGGAGGGATGGCTTAGCAGTTAAGGTGCTTGTCTGCAAAGCCAAAGGACCCAGGTTCAATTTCCCCAGGACCCACATTAGCCAGATGCACAAGGGGGCATATGTGTCTGGAGTTCATTTGCCCTGGCTGGAGGCCCTGGCGTGTGCAGTCTCCTCTCTCTCTCTCTCTCCCTCTCTTTCTGTGTCAAATAAATAAATAAATAAAATAGTTTTTAAAATGCCTTTGCTTTGGCCTTCATCAGAATGACACCACTCACAATGGGAGTCTGTCCAGTTTGTGTACTGGGTACTTGGTCATGGATAACTTCACACACATTGTATATGGCCACTAATGGATCACAATGTGCCCTCTCCATGTTGAAGAAGTGAAATACAGTCTTGAATGACAGACTTCATTTTATTATATGACGGAGAGTTTTTGCTAATGATTTCTTATTTGTTTACTGACTTCATCCTAGACCTCCACTGGAATCTGTTCTTGTAAATGTTCATGTTGTCATTTTGGCACTATCCACCCCTTTATTTCAGGGACCCTGGGCAAGGTTAACCACTGTGATAGGGATTCTCCCATCTTTAAGACCACATAAGCTCCTCTTTCATGCCTAATTCTGTACCCAACTTGCCATCTTTTCAGTGACTACAATTTTTATCGGAAAGAAATGATAAGCTATTACTATACAGACTTTAATATTTGATACATATATATTCTTGAAAGTAAACCTACCACTTTAAAAATGAGTTTCTAGTACTATTTTTGCTAATAAAAGTACTTGACAGTTGCTAAAATAGTTAAAACTTTGGAGCAATTGTATTTACCAGTTTGAATTTGAAAGCTTCCAATATTAAAGAATTTTCTGATGATACATTTCACTGTACATTTTGGTATTTCATCAAAGAACACCTCCAAATTGATAGGTCCCATGTGAGCTCAAAAGGAAGTAATATTTCTCACCTGACCAGTGCATGTTATTGTGAATTCTGTTCAAAGTAAGGACAAAACAGTGGCTTTAGGGAAAATAATTTGTGACAATGTATTTCTTTTGTGTATTTTTATATTTCACATTGTATTATAACATTGAAAAAAGTTCTAAATGCCAAAGTTGGTATAGTCATAAGTGAAGCCTACTTCTTATCAATGTGTCACTGAAAGATGGGATTTCTTGCTACAAAAATCCTTTTATATAAAGTTGAATGTAGAAGAAGCTATGTGAATAGAAATGACTTATTAAAATAGACATTATAAAGATTGGAATAATTTTAATAAAATGCCATTTAATATTATTCTTTGTTTTGGAATATTACATTTTACTTTTAAAATGTTATTTATATTAACATTTAATGAGATTAATAGCATTTTAAATGAATTAAGATATAAATTATTTAAAGCTTCTCTAATTTTAATATCTAATGTGGTAAATAATCAGAAATACAATGCAGGCAAAAACTGCGCTTTGTTGTCCTGAATAACAATAAAAATAAGAGCTGAGAAAAAGAAAGATTCAAAACTTTGTCACATAACATGCATAATATATAATGCAGCGCTGATCAAAACCTTTCTCATTGTTAAATGAGGGATTATGAGAGAATCAATTCATCTTCTATGAAGTGGAATACAAAAGAGTGATTGAGTAATATGAAAATTAATTTTTCTCAATTTTGCTTTACTGTGTTCAAAACAAACTACTTTATTTGCTTTTATAAATTTTCTTTTCCAATTTTAAACATATACATCCTTAATACACAAATCTACCTCTAGAAAAGAAGGAAATTTGTCAAATATATAAAAATATATTGGAAGGTACTGCAGTTTTACAGTTAAAAATTTTCAAAATAAAGTACCAATAACCTATAATGAATGACAGAAAATTTTTTTAAAGTATGATATATACATATATTTGTTAAGGATTTGTAAAGTAATAATATATGTATAAATGCACTGAAACAAGTATCTACTTATAAAATAAAAATGCAAATGCAAGTAACAAGATAACATGGAATAAAGATGCAGTACAAATACATGATATCACCTCCCATAGTAATATTTTGCCATTATAGGTAAATAAAAAAAATAGAACTTTATGACATAATTGAACTGAAAAAGAAAAGAATATTTTCATGGATCAACAAAAAAAACCTGTTAGGGTTAGATGTAGCTGTTATGATTGCATGCTTGTCTAGCATTTAAAAAGCCCTGGTTTTGATCTCCAACAACACATAAGCCACATGAATGGGCACATTCTGTAACCCCAGTAGATGGACTACTCAGAAGTTCAAAGTCATTATTCCTAGTTTCTAGTGAGTTTGACGCCAGCCTGACTACTGAGACCCTGTCTCTAGGAAAGAAAGAAAAAATAATGTTCTTTTTTTTTTTTAATAGATCAAGCCTAAAACTATCTGTTTAATGGAACTGGTTCATATTGAGAAAATGAGAGTGCCCTGAGCTTGGTAGAATAAGTGAAGACTGGTTTCATGCTTGAAACCAGCACTGAGTTTCTGCTGCTTATAAAGGTATTCTGACAGGAGAAGAGAAAAACATTTTCCAAAAGCTGCCTGGGGTTCCAGGTTGAATGAAATTGCAAGTATAAGGAGGAAAAATGATAGAAGCAGAATAGTTGAGAGAAAAACTGAGGAAATACTTTATGTGTGCGTGTGTGTGTGCATGTGTGTGTGTGTTGGGGGGGGTGCTTGCATGCCTGGACATGGCTGCTGAGGCCAACTGGCAGTGCTGAGTATTGACTCACCTTGCACCCCATTTTGGAGGCAGGGTCTCTTTCTGTTCAGCACTGCATCTACCAAGATGACGGGTGTGCAATTTCTAAGAATTCAATCTCTGCCTCTCATCTTGTTTTAAGAGAGCTGGGCTAACAGGCGCATGTTGATGCATCTGTGTTTATGATTCTAAGGATTTGAACTCAGGATTTAGGGCTTCACAGAAAATATTTTTACCCACTGAGATATATCCTTAGTCAGGACGATTCTTTTACTATGTAATGGGATTTTCTGATGTCATCTCTGAGAAGAAATATAAAACAGATCTGATTGCAGTACTGGGAGGTAAAAGTGAAGGCAGCTGACAAACAGGGTTAAATATACAGATGATATAAGGATGAGAAGTGAGGAAGAAAAAAGATAAAAGTAATTGAAAGAAAAGAGAGAGAAAAAAACTTTACAGAAACAAATAAAACAATACGGAAAGCTGATACCAATCAGCCACTAAGGATAATGATTAAGATAATTGCATAGGGCTGGGATGTAGATCAATGTTGTAAAGCACTTGCCTACTAAGTGGGAGGTCTTGGGTTGAATCCCTGGCACAGACAAACAATAGATAAATACACATGAAATGACTACAATTTCTTTAAACATGAGAAACAGATTATAAATTGTCTGTGTTTGGAATTCTAAAAGAAATTTATATCAAGAGGCTAGCAGTTATATAATCTGAGTTTGAGTATATACATATAAAGGAACCTCATAGAATTCCATTATCTATTACAGAACATGATATCTCCATAATAGTCATTCTGTGTACATGATCAATCTGTCCCCCCAAAAAAGATTGGCACTTGGAGAGCATATAAATGAATGATTTACAATATTATTACATATACATTAAAAAGCAGAAACAAGTTCCATTGTCCTTGGATAACAGTTACATATAGTGGCATATTTACACAATGTATATAGTTGAAAATAAATACACTAGCTAATACATTCATTTAAGTAAAATTCAAAAAGTAAAACCACTAAGGCAAAGTGGCATTATGATAACAACATGAAACAACAAAATTTAAAATAGGCAAAATAATCCCTTTATATTATTCATGGATTTGTATCCATGTTTTAAATGTGGACAAATGGACAGGCATCTTCTTCACAATTATGGACATTAGAAAAAAACTGGAAATAGAAAACAATATGCAAAAAACTTAATAATTACATGGTTTAACAACATCTGCATCTTGAAGCCTCTAAGGAAAAGTGTTAATAATATTGCTTCACATATAACTTTTTGTATAGGCAATAACTCACTAAAGTTTTAAAAGTAATTGTGCCTAAAAGATTCCATATTAGATTTGTTTAAATAGATAGAATTATTATATAAATTGATTAATAAAAATAAAAAATAATTTTATATTATATTTATTCAGAGGCATATTGAAGTTAACAATCTGAACTATATGCTGCAATAATACATTTTAACATTTTTAAAACGTTTCGTATAGTATTTGGATGATACCTTTAATACTCAAATTAATTTTAATTAGAATTTCTTACATGAAATTATACAAGCATGATTTTAACAATTTTGTAAAGCTTGTCAATACTTACTGACCAAGAGTAGTAAGCTTTAAGAGACTCATTTCAGTTTGCTAAGTACCTAGAATATATCTTAAGACACTTATAATTAATTAAATAATATGCTAACAGCATGATTATGCTTGAATCTCTAAATTAAACTTCGTAATATTTTTCTGAAAGTGAATAGTGAGGAGAGAAGCTTTCTGTTATGATATGAATACATTATTCACTTGAGATAAATTTGTTTCATGCCATGATTTCCAATATTATGCAAGGTCTACTGAGGAGGAATAACTTTGTTCATCAATTGACAATATTAACTAATAGGTAGGCTGTCACTTGAAAGATTACTCTGGGATTACAGATATAAACAGAAGTGTAATTTCTTAAATCTATACTCACTTTTAGTGCTACAAAGATTAATATATTGTTGTGATATATACATATTATTAAATAAGAGAAGAATTTTATGTGTATTTAAAGACTCATCTGAAAGTATCATGTAGCTTGGTGCTTTGTCTTAGAAGTCCTAATCAAAAAAAAAATAATAGTAATGAAAATAACAATCCTTTCTAATATCTGCTTACAACCCATATGAATCCTGAAAAATATATCAAAACTTAGATTAACAGTATGCACCTTAGGTGAACTAAATATAAATAGATCCACCATAAGGCAATATTCCAAATGAGAAAGGCCACATGATTCTCTATTTAAATTAATTCAACAGCAGTTTTAGATTTATGATTGTCTAGAGAATGCTATTCCTATCTAAAAAATAAAAAAAGGAAATTTAGGTATTATTGTCTTAGGTTAGGTTTCCTACAGGCAGACTCCAAGACAGGGAGCTTCAAGCAGAAGGTTTATCTAGAAGTGGTTTCAGAAGATTAACCTGTTTGAAGTCACAGAGGTAAGACTGAGTGAGTAGAGGACAGAGCCTGTCTATCATGCAGCTGCACAAGAGACAACTGCTTGTGAGTGGAAGTCCTTCACATGGAAATGAGTAAGCCTTTTTATGCTTATAGCAATTTGCCAGGCAAGAACATCCTCTAGAGAGGACACTGCCAGTGATGAGGCAGCATCTTTTTCTTAAAATTATTTATTTATTTATTTGAGAGCAACAGACACAGAGAGAAAGACAGATAGAGGGAGAGAGAGAGAGAATGGGCATGCCAGGGCTTCCAGCCTCTGCAAACGAACTCCAGACACGTGTGCCCCATTGTGCATCTGGCTAACGTGGGACCTGGGGAACCGAGCCTCGAACCGGGGTCCTTAGGCTTCACAGGCAAGCGCTTAACCGCTAAGCCATTTCTCCAGCCCGAGGCAGCATCTTAACAGAGTATGATCATAGGCTTCACATCTTGGCCATAGCTGCAAAGAGATGGAAACTGACCACTCTGTATCCAATACTTGGTACCTCTGATTAACATCTGCATTCATTCATCAGTTTGTATTAGTCATTGGCCTTCTGAGTAGATCAGAGATGTCTAAAATGAAGTTACATTCTTCACATGGTATTGCTAGAAGTTCAAAATCTAAACAGGCAATAACTAGCAACAAGGAGAGGAGATTTTTCCCATAAATGGAAAACAAATTATGATTTGAAAATCAGGGCAGCCAAAGGAAGAAGAAAACTGAAATAGTGTGACTTCTGAAAAAAAAAAAAAAAAGGAACTAACTTTTGCGGACAATTCTAAGTAATATTTTCTTGTGTTAACTTAGCTGTACATTTTTTTAAATAAAATTTTTTTCTGAATACATTTAAATCTATAGAAAATGCAGACAGGTTTCCCATTCTGCTACAACTCCTACGGGTAAGATTTGAAAGCTGATGAGGATTACTTAGGAAGAACAGCCCATGTGTACTGTTTTCTAGTGCTCTAACTGGAACTTGCCTGGTGAAATGAATCGGTACCGATTCTTTATGATCAGTCTTCCAAGGAAGCCTTTGCCTCTGCCAGTTTCGCCTGGAGCTACAACATAGACATGTTAAGGCTGAGCTCTTCTGCAAGCAGCTGGCAGATCTGTATTTTCATATTGATGGCTAAAAAGAAACCAGATAGGGGAGCTGGGTTCTATTCTGTGAAAGCCGAGGAATGGACTCATCTTCATCCACTTGGACAATCAACCCCTGTCCTAACAGAGGTGAACAGTCAGGAACCTTTGAAAAGAATTCATTTTTTGAAGTTTTTAATCTATATTGACTGAAGACATTCTATTTTTTTTTATCTTAAAAGCCCTCTCAGCTTAATTGCAGTTGGCTGCCTAGAAGGTTAATTTAAAGAAGACTTCTGAGGCAATCTTGGGATTCAGTGGCAAAAACTGTCATGACTCATTAGCAGAGTCTCTCATGGAAAAGGAAGCAAGCATGATAGTTCTTTGTTAAATTAGACTTATTGCCATGGAGTCTGAGCCACACAGTCATGAAAGCTCTGGCTCAGATGACTCTAGCAACAGAGAAGCCTTAACTGGCTCCCCTAGAACATGGGAATGTCAGCATCACTGGCTCATTTTAAGGCCACAGGTGCAAACATACTCCAAAGAGATTGTTAACGGAATTATTTACTGTGGCACATGGAAAGTTACACTTTGCTGAATGCACATTTCAGTTTTGGCTTAGCAGTAGCAGCAGTGCTGGTTGTCTGAAAGTCATTTCTAAGTTGTTCAGTTGCTTAAGAAATATTCTGATTTCTATTAGGTGCAGTGATATCATTTTGATAGAAAGAGTCTCCTGTTCATGTTTCTAATTACATGTTGGTAGAGTAGATGACTTCAATCAAACTATAAAAGTTAAATAAAACTACTCTGGTACCTGTGTATGCATATCATGGAAGTTAAATAATTCTGAATATTAAGTTATTTGTTGTGACTCTTTTTAATGTGACCATTTCTTCCTAAACTCTTTCTATTGAGCTTTCACACTTCATATTTCTAAAATACAGTACACTGCTTGTAATATGCTATAATTCACTTGTGCATTTAACGTATTAATGTTTGCTCTACTGTTATAAATGAATACCTATTAGGACAGAAATTTAGGTGTATCTTTCACTTATATAGCCCCAAATATGGAGTTAGACTATGACACAAAATTGAGATTCAATCAGTAAATGGCTGATAGCTAAATTAATGCATGTACTTATCAATTGATGATACCTACCTATCTGACTCTAAAATTATATGGATGTATTTTAATTTGAGGAATTCAAGGTGAAAATTCATATTTATGTGGAAATTATGTGGCTTCCATCATACATAGGTCAGACAAATGTACAAAATGATTCTTGGCCGGTCTGGAATTTATTAATTTTCCTTCCATGAAATTGCCTCTAAATAATGTTACAATATCATTTCTTTGGCTATTATATTTCCCTTGATAATGGCAATTCTCTTTTAGATTTTAGTAGAAATGAACTGTGCCAAAATGAGAGTTTGTAATTATCGAATACTACTTAAGATTAAACTGAAGCTTGGCGATATACTGTTACCTACCCCTTCACATTCTAGGACTTTAGATAAGAGCTAGTTTGTTTGAGGGATCAGAAATGTAGAAGATGTCTTCATTTGACATTTTGAATTAAGCTTACCTGATTCCACAGCTATCTGTATTACATGGTTTAATTGCCTAATAATTGACATACATTACAATAAAAGAAACTTTTACATTTTCTTTTAAAAATTTTTTTTGTAAGATTTCCCTATGCGGAAGAGGGGGCGGAAAGAATGTCAGAGTTACATGTTGGGTCATGATTTGCAGAGACATTTATCATACTAATAACTGGGGGCTAACTCCACAATGCACAACCCATTTTCATTAACAAGGAGGGTCTAATGGGAGGGGGTAGATCACAGATGAGCCTAAATAATGGTACCAAACTGCCTGTATTTACTGAAAAGAAAACTAATAAATTAAATTTAAAAAAAAAAATTTTTGTTTATTTTTATTTATTTGAGAGCGATAGACAGAGAGAGAAAGAGGGAGGGAGGGAGGGGGAGAGAGAGAGAGAGAGAGAGAGAGAGAGAGAGAATGGGCATGCCGGGGCCTCCAGCCACCGCAAACGAACTCCAGACACGAGCGCCCCCTTGTGCATCTGCCTAACATGGGTCCTGGGGAATCTAGCCTTGAACCGTGGTCCTTAGGCTTTACAGCAAGTGCTTAACCGCTAAGCCATCTCTCCAGCCCACATTTATATTTTCTTGATCAAGCTATTTAATGAAATAAGAATTCAAGAATAAACTTATTTACTCCTAAGAGGTTGACAGTCAGTGAGAAGGCACTTTCCTTATTGATGTTTTTGTGTCAACTCCTTTCCTGAACATGGGCTAGAAGAGCAAAGAGTGAAGCACAATGAGCTGGGTTTTGTTTGTTTGTTTGTTTTCATTATTATGTTCCTGGTCACTTTCACTGTATACATGCAGGGAGTATATTAAGTAATTGTATGTATAAGTTGAAAGCAGAAACTACTATACATGGCAATTACCAATCATTTATTGTGCATACTTCAAATGATTCAAATAAAGAAGTGTGACTTGATCTCTGGGATTATTGAAACCCATCACTGGCTACTTTTTATACCTACCGTGGGTTGTGTGAGTAGTATGTGTGTCCACACTGAGAACAATGGCTTTTAGTTCCAAATGTTTTCATGTACAAGTAAAAGAAATGTGAATTCATCTTGGAGCCTTCCCCTTGCTTTCTAGCCTCTTGAATAAGGATAAGAGAAAAAAGGCCAGCCAGTTTAAGGCCAGTGCAATGTTAGAGTAGATGTAGGTCCTAATGACAAACTTTGATTGACTCCTAAGATGGCTATGGGCACATTTACCATGTGAGGCACCATTAAAACTCCCTTTACATTAAAGACAAAATATGAAAGTACAAGTTTATAGTCATAAAGTATTATACTGATAACATGATAAAACTACCCTTAATAGTAAAACAAAAGCACATAAAGAAAAATAGAGGATACCACACAAAGTTCTTTTTTTATATACTTTTTTTGTTTGTTTACTTTTTATTTTTTATTTGAGAACAACAGAGAGAAGGAGGCAGAGAGAGAGAGAAGAGAGAGAATGGGCATGCCAGGGCCTCCAGCCACTGCAAATGAACTCCAAACTCATGTGTCCCCTTGTGCATCTGAATAACATGGGTTCTGGAGAATCAAACCTCAAACTCGGGTCCTTAGGCTGCACAGGCAAGCGCTTAACCACTAAGCCATCTCCCCAGCCCATATTTTACTCATTAATGTTATTTTTAATGAGTGAGAAAGAGACAGATAGAGTAGATAAAGGGACAGATAGAGAGAATGGGCACGCCTGGGGCCTTTAACCACCTCATAGGAACTGCAGACAGGTGTGCCCCCTTGTGCATCTGGGTTGCATGCATCCTGGGAAATTGAACCCCAGTGCTATGGCTTCAGAGGCAAGTGCTGTAACCACTAGGCATGTACAGATTGTAAATGTATAGGCATCACTGTGCATGCAGTATGATGAAAGAAGGTTGGGTCCTAAAGTTATCCCAGTACTTAAGTTAGATTATTTGCATAGTGCTGTTTTCCCCTTGATGACCGCAAGTTGTGCTTTCCAAGGCCTCTTCAATCCTCTTTGAAGGGAAACATAATCTCAAGCAAAAAACTTGAATATCATACCACAAAGCAAGAAGGCAAAGGGACCTCCATTGCACATAAACTCATGATGAATCCATTGAAATAGATGAGATGCTACATTTTTTTTCTTTCATATGAACCTTTGCTTAAATGCTTCCACATGGTAACAACCATTATAAGAAGCAGAGCTATTCCCAAGGCCTTGAGCTGCGCATTCCATGTTCTTATGCCAATGCATGTAAAAAGTCTACTTTACATGAAAATGTGTCTAAGTACTCTCTTCAAAAGAAGCCAAACCTCCATGCAATATGAGGAAAATAGAAAGATAGGAAGTCCAGGAAAAAGAATTTATTTGTGTCTACTAAAATCATTCTATCTGTTTCTATGGCATTTGATAGTGAACTAATCTTTCTCGGTCATTGTGTATAAAAAAGTACTTTCAACATATGGACTTTTTAATCATTTGGATTATAGCATTATTTCCTTGCAATTTTTATACCCTTTATGTTTCCTGTAATTTGACTCTATATACCTTCAAGTGTTGATAAATGATAAGTATTATATTTCACATGTATAGCACAATTTTTAAATTTTTTTGTGTATTTTATTTATTTATTTGAGAGCAACAGACAGAGAGGGAAAGAGGCAGATGGAGAGGGAGAGAGAATGGGCACGCCAGGGCCTCCAGCCACTGCAAACGAACTCCAGATGCATGTGCCTCCTTGTGCATCTGGCTAATGTGGGTTCTGGGGAATTGAGCCTTGAACCGGGTCCTTAGGCTTCACAGGCAAGCGCTTAACTGCTAAGCCATCTCTCCAGCCCATAGCACACAATTTTGATGACACTTTTGTACACAGTTGTTTACAAAACTTGGTAGCTTCTAAAGCTAATGTCATCATTCATGAAAACATAGAGTGTGGATTTATATGTGGATAAATTGATCAAGATGTTTAGCACAGTTTTATCTATAATATAAATATTCATTTGTTTAATACAATAAATCGATGGATATACACATAGACTTACATATATATAATGATACATTAATTCTTCCAGACAGTTCTGAGGCACTTAGATGACAGAAAATGTAACAGCAGTTTCAGTGATGGTATTATGGATCAGTAAGCAGAGTTGATTTATCAAAAGATTAGTAATGTGTGATATTTTTTTTTAATTTTTATTTATTTATTTGAGAGCGACAGACACAGAGAGAAAGACAGATAGAGGGAGAGAGAGAGAATGGGCGCGCCAGGGCTTCCAGCCTCTGCAAACGAACTCCAGACGCGTGCGCCCCCTTGTGCATCTGGCTAACGTGGGACCTGGGGAACCGAGCCTCGAACCGGGGTCCTTAGGCTTCACAGGCAAGCGCTTAACCGCTAAGCCATCTCTCCAGCCCATGTGTGATATTTTAACCCAATAAAATGACTGAGTAATTAGTAGATTATATATGTACATACCTATGATATTCTAATCACTTTCTCATACTAAACATTTAATTCTATATCATTACTTTTTAAAGTATTTTTCAATTTTTTAAATTTACTTTTTCATGTGCACACACACATGCTCCAGGGTTTATTACAACTTTGCCATTGCAAATGAATGCCTTATGGCTCTGTGTGGGTGACTGTGGAATGGAACCCAGGTTGGCAGGATTGGCAAGAGAGCAACTGCAGTGGTTTAATGTAATGTCTCTTGTACCCTCCAGTATTTTTGATTAAGCTTCCTACTTAGTCTCCTGTGGATGGATCTCTGCTAGAGAAGGTGTGTGCCTGGGAGCAGATCCAGAATCTAGATCTATGTGTGCAGAGCCGGCTTGGATTGCTGTTCTCTTTCTGCTATGGGTATATGATGCAGTGAGCCAACCTCTTCTGCCATGATAAAGCTTCCTGTGGAAATTTTCAGACTGAAATAAGCCCTTTCCTCCCACATGCTGTTTCAGATCAGGTGTTTGTTCCAATGAGATGCTAACTGCAATAGTACCTTTCACCACTGAGCCTTCTTGTGAGCCTCATGTATCATCCTTTATATTCATTGTATACATGAAAAAAGCTAAAGCCAAGATCGGAAAGATTCTGTAAGTCATAAATAGTTGTAATTGCAAACACAGGACTTAGTTTCCTAAGCAGATAAATTCAAGGAAAGGTTCTCAGAAAAGTCTAGTACATAAATTCTTGAAGGAGGAAGCTGGATTTTCTACATAAAATGATTTGACTAAGTAATATAATTAATATCAAATTGCCAAATTCACCATTTAATATATATCATCAGCATCCAGTGCTATATAGATCACAGATTTGTATAGCAATTGGAAAATCACGATAGAAAGATCATCATTGTGACTTTAGCCCCGCTAATTACCAGGACTGTAGGATGAGAAAGAGTCCTACTAGATCAAAAGCATGATAAAAAAGAGAAAGCAATATTCTCTCCAGAGCTTTTACAAGACTGGAATTAAAATCCCTTAACCACAGCAGGTATGACACTGAAGAAAACAAAACAATTTTAAGATTAAAATCATTAAAATAGACCTTATTTTTAAGAGTTTTAAAATTTTTATTTGCATGTGTCATTTGGGCAGGGTCTCTTGCTGCAGTAAAAGAAAAAAAAAAGAAAAAAAAAACCCTAAAACTAAAAGACAAAAAGAAAAATTCCTATTTAGCTTTACATGGGTGGTTGGAGAATGGAATCCAGCTGTCAGGCTTTGCAAGTAGCACCTTATTCCACTGAGCTATAGTTCCAGCCTGATCATGTGTTTTAAACAACTACTTTTTAAAGGGAGTCACTGGACAATTCAGAATAATTTGTGGAACATAAATTCTCAAGAGTCAGGTATCCATGTATTTCCATTATCCTCTTGATTAGATGAGGTTATCATAATCTTCTCTTGCAATAAAAAGCAACTTTGGCATATCATAAGCACTTCATATAGATTAAAATTATTATCGCTATTAATTTCTTCATGCAAATTATCTTTCAAATGTAATAATAGCATTTCACACAGCCCAGAGCAATGAAAGATGGGATTGTTTCTTTTTTATGAAAAGAACACAATACATGCATATATACTTTTCTTTGAGAAATAAAACTAAACTGTGACTGCTACTCTTTAATAGTCAAAAGTGGCAAGATTTAGTCACTGGTAATTCTGTTGAGCTTCTCACATGATATTACTGCAAACTGAAAATGGGCATGAATGAATATTAAATAATTAACTACCAAAATGGCTCTAACTTTGTAAAAGCATACAAGTGATTCTTTTGTTTCTTACCCACTAATTTTCTGTGACTTTTAATATGAAATACATGATAAACTTTATAGTTTTCCTCTGAAATGACAGTTGTTCAGATGATTTTGTTTTACACATTTTAGGAACAGGAATTCTTCTTTTCTTCTATCTGAATTGTCAGTCTGACATTATTCTTATGTAGTTCTATTATTTGGCTGGGGACCACTTATCTAAAATTAATTCATAGTTGTTGAGTAACCATCTGAAGTACACAGTACTTTTTTGGGTACTATAACAACATAGCATAACTACATAGAAGTACCCATGTATACATCTTTATCCCTTTTAAAATTCTCCTCTTTCATCGTCCTAGAAGTTTTTTTTTTTTTTAAATCTACAAATACGTATGTTTATCTTAGCCCATTCTGTCTCGCTTTTATTTTATTTTAATCTGGTAGCAACAAATCTGTCATCACTTCTTCCTGGAGCTCTCATGCTTGGGAAGACTCTAAGTTTGCACTGAGCTTTCTTTAATGGCCACCCTCATCAAAGTACTGGCTATACTTCTCAATGAAATTGTTCCATCTTCAAATTGGAATCTTGAGCTTCCCCACTAAATATTTTAAAACAAAAATTCAGTATATTATTTAATTTAATCAAATTAATTTGGGACTGTGGAGATGGTTTCATAGATAAAACACTTGCTGTGCAAGTGTGAATACCAGATTCCAGATCTTTATACCCAGGCTCAAGCTGGAAGAGAATGGATGGCACTGGTGAAGAGGGTGGAGGGCCTTCTGTACACTCTGCACCTGGTCAGGAAGGGAGGTTGAAACTGAAGAATTTACTTAATGCTTGCTAACCAGTTGGCATAGTTAATGCAGTAGTGAACAAGAAGAAAAAGACACTGCCTCAGACAATATGGAAGATGAGAACAAATACCTGAAAGTTCTCCTCTGTTGCCCACTTGGCCTCATGGCACGTGATGTGCTCACACACATGAGCACAATATATACATCATTCACATACATACAGAAACAAAAAAGTAATGGGATTTTACTAGGAAATTTTGAACTAGTAAACAGAGATATTAAATATTTCTCTACCATGGTCTTTTGAAGGAATGTAGAAGAAAAATCTTCTTTATTGAAATCCTACCTTTAAGCCAGTCTTGGTTCAAGGTTTTTTTGTTTTTTTGTTTTTTTTTGACAAAAATCAAGTCATTTTAGAGTCTTCCCTATATCCCACTAAAACATCTAAAGATCCCCTGTGGTCTAAACTTGGCCCAGAGGATGTGATTTATTTGTCTTCTATTTTACCAGACAGTTCACCCTTCTGTACATGAACATAGGCTCCATTTTGTTTCTGAAAACTGTCAGAACATTTCTCACATTTCCATTATCCCATTTACTTGAGCTGAGGCTCACAGGTAAGAACTGACACCATCAGAAATTTCAGACATGCCTTCAACAGACACATCTCTACTTAGGGATCGTCAGTCTGGTCCTCATCCTAAGCTAGCTTCCTCTTTAGCTAGCAAGATGTTGACCACAGCTGAAGTCCCAGACCGCTTGTAGTAGAAGAGAAGTCCTGGGATTAATGCATCCTGCTTTATCAGGGAATAAAATGAGATAACAGAGACTTCAGCAAAAATATCCATGTCCCAAAAGTCAAAGTAGGATCATTTATCCATACCTATACCCATTGCTAAAAGGGGAATAGGGCCACCATAACTGGCTTCAAGCCAAGTTACCTGAGTAAATTCAAAGATATTGAGACTGTATCAAATCAAGGATATACTAGTGAGGCAGGATGCAATGGTGTTGAGGTTGCAGGCTAGTTTGCCTTAACATATTCACATCTTTAATTCCAGTCAAATCTCTAAAAAGAGTAAAACCAAGAACAGGAGATTATAGAAAAGACTTATAGGGGTCCTAAAGATGATGATCTACAAAGAGAACACATACCATCTTCTTACCAAGACACTTCTTTAAAATTTACTTGAAGTTTGGCATCTTAAGGGACATGATTAATTGACAATCTGATTCATTTTCATACCATAGAAGAAATAATTTAGCATTAAGTCCCTAGTGCTCTGAAGGAGTTAATTTTCATCACATGAATGAGCACTTTATTCCCAGGGAGCATCTTACTCTGCTTGATCAAGGGAAGAGACTCAATTCAAGAAAATATTGAATCATTTGGAAAGGACATTAGACGGAATTAAACACTCTCTGTGCTCACCCATGTGATGCAAATTAGCTCATTGTGTTATGTAGTCTGTTTGCCAAAAAGCACAAAAAACTAGTGATATGTATTACTAATTCAATTACATAGTTAACTAGTAATATTGTAAGCACCTACTGTTTACAGAGAACCATCCATGGAACAAAGATATGATGATAAAAGACAATATTCATGCTGAGGCAAGTGACATAATACCCACCAAATTTGGACTTTCTCATTCTGTCCAAAAATTAAAAGCTTCAAAACTTGAAATGCACTTATTTCACTACAGATCTGATAGACAGGGCATGCAAATAGAAGCAAGTCACTTGTCACTAACTATAAACTCTTCTCACTAAAAGTATAAAGTGATATGGATACTTCTAGCATTTTGCTTAATTTACTGTAATAGATTCCTCTTATAGCTAGACACTGCAAATTTTTAAATTTCCAATACAATTATAATTTGGAAATGTAATAAAATATATTTAATCATTTAAATTTTACATATAGCATTTAAATACTGAAATTTTGCAATATTTAATTCCAACATTTCAGGGAATGGGTAATTTTATAAATAGGAGTAACAACTTTGGTATAGCCAAAAATTTATACACTAATAATATTATTTTCAAATTTAATTAAAAATAATGGAATTTTGAATATAGTACTGATTTCACCTTCAACTATAAAACCTAGCAAAATGTTTTATATACCATATAGAGAAAATATAATTTCCTTTGGCCAAGCCCAATATGTTAGACCTAAATAATATGAATCAGAAAACAGAAGTAGAAAATTCATTATAAATGGAAATTTTGGTTTGTTTTCCATTTAAATGAGCATAACAAAACTTGTTAATATCATATTTCACATTGTTACTTGATTGCTGAAGGCTTCACAATTTGCTTATCCCTGATGCCATCAGATATTCCTGAGTATTGGCACAGGACCCATTTGCATTCTGCAGAGTAAAGCACTAAGAAAGAATTTATGGAGATTGAAATGTGAGCTAAATTGAGAGCATAATTCCAAGCAGATGATTTCACTTAATTAAAACCAGTAGTACAGGTTCCATATAAATGGGTGCTGGTAATTTCCAGAATATATGAGGACATCTACTGAACTATACATTTTATCACAGTCTAATAAGCTGTGATAAAATCTTTAACTACTATGAAGATTTATGGAACAAAGTGTGTTTATTAAACTGATATTGTCTATTCTGGAACACTGAAAAGGATCCCACTTTGGTTTATTTATCCATTGTATCCTCATCTCTCCTAATCCTAAACTCATTGTTTCCTCCAAAAGAGATAAAATAGGTAACGTGTCAAGTGCCTCAATGGTTAAACATATTTTGGATGAGTGGGCATTGTGGCAATAATACTAAGCATGAGAGAAAAGAGAGACTCAACTTATGGTTCATTGCTAGGCACACAAGAAAAACCCAAATTATTACATCCCAATGTCCCATAGATAATGAAAATATTTTTCTGAGTATTTGTTCATTTTCCTATTGTTATAATCATCTTGTCTGATCATCTATATAAAAACACAGCACCCCTAAGATTATTTCATAGGTTGTAACATCTGCTAAACAATAAATTCTACTGCACTGAAGCAATTTCCTTTAGGTTCTAACATAAAACTCACGAGAGAGCTGAAAGGTGAGTGTTTTCTAAAATAAAATCCAGCATTGCAAATAAAATGAAATTGATGTGCATTCTCATTATGTATCCCTTATTAATGGTATAACCCAGTATCTCCATCAATATTTATCTTAGTTCCAAACAATATACAAGTCTTAAAGAATTTAGAATTCAGAGCTGAATCCCTAAGCCTCCAAAAGTCCATTAGAAAGGAGATAACAAGTTATCCCATTTTTGTGTACATGCTTTCATATGTTATCATGTTCTTATTTGAGAAGATCTGGAACTGCTTCTTGAAGAACATTGGCCTTCTCTCTCAATCCACACACAGCAAGACAATAACTAGTGTTAAAGCTCTTTCTCAGTCTTCAGAAGATAATTCCTCATGTTCCTAGAATATATCCATTAATGTTTGTGTGTGTATGTATATATATGTTCATATATATATATATATATATATGAAATCTTATTTTATAAGATTTTTTTGAGGAAGTGCTTCCATTAAAGTTTACTGATGAATATGATAGAATATAAATAATAGCACATATAAACTTGTTTGAGTCTCAAAACAATATTAATAAATATAGTAATAATCTACTTTATTATGTCAGAAGTTATTTCCTTAATATTAAGTTGTTTAGTTTTTCATAAATTATTATTTAATATTTAGTAATTATCTTATACATTACCTTTACTTATTCATTGGAGATTGAATCTAAGACACCAGACATGCTAGATAAGCTCTCTACTACTGAGCCATAATATCGGCACTAACTTCATATTTAAAAATAAGAACAATGAATCTTAGAAATATTGTAAACCTTAAAGAAGTTATGTTACTGCAAAGCTAGTGTCTCCACAGTCTAAAACATATTTACTCAATGTTTGGCAATCCATTTCAATTAAAATTAGCAGGAACAATATCCATACTCATGAAGTACTTTTACAATTATTGAAAAGTCCATTCCCTTATCTAAATTATCCAAAGTTGAATTGGAAGCTTCAAGCAGACCTTATATCTGATATATTGTAGCTGATAAGAGCAACTTGTCTATAAGAGTATCTCACCTTTGACCTCAAAGTCAAAGGATATTTCACTGAATGCTTATTTTATCTACAGTGAATGTGATGAGGGTTGGGTGCAGGCTTAGAAAATTCTAAGGGAACAGGCCTACATCACAGCCAGTCCCAATGCTCCATGGAGGTGCTGATAGGGTATTAACATATACTTGAATGAGTAGGATATTCAAGTACACAGCCCTACTTGCATTTAGTATATTTATAAATTAATTACCTTTCCCAAGATTAACTCATTCAATAAGTGTAGTATCAAAACTACACAAAAGAATTACAATGAAAAATATCTAACAAATTCCTCAGGTTCTCAACATAGTATTATCCAATCAAACCAAACAATGAAGGACAAGAGATGTCAGCCAGTACCCGCATAAAAGCTATATAGACAAGGTGGTGCATGTGTCTGTAGTTCCTTTGCAGTGGCAGTAGGCACTGAAATGCCCAGTCATATATTTTTTCTCATTCTCCTTTCAAATAAGTAATCAATAAAAATATTTTAGAGGGCTGGAGAAATGGCTTAGTGATTAACGTATTTGTGTGCAAAGCCAAAGGACCTAGGTTAGATTCCCCAGGATCCACATAAGCCAGATGCACAAAGTAGTGCATGAGTCTGGAGTTTGTTTGCAGTGGTTGGAGACCCTGGCTCTCTCTCTCTCTCTCTCTCTCTCTCTCTCTCTCTCTCTCTGCTTCTTCTTCTCTCTCAGATAAATAAATAAATAAATACTTTTTTTTTTTTAATTTAGAAAAAAAGAAAAGAAAAAAGGCAATGCAATGGAGGAAAGAGTGTTTTTCCAAAAAATGGTTCTGGAATACATGGATATCTACATATAGTAAATTTAATTTAGCCATAGTCTATCTTCTACTCTTTGCAAAAATCAATTTGAAATAGTTTGTAGTTATTAATGTAGTCACAAAATCTATAGAATGTTTGAAGATTAAATGAAAGAAAGTCTTGGTGATCTTGAGTGTGGAACGCCTTTTAAACTCAACAGAAAAGGTGTGATCAATGATGGGGTTGGGACATCTTTCAAATAAAACAATTTGCTTACCTTTAAAAGGCAATACCAAGGTGGTTGGGGTAGGTTGAAGGCAGGGGGAAGACAGTTTCAAAACAAATATCTACTAAAGGATTGTTATCCAAAACATCCAAAAACTTGGGAATAATGGTTAAAATAGGCAAGGCCAGGTGAAGCGGTACACACCAACAATGCTAGCATTCAGGAGAATAAGTCTGGAGGATTACTGTGCTTTGGAGACCAGCCCAGTCTAAACTGAATTATAAACAAGCTTGGGCTCAATAGCAAAAGGCTCTGTGTCTAAAAAGGAATGTATTTAAACTGATAGTGTCTTTTTCCCATGAGGAGCGAGTCATGCCATCTCAGTGAAGCTCTTATAGTTGAGAGCTGTAATCAGTAATTTTCTGATTATTTAGGAAGCATTTCTATAGTGGAAAGTCCTCCAGCTAAAGGCATGCCCACATTAATGGACAACTAAGGGTGAAACCCATGTGTGTTACAATTTGCCTCACTTTTCTAGTTGTTAAACAAGCTCCTACTGTTTAACCTTGACTTTCTCAGGAAAGAGCACAAGATGCAAGGGTCTTTGAGTAGCTTGATGAATTTGTTTTAGAATAGGAAGGATGTGTTTTATTATGGAAGATATTAAAAGTCAGCTGAAGTTTTTAGACATAAGATATATCATTTCTCATTTGCAGAGGTTGCTGTTAGCCATGTAAGTGAGTAATAAAAAAGAAAGCCTCTTCATCTTAAGGTTTGCATCTTCGGTTTGTGTCAGCAGCCTTTCACACACATCTTGGTTGAAGTGTTAATCTTGTATTGAACTCTAGGTTGGTTAATGTGCTTTTCTCATCCTGTTACCTTCACACTCGGCTCCAATTTACAAATCTCACCAGCATAGGCAATTTTGCTATCTTTTCACAAGATGACAGCATCCTTGGTTCAATGATGAAGTGTGAAAATGTGCCACTAAAATACTATATGTAGTACATGATATTAGAGGCTTTACTTTTGAAATCACTAGTGTAGATTTTGAGTTGTTAGAAAGCTTCTGAAGGGAATGAACAGCTTTGTGCATCTCTGAGATTTTAGGTTTCATTTGATAAAAGGTCGCACCTGGAATGGACCTATCTGTACTTATTGGTATGCATTCCATCACATTTGCTCATGTCAATGAATGGGGACAATTAAAATTACAACAGATAAGCATAGCAAACTATCCGAAGAATACTGAATGGAGAAGCATATGATGTTGCAAAAGCTTTTAAGTTATCAGATAACAGAATTAAATATTTAAATATTTTTATTTTGTAGACTTTTTATGTGTGTGTACATGTGAGTTTGTGTGTGTGTGTGTGTGTGTGTGTGTGTGTGTGTGTGTGTGCAGATGTGAGTGCATATGTATGCATGTTATTGTGGTGACCAGGGGACAACCTCAGGTGCCATTTCTCAGGAATATTACCATTTTTTATAAGGTTTCCCATTGGCTTGGAGCTTGTGAATTGAGCTAGATTTGCTAGCCAGCATACCTCAGAGATCTGCCTGCCTTTGTCTCCCAAGACATTGTACTGGGGTTGGAGAGATAGCTCAGAGGTTACAAATGCTTGCTTACAAAGCCTGACATCTCAAAACTGATTCCCCAGCACCCATATAAAAGCCACATGCACAAAGCGGTGGTGCATATGTGTATAGTTCACTTGCTGTAGCAACAGACCCTAGGGTTCCCCTACCCACTTTCTTTCTGTCTATCTTCCCTCCTATCTTTCTCTCACATAAATGCATAAATATTTATAAAATTAAAAAGACCTAGAATTAGAAAATCACCCCTCCATGCTTGCAGTGGTTTGAAAGCAAATGTCCTCATGTAGCCTCGGTGTTTTTGACCTAGTTTAGCTAATTCCTAGCTGGTGGAGCATTTGAGAGGTGGAGCCATGCTAGAGGAGGCACGTCTCTGGGGGCAGCCCTGGAGGTGGTTAGTCTAGGACTACTGTGTGTTCAGATCCAGCTTGTATTTGGTGTTCGCTTTCTGTTGCAGATATGTGATGAAATAAGCCAGCTGCCTCTACCTTGAAGAAGCTTCTCATCAAAATGCAAGCCTGAAGCCAGGTGTGGTGGTGCATGCCTTTAATCCCAGCACTAGGGAGGCAGAGGTAGGAGGTAGGAAGAACCCTGTGAGTTCGAGGCCACCCAGAGACTACATAGTGAATTCCAAGTCAGCTTGAGCTAGAGTGAGACCCTACCTAGAAAAAACAATATATGCCTGAAATAAATTATCACCTCTCACTGAATGATTTGTCCCAACAACAAGAAGGTAACTGTAAAAGAAATATATATATATATATATATATATATATATATGTTATATAATATTATATATAATATATTATATAATGTTATATATAATATATTATATATATAATTATATTTATATAATTATATATATATATATATATATATATATATATATATATATATATATATATATATATTACTAAGTAGTGGGATTGTCGCTGTAATGAATCTGACCATGGGTTTTTGTCTTTGAATATGTTTTCAGGGGGAATATGGATTTGGTGCTTTGGAGTGTTGAAGTCTTGCAGTGCTGTAAGCATACCTTGATCCACTATCTTGGTGACACTTTGAAAATGCAAAGAATTGTGGAATAATGCTACAATGCCACACACACACACACACACACACACACACACACACACACAAACACAATTTTGGTTTTATCTTCGAGGTAAAGTCTCAATCTAGCTCAGGCTGACCTGACACTCACTCTGTAGTCCCACAGTGGCCTTGAACTCACAGAGCTCCTCCAACCAATGCCCTCAAGTACTGAGATTAAAGGTATGCACCACCATGCCTGGAAATATTCTATATTTTATGTGAGTTCTGGGAAAAAAGTCAGGTTCTCATACTTACAAGTTAAACATTTTACCTACAGAGATATCTCTCTTATCCCAGGTAGTTTTATTATTGCATACAAAGATAGAAATTTCCTAAAACTATATCAAGTAGTAAACAATACTTGTGTTATATATTATATAAGATTCACTTAGTAGAATGAAATACTCGTGAATCTACATCTAGAAAATGATTTTTCTTAATTCTATTTAAAGGGGAAGTTGTTGGGAGCCGCAGGGGAGCTGCAGTTGCTCTTTGATTTCGGGAGCTCCAGGTGGTCTTTAATCTCTTATCCTACAGCCTAGGTGAGAAGGCAGCCCAGGTGAAATGACGCCAGGCATCATTTAACACAAGGCACAGGCACCTGATAGAGGTGTGTTACCACATGGCCCTGGGCATGAGGGCATTGTCTTCTGTATATAAGCTTGAGTCTGCCTGAATAAACCTGAGCCTTGATCAGAGCTTGTCTTGGCTCCATTCCTTGTGTTCTTGTTTCAGATTCATTCCCACTCCCTCCTTCGGGGTCTGTTTCGACCTTCCTTCATGCTGCAGGCTGGCACAGAAGTGAATATGTTGAGGATACCAATTAAAGGATATAAATTTTTACCTTGGAAATACAAGTTCAAGAGCAATCTTATTCAACATACTAATCGTACATATTACTAATGAGTCATATTAGTGAAAATAGCTAAATGAATAGATTTTGTGTCATTAAAATGAGTAATGGGTGAGGTACTGTGTATGTTTCCTAGATCCATTTATGCACGCTGCATTGTGTACATATTTGAGAATCAGTTTTACATGATAAATAAATCCAATTATTGTTATTTATTGTTCCTTTTTGAGATAAATTATTGCTATGCAGTGCAGGCTATCCTTGAACTCATGGCAATCTTTCTGCATCAGCCTCCCAAGTGCAGATTGCAGATGTGTGCCACCATGAATGATGGTAGTGGATGTTTCTACATGGAAGAAAATAAGTAGAGACTTCACTCTCCTTTGGAGACGGTTCTTTTTCAGAAGGCAGTGAGACATGAGAAGATAAACTACCCCTCACACTTCAATCAAGCCAAAGGTGAATTCACAGAGGAATTGGGGACATGAGAAAGAGTGCTGCTTCCATGCTGTTCCTGATAATCAGCACCAGGGTGTAGGAGACAGACCCTGAGTACACTCAACACTTACCAAAGTGAGATCCAGAGGCTCCTAAGAGCTCATCACTGAAGTAGACTTACAACTCATCCACCACAGCTCAGGGAATTTTGCTGAAGAGGGGGTAGAAAGATTTTAAGAGCCACAGGTTGAGATGGCATGCCCAGATGCATTCCCTCCCTCAAAATACTGCTCCCACAATGCATAAACTACAACCCCATGGGGAATACCTGCAACCTTACAGAGGACCTTTCCAAACAGTGTGGGGCAGGGATGAGGGAATACAGGGTACCAACACGTGATAAAACCACGAGGAACATCATGTTAATAATAACAATAAACATTAAAAAAGAATTTAAAAACATAAAATAAGAGAGACAGATGACAAAAACATGTGAATTTGCCAGAAATGTAAAGGAAATTAAGCTCCAGGGACCTGTACTTTACCTGGGCTGCTGACACTTTGTTGGTTTTGGCAGATTGTTCAAAGTTGATAGCAAAAATGAAGTTTCAGGGCTAGAGAGATGGCTTACCAGTTTAGGTGCTTACCTGCAAAGTGTAATGTCCTGTGTTCGATACACCACCACCCATTCAAAGCCAGATACACCAGGAAATGTATGCATCTGAACTTCGTTTGCAGTGGCTGGAGGGCCAAGTGTGGCCATTCATTCCCTCTCTCTCTCTCTCACATACACACACATCTCATGTTTCTTCTCAGTCTGCCTCCAAATAAATAAATGCATACACGAAAATATTTTTATAAAAAAGTGAAGCTTTTGTCAGAGAACCTTCTTATGAACACATTTCTGATGAATTTCTCACAAAATCTTGAATGGTAAAAGTTTATGTTTATGTCTCTAAAAGTTTGTTTCTTCCTATTTAAGTTTAAACTAGAAATGTTTTTTCTTACATAAGTATGGATTTGTGTTATTTTGCTTTAGGGAAAGCAGCAAGCTATGTACAAGGTTCAGACTACAGCTTGCATCCAGCCCTCAGCATGGCATTAGAGCTTGAGTGAGCCACACGCCCGCAGGCCCCTGTGCTTCGGGAAGCATTCTGTTTTTCAGATGTGTACATGAGATGGTTGTCTGTACATTCAAACACTTCTATATAGATATTGTACATGGCAGTTAGAGTTTAGTTTGCTGAACTCATTAATAACTAGGATGATAAATCTTGGGGGTTAGTCTGAGGTATATCACTGGAGAAAAGGCTGAGACACAGAAAAAAGAAAATCAGAGAAAGGTGTGGAGGAAAAGGGTGGGGAAGAAAAGCAAAAGAGGTATGGTTGTAGTGACCTTCTCCTGGCTGGGACAAATACCCAACTGGAGAAACAGCTTATGGGAGGAAAGGGTTTATTTCAAGACTTACAAACTCTAGGGAAAACTCCATCATAGTGGAAGAATCTGGCTCTTTTCAGCATCCATAGCAGAGAGATAGAAAGAAAGCCAACACTATCAAACACAAATAGCCAGAGCTCAAAGTGGCTATCAACACACATAGTGGGGCTGAACTCAAGGTTCGACTCCAGTGACATGCCTTTTCGAGTAGGTTGCTACCTTCTAGACTTTGGTAAGAAGTTTAATTTAAAAAAAAAAAAAAAGTAAAAGAAAAAAAGAACGAGTCTATGGGGGGCCATGCATTTGTATTCAAACCACCACTGCTACAAAATGCAAAAGAAGAATAAAGGAGAGAAAATGGAAGATAGAGATTAAGAGAAGGAAGGAGTTATGGAGAACGGTTGTATGGAGGATTCAGTGCATCAGGGTTCCCTTTGTCCTCTGTAACCCTAAGGAAAATATTAGGTTTAATTTTGAAATATTAACATGCTATTGAAAATCCTTCTACCTCTATACCCCCCAGGGCATAAAAGGCTCATATATCTGTATTATTTCCAAGTGCTTGAATGTCTGATAGTTATTTTTCTCTAGTAAGCAAGCTAACATTTGGTAAAAGACGTGACCTGTCCCCTTTGCTTAGAGTATGGGCACTTGAAGGAACCAAATCACTTCTATGTCACCTTCTTCCTCCTAAATTAAAAAAAAGGATTTTTTTTCTTTTCAATTATATATCTAGTAAAGGAAAAGTTAGTGAGACCCTATGTATAAACTGATGCTGGTCAGGCACCTGGGAGGTAATGTTGTAATTGAGAACCAGGGGAGATACTAGGGACAGGTGGAGTGCATAGTTAGTGTATAGTCAGATGTGGGTAGTTTGTCTAAATATGCCTGCCTTCTAAGGAACCGTAGCTATTTCTTCCAAATTATATAACTAGTAAATAATTGAAAGTTTGAAAATAGTTTTTTCTCTAAAGATTGTATATAAATCAGAAATTAAACACATATTTGTTCAATCAAAGGCAGCCTTTTCATCCATGACTTTTTCTCTCCAATCCATATACAAGAAAGCTCTTAACAGTATCAGGGGCCATCCCATCAGTTTTGTCTATAGAAAAATAGTATAATAAATGAAACTTAAAACTAAGTTTCAGTCATTATTTTTTTTTCTGCCAAGGCTATGTACATTATTGAGAAGCAAGTGGCTGGCTTTTCCTGACAATATTAATTTTGTACCAGTGTCTAACAGTGAAGAATCATATATCTTTTAAAATTGTTTCTACAAAAAATGGGGAGAGTAGCAAAGTCTAAATGCATTTCTTATTCATGTACTTGTTGTAAGTCCCCCAAATAATACTTTATCTTTCTTTTTCTTAAAGTTTTTTTTTTTTTTTTGTGTGTGTGTGTGTGTATAGTATGTGTGGTATGCTGTGTGATGTGTGTGCTGTGTCATGCATGTGCATGAGTGTTCACATGCATGTGCCATGGGTGAGTGTGCAGGGGCCAAAGGAGTACTTCTGGTGCCCTTCTTTATATCTTGTCCACATATCTTCTTAAGAAAGTGTTTCTTCTTCAACCAGAAGCTGCCACTTATGGTTGCTAAGGACCAGTGATTCTCCAGTCTTAGGCCCCATACACAGTGGACTAGAGTTACAGATGTACACAGCCACATCAAGCTTTTTACCTGGGTTCTGAAGAATTATACTTGAGCAGTCTCTGGTCTTCTCAGGAACTCATTTAAAGGAGCAAGATCTTTTAACTGCTACGATATCATCCTGGCCTTCTTAAAGGTTTTTAATAGATTATGTATTATTAAAAATAAAGAATTTATTTGTACATATTACTTTGTGTTTTGTAATTTATAAAAACTCTACTCACCTATTCCCAAATAATGTCAAAGTAACTCAGTCTCAGATGTTCTAAGCTTACAAGGACTATCTGAGAAGCCAGATCAAGTGAGTTCTAACGTTACACAGTGTCTCCTTGTTCATAAAGTTAACTTGCAGAAACCCAACCCACTGCTTTCCATGTCCCTAGGTAAGTTGTCATCAGATTAGAGACAAAGTGAAAATACTTAGTTGATATAATGAAATTTAACCTAGTAGGAGCTGAGCTTAATCATCTGAGAGCCGAGAGTGGGATGGAGACTCGTGTGGACAGATGATGGATCTGAAGCAAGGACTTTCATTTCAGTTTAAACCTGCTTCCTTTGTATGTACATTGAGTGTAGAGGGAAAATTTTATGTATTAATATAGATGGATCCTTTGTAACTCAAGCCTTCTTTTTACATCAAGTATAAAATGTATGCTTAGTTTTTCCAGTAACACTGGGGAAATGCCTTGTAAATGGGTATATAAATTTGCTTAATTAATCAAACAAAAAGGAAAAGCTTTTAGAGAGCAAAATCATGACAGGAACTTAAAAAAGAGAAATTAAAAAAGATAAAGCTTATTACTGCCTACTAATTTCAATTTATGCTGTAAATAAAATAGGTTTAAAAGCAAAGCCAGTGAAAATAAGCCTCAGCTGCAGGTTCTTCAGAATAATTGGCAGGGGCCCAAGAATTACCAGCAGGCTCTGAGTCAATATTATTCTTTGAGTGTCCCTGGGCTATTGGATTTATTAAATGGTTTATTTGTAGTGAAGACATTCTCTAGGTAATTGGTCCAGGTATGATCTCATGGCTACTGGCTAGGTGCAAAAGTTGAATTCCAATGCATAGGGGTTTTCACCTTGGTTTTGAAAACTATGCATCCTATAATCAGCATGGCTGGAAAACTTATAGTATTTTGAAAGAGAGTGTGAAATTTTGTTTACTAACATGAGCTTTGGGATTTTGTTCTCCACTTCCAAGAAATTTAGATAAACTCTTAAGCAAACAAGAGAATTAAAGGAACCAGTTTATGGCCAACAGAGCATGCCTGGTTCTCATTTGTAATGATGGTCTCCTTTTGTGTCTTCAAATTGTGAGTGACAACTGGTTGGTCCATTTCACTAAGGCAGAAACAAAGCCACAGCACAGAGTGGGAGCAATTGTCTGCTCTTTAGCAGGGTCCCACTTTGGAATACGTGGCTCTGGCCAGTGTGTCTCTGCCAAGACAGCATGGATTCCTTGTGGTTCTCCTGGGAGGTGGATTCTTATTTGGACATAGTACTGTGTATTCATCATAATGATGCACCCACTTATTTACTGCCTCTTTTACACTTTTCCATTTCCATTTTTCTTTTATTGTAAGGGCTCATGATTATTTAAAATAATTCAGAAGCAGCAAATGAGAAATTACTTGGGCTTTGAAAATAAGGGATTCTATATTAAGTGGGTCGCAATTTGGGTAAATCATGAGCTTAAATGCTATCCAAGTTGGAAGATTGCAGGCAGAATAAGCCATGTCCCATTTTTGCAAATTGTTCCCTCCCTTAAGAAAAGATTTCAACTGTTTTAATCATTTTCAAGTTTTTCTTAGGTTATAATTTATGAGCTATTTTTGAGCAGAAATGTGATTTTTCTTATTATATACAATAGGATTCAGTACTGGCACCTAGTTTTTGGCCATTGCAATTCTAATGCAAACATTCATTGCAAGAATTCTAGAAAAAAAACATATATAATTTAACATATTTAATATTTATTGAGGACCTTTCTATAACTCAAGAATATCTCCAGCTGTTTTAAATGTGTTAAACCATTTATTTATTTCATATGCTAAAACAATTTAAGGCCCATGCATAGACTCATTTTACATTTTTTGGAAGCCAAGTCACAGAAATGTGAAGTGACTTACTCAAATTTTCGCCGCAAGCCTACATACCACTGAGAGTAAGCATATATACACCCAAACTTATGCAAATGTCCAGTGATGGGAAGTAGTTCTAGAAACTGTTAATGTTGATGTTCAACTGTCAAGCCACACTTGCAATGATGACTGATCAGCGTGGCATAGCGTCTAGTAATGCTAAATACCATGCTGCGGCTGGAGAGATGGCTTAGCGGTTAAGTGCTTGCCTAAGGACCCCGGTTCAAGGCTTGATCCCCAGGACCCACTTTAGCCAGATGCACAAGGAGGCGCATGCGTCTGGAGTTTGTTTACAGTGGCTGGAGGCCCTGGCACGCCCATTCTCTCTCTCTCTCTCTCTCTCTCTCTGCCTCTTTCTCTCTCTGTTGCTCTGAAATAAATAAAAAAAAAAAAGAAACAAAAAAAGTTAAAAAAAGAAAAGTAACTTTAAAATAAATAAATAAATAAATAAATACCATGCTGCATTTCCATATGGGGATCAGGATAATAAGACTCTTTAGGTTTGTTGGGGGTGTCTATTCCTTTGTATTGTCCTAGAAACCAGAACCAGTGTTCTTAGTGTCTGTCAGCTGGTCATTGCTCCCAGCCTCCAGAGGCAACTCTCAGTCTCTCTTCTTGTGACATTCTGTATTTGAGAGTGACAGACTATTTCTTGGCTCTTAGGTAGGCAATAACTCAGGACCTAAAGTGCTAGACACGGTCACACAGATCTTCCACTGAATTAGTGACCTCTAGGTCCTTGTCTTACAAATTTCAACAAATGAAGCCCACAGAGCAGACAATAAGTTTAGACATATTTTATCATAGAGATCACAGAGCTTAAGAGGAAAAATGGAAAAATAAAAAACATATGCAGACCTGGATCTGGCTCTATCTTGGGAGTTTATAGCATAGAGAGTGAGCTGGTTGGTCTAATCATTATTCCAGTTGTCTAGGTGCCCACAAGTTTTCAGAAAGTGGAGTGATGTCATCTTTGAATTTTCTCTTTTACGAAAGAAAAAGGTAAGAGACAACCAAATTCTCCTCTTAACTTTCCCACCCTCTGGCAAAGGAGAGGCTGCTCAGACTTCGTTAGGCAGAAAGTGATACAGGGAAATTTCAGACTCTCCCTTACAGGCTCAAGGACATTCTTCACTTTTACTTTCAGGGCCCAGTCATTCCCAAACTCTCTATTAGTCCCTGGCATTTTTAAATTTAATTAAGATTTTAAATAAAATTATAGCATTCACTACCCTGGAAGTAAATAATTTTTACCTAATTATAAGCTTTTAAATATATTTTATTTACTAACTTGAGAGAAGGAGAAAGACACAGATATAGAAAGGGCAAAAATAGGCATGCAAGTGTCTCTAACAATGCAAAAAAAACTCCAGATATATGCACCACCTTGTGTACCTGGCTTTCATGGGTATTAAGGAATCAAACCTGGGTGCTTAGGCTTTGAAGGCAAACATGTTCAGTTCATTGCTAAGCCATATCTCTAGCGCCATTCTTACATAATTATAATCCCCTGTCTTTACTTTGATTTAGATCCCATGTACCAGCCATTTTGCTCTCTTTAGTCCTGAAACTCAAAAGATCTATCCCACCTGCTGCTGGCACCTCAACTACACATTAGTTCAAAGAAAATATATTGACATGACAAGTCTGAACAAAACAGGTTTACCATTCTCACGGGGAGTTAGAATGTTTTTTGTGAAGAAGAGCTAGGAATAGAAAGAAACTCTCCATCAAGCTAGTAAACGTTTCTTCTGGTTGTGAGCGTTGGGCAATCAGCTGAATGCTGAATGCTATACAGGATACTGCTCTTTTTTGTTTATTTTTATTTATTTATTTGAGAGAGAGAAAGGCAGGCAGCGGGGGCGGGGGGGGAGAGAGAGAGAGAGAGAATGGGCGCGCCAGGTCTTCCAGCCACTGCAAACAAGCTCCAGACGCGTGTGCCCCCTTGTGCATCTGGCTAACGTGGGTCCTGGGGAATCGAGCCTCGAACCGGGGTCCACAGGCTTCACCGGCAAGCCCTTAATCGCTAAGCCATCTCTCCAGCCCAATACTGCTCTTTTAAAAACAGATGATAGAATTTACAAGAGATCTGAGAAGAGAGAAAATAGAAAACATGACAGAAAAACAGATTTCTATAAAATGAGCTATTCTACACTAGGTATGGAGTCACAAATTCAGTCTTTTTGTTGTTGTTCTGATTTTTGTGGGAGGCTCTTACTTTAGCCCAGGATGACCTGGAACTCACCCTGTAGTCTCAGACTAGCTTTGAACTCACAAAAATCCTACCTTTGCCTCCTGAGTGCTGGGATTAAAGTCATGAACTATCATGACAGACTACAAATTCAATCTTTGAGACTGTATTATCTTTCTAAAACTGTATGCATTTATCAAAAAAAATTGCCCTTTGATCTTTTATGTGTTTATTTTAAACATCAATTTTTTTTTGAAAATGAACTTTTACTATAACACTTTTACTATTACAGACCTAACAAAAGCCAGGGAGGTATTAGGTAAATATTATTTGAGAAATATTTGATTTGTTTCTTAAATTTATAGTCCTAACTGAAGATCTTGATTTCCTGGTAAAATCAAATATGTTACAACTTTTTATTATATAAACTGCATTTATACTGTCATAATAGTTTGCTTAAATAAATTAAAATATGGCATTAGGAGAGCAGAATTAGAGATTTTGGTCCCATTTTATGTAGGGAGATTAATTACTACTATGTTCCTGGGAAGATGTCAATTTTTCTCCAGAATTTATTTGTATTAGGTATAATGTGATGAGATAAGAGATAATTACTATTCTAGCATATATCCTCACCACAAGTATTCAAATGTCTCATGTTAATTACTTCTTAGGAAAACATATATTTAATTTTTTTTTTTTGTTTCTTTATTTATTTGAGGGTGAAGAGGCGGGGGAGGTGGGTAGGGAATGGGCACACCAGGGCTTCCAACCACTGCAAACGAACTCCAGATGCCTGTGCCACCTTGTACATCTGGCTAACGTGGGTCCTGGGGAATCGACCCTCCAGCAGGGGTCCTTAGGCTTCACAGGCAAGTGTTTAACCGCTAAACCACCTCTGCAGCCCAGGAAAACATATTTTTAAAAATTCTTTTTTTTTTTTTTTTGGTTTTTCGAGGTAGGGTCTCACTCTGGTCCAGGCTGACCTGGAATTAACTCTGTCATCTCAGGGTGGCCTTTAACTCATGGCAATCCTCCTACCTCTGCCTCCTGAGTACTGGGATTAAAGGCGTGCACCACCATGCCCAGCTTAAAAATTCTTTTGATGGAGAGATGGCTTAGTGGTTAAGGCACTTTCCTACAAAGCTAAAGATCTATGTTTAATTCATCAGGACCCACATAAGCCAGATACACAAGGTGGCACATACCTCTGGAGTTCATCTGTAGCAGCTGGAGGCCCTGGCATGCCCATTCTCTCTCCCTCCCACCTCTCTCTCTCTGATAAATAGAGAAAGTCTTGTTCCCTATAGATAAAATTTCTAATATTTAATATGAAAACCATTTTCCAGTGCTGTGATTACAGACATACCACCACATGCAGCTGAGAATAATATTTAGATTAGTGCTTCTTTCAATTTATAACTTCTTTAAATTTATAATCTTACTCTTGCTTTCTTTGTGTATTGGATGTTAGTAATACACTTTATATTCATTATATTCCTTTATGACCAAAGTTTACATTATTCCTAGAAAGGGGAAGGTGAAAGTAATCCCAATTATAAGCTAACATATCAATTTTAAAATTGTAAAAAAAATTGCCATAAGAAACATAGACCTATTAAAAGCAGTCTATGTAGACTCATAAAAGTCATGAGATATTTTCTGAAGTCATAGAAGTACCAAAGATCTCTCCTATGCAAATATTTTCTACATGTCAGTTCTCTTATGAGATAACATACTTTCAAATGTAACTGAATCCTTAAAATTCAATTTAATGAATTTCATTTGGCTATATCCGTTTATATGTTTTGTATACATGTGTATATACTTCATTTAAACAGAAAATACTACCTAATACCAAGTAACAGATTTTAAGGAGGGAAATTGAAGAAGAAAACCTTATTACATGGTGGCAGAACATTGTGTCAAGCCATTCTTATAAAATAAATAGGGTTTTAAAATTTATGGAATGAAATGATGTTTGATATTTGGCTATACTACAGAATTGATAAATTAAGCTATGAGCATATTTATTGCTATACACTTTGGGGATAAAATTTACACTCAGTAAATTTTATTTTTGAGTATATTGTATGTTATTTTTTTCCATAGTCACCATGCTATACAATAGATCTCTGGGACGTTTTCCTTCCAGATAGCTGAGATCTTTTTCCTTTTAACCAACATACATCCCACTACCACCTATATGTGCTAACCGTACTCACTCAATGATCCTATTATTATAGTTTCACCTATTTGTGTGATCATGCAGCATTTTTTTTCTCATGCATAGCTCACATAGAAAAATGTGATGCAGTTCATGTGTTTATCAAAGACAAGTCTTATTCTCATTGTGTGTTCTTATCAGTTCTGCCCAAGATTAGTTGACAATAGTGTATGAATTCTTTCTAACACTTTCTGCTTTGTTCTATGAGTACTATATTTGTTTTGTGACATTAGCATTATTTTAAAAATGTACCTTTATATATTTTGAAAAGAGGTGTGATGCATTCAGCTTTTTCTTTTCTGCTAAAGATCACTTTAGCTTTCTGGGCTAATATATATAGGGTTTGTTCAATGGGGTACTGATAGAAAGTGGTCATCCATTGAAAAGAATATGACACTGAAGATCTGTTTTGGATGTAAAAACTCATTAGTGGCAAGCACAACACAAAACTATTGTGTTAATTTCCCTGAATTAAATTCCATGTTATATACAATAGAGAAGAGTTGAAATAATAAAATAATAATATATCTACCCATAATTGGTATAAAATCTGAACAGTGGCATTTAAACAAGAATATTCATGGAATTATCATTCACATTATCATGAGACTGTGTTCTTTACCAAGTATAAAATTCAACCTTCCATAAGTATTACATTATTTCATAGAGTAATCCAAAGACAAAGATTTTATAAATCTTTGAATTTCACAAAAGTTCTGCATTGGCAAAGTACATGCCCAAGGTCACCCCTTTAAGACAAATAGAGCCAGTACTTGAATGCACACAGTCTGAATCCAGAAGATTCCTTTCAAACTATAAATGTGTGTGCATGAATATTCATATTTAATTGTCTACATCTCACACCAATGCCACTTGTAATGATAATCTGCATTGTATATGCAGAGAAGATAGATAGAAAGATGATATAGTAACCCTACTCCAGTAATGATAAAGAAAGATACTGGCACAAGCTTCTATCAGAAGGATTTTTTTTAATCATAATTCCTTTTGAAAGCATTTTAAAATCATTGAAATAATTTCCTTTGGATACAATTAAACGTTAGTTTTTTTTGTTAGTGTGATATCATTTAACTTTAGAGTGAAGTGTCACTCCTTCATCAGAAGACACTCTAAGTGAACCACCATAAAACATCGTTTACTCAAGTACTATGAAAAAAAAAGGGCTTGTGCCTTCAATGACATTCAATAGGTTCAGGAATTTATTAAAGTTTCCCAGATTTCCAGCTACCTGGCTGGTGGAGGTATCATTGGGCAGATTCTGGGTTTCAGTCCTAAGGTGTGGTGGTGGATTTGGAATTTCAGTCTAAAGGTATGCAAAGAGCCTGAGTTCACCTGGAATTCCTAAGTGTGCTTGTGTGTGTGGTGTGGCTTTTGGGAATTTTTTTCTTTCCTTTTTTTTTTTTTTTTTTTTTTTGGCCTGGGGTGTCTCTCTCTCTCTCTGCTTGATTGTTTAAGAGGGGGCCAACTTCTTCTGCCATTGTGGAACTTCTCCTAGAACTGTAAGCTTCAATAAATCCCTTTCTCCAAAGCTATGCCTGGCCTGGCAGTTTATTTCAGTGACCTGGAAGCTGTCTGCAACAGAAATTGAAACCAAGGCATGAGATAAGGTGCCACAATGAATCTAACTTAGGTGGATTGTGGTGTTTTGGAACTTGTGTGGTAGCAGATTAGGAAACTTGGTGTTTGCACCTGAAGATGCCTTCTGAAGTGGTAAACCAAGTATTCTGGACTTTTCTGATGAGAGTTTGAAAATGCTAAGTACACAGAGAATTGAACTTGGAGGCTTGGGTTATGAACTTTCTAAAGTGAAGGAAAGATTGCACAGAACTTTGTTGGAACTGGGATTCTAGCATAAGGGCTGGCTGTATTCTGCTGCCCAGGCCCAGAGAGTTTGACCAGAGTTAAATTTAGAATGGACTGATGTTCTTGGCTAAAGATATTGGAATGAGAGATTTAAGATTTTAAGTTGGAAAACCTTAAGCAAATTAAAATTATAGACGCTGAAACTGGTTTTAGGTTACTGAAACTGTTATTGCCAAACACATTAGCAAGCTTAAGGAAGATGGCCCAACTGCTTTACATTAAGACAATGGAGAGGATTCCTGAGGAACTATTATGATAGACATGCAAATGCTTTTGGAAAGACTTTACTGGAAAATGAATCTGTACTTCAAGGTCATGATTTATTTTGTTCCTGAATTAAGAATATCACTGTGTCCTGAATATCCAGTATTGATTTCAGAAGCAAGAAAAATGCATACAGTGGTTATGAAATGCACATACTACAAGGAGCCACTACTGAGTTACAGCATATAGGCAGGGCCTGATCATGAATAGGCTAAAAGAGCCTTTGGAAGATGGACCATGGTTTTCATGGAGACCTGACCATATATTTTGTATATACCAAAACTCTGCAAGGGCTTCTGTGGAGGCTGTTGTCTAGAGATGGAAGTTTTCCCTGGATACCTAGCCCAGCTAGAGGAATTAGAATTGGAAAATCTGGAGAGGGTCAGTCACCAGTTTTGATATCAGACTTGAACTGCAGAATTTTGATAGTTGTTGAGTTTGCATTGTGTTAGTCTCTTCCTGTTATGCCTTGTACCAGATGAAAATGCTTACTCTTTGCCATTGCATGTTGAAGTTTATAACTTGTTCGATTTTACAGGACTCACAGCTAAGAGACAGACTTAAATCTGAGGTGAGATTTGGTACTTTGGAACTATCTTAAGTTTATAAAGACTGTGGAGACTTTGAAATTGGATGGATATCAGTTTACAATATGAGATGGTTTTTAATCTATTGAGTGCCAGGGGTGAAATGTACTAGTTTGAATAGAGGCCTTCCCCCCATAGATTCAGGAGTTTATTAAAACTTCTTAGATTTCCAGCTACCTGGTTGGAGAAGAAATCACCAGGTGGATCTTGGGGTTCAGCCATAAGATGTGGTCGTGGATTTGGACTTTTAGTCTAAAGATATGCAAAGTGTTTGTATTCACCTGGAATTCCTAAGCATGCTTATGTATGGTGTGGCTTTTGGTATTTTTTTTTTTTTTTTTTTTTTTTTTTGGCATGGTGCTTCTCTCTCCCTGCCTAGTTGTTTAAAAGGGGACCAAATTCTTCTGCCCTTATGGAACTTCCCTTAGATCTGTAAGTTCCAATAAATCCCTTCCTCCATAACTACACCTGGTCTGGCAGTTTATCTCAGTGAACTGGAAGCTGTCTGCCACAACAGTTATTACTGAGATGAGGTTCTCAGCATATAAGTAGCATGTGTCTCCTCTATCATATTTGTATTTGTGAATTGATTTGGCACAGTAGAAATGTGATTAAGAAAGTAAGAATGACTTCAGCATTAGACACATGTAGCTTCTATCATGAATCTAACTTAAATTCATTCAGTTATAGCAAAGCAATATTTCTTAGAGACACAAATAGTTTATACATTTCATAGTGCACATGTTTGATTATATTGCCTTTTTTTAAGTTTTAGAAAATGTTGTGGAGCTGTAGGGATGATTGTGCTCTTAAAGTTACCTGCTTGCAAATATTACTGATCTGGTTCAATTCCCCCCAAACACCCATGTAAGGTTTTCCAGGCATTTGTTTGCAATGGAAAGCGACCCTAGCATATGCACACACGCATACACACACACACACATTCATGTGTATGTGCAAATAAATAAATAAAAATTAAAAACAAAATGGTGTGCTATCACAATATTTGTTAAAAGTTACATGTAATCAATATACTATAAAATGAGCTTAAGATATCTAAATATTTTTTCTTAGTCATAATGTTTTAAACAGCTATTTATTTGGGATGACTGTCACATAAGTAACATATGGAACAAAACAAAAGCTTAAAGTATGTGGTAAAATGATGCACTGTTTCTTTTTGGGAAACCTCAGTTTGTATATTAATATCATTTTTAGGTATACCAGATAGGAATAGTACAAATTGCTATTTTTTTTAAATTCCTACTGGAATCCAATACAAAATGATTCCATAAGAAGCATATGTACTAGGAAATCAATAGGAATCCACCAGTAAAAAACAAAATCTACAAAAATTGAGTGAAATACACCATACCTCAGTTATTCTTTTGTGTTTTGGAGTTGTGTTCATAACTCTGATTTTCTTTTGATGATCTTGCCTTCTCTCATAGTATTTCTTAGGAAAAAAATAAGGCCCAGACATAATGAACTTAAGTGAGATACAGTTTATCATAATGTATTTGTGTAAGTGAAAATGATATAAGACAATGAATTCTGGGCTCAGGAGGATCTTATGTGTGGAGTGGATCAGGAGGGCATGGTTCAGATCATGAGGTGGCGATTCAAAAAGTAATTGTTGAGTGAAGGAATACACAAATCAATGTCACTGAGTGGGGAAAGCCTTGAATCAAGGAGCCCTTGTATGTTGCCTCTTGGTTTAATGCCAAGGCTCCTTGACACAGACCTTTCTTCTACAGAGGTGTCTTTTGAATCTTCTTTTTTCCATTATCACTTCTTGCTATTCCTTATTAGTTTTAAACACAGTAGTATAGCATATTTGCTTTTACTGAGCCATCCAAATTTCCTAGCCAACTATCAAGGACACAGAGTAAAGCTTTAAAATGTTAAGAATTTTTCTACAAATACGGAAATAATCTTATACTTCCAAGTACCCAAAGAATATTTAATAAGGAAGAGTTTTGTTTATTTGATTGATAATCAGAGATTTATTAAATTATTAAGCTATTAGAAAGGTAAGCACATGTTTCCTATAATTTTGGACATAGGCAATTCTTTCCCAACTGGATTTTATAACTAATTAACTAACAAAAAAATTCAAATTATCTGTTCAAGGCAGTATTTGAGATTTGCATATGGGCTGTATTTTCATTGGATATATAAAAATTGTTCCAGCTGGGGAGATGGCTTAGTGGTAAAGGCATTTGCCTGCAAAGCCAAAGGACCTAGGTTCGATTCCCCAGGACCCACATAAGCCACATGTACAAGGTGGCACATTCATCTGGAATTTGTTTGCAGTGGCTAGAGGCCCTGGCATGCCTATTCTCTCTGTCTCTCTGTCTCTGTCTCTCTCTTTCTTTCTCTCTCCCTCTCTCTCTGCTTCTCTCTCTCTCAAATAAATATATAAAAATAAAAGTACTTTTAAATAATGTTCAAGTGAGTGAGAAAAAGGAATAAGTAAAGTTTTTTTTTCAATTTAATTTCAAAGGAGGTTTGACTGGCAACAAAATATAATGTTCAACTATGTGCAAATGGGTAAAAGTAAAGCACTTGTACAGATCAATAATTGCCCAGAGGATACATTATATATGAAATATAGTTTGCTTCTTTATAGCCCTTCCATTTTTAATTTTGTTACTTTATTTCCATTTGCAACATTAATATTATTTTTGTATAACATTTTATGAAAATTTGTAAGTCTCATTGAAAATATAGGTAAAACCCTATTCTTTAATCTTACAATGAAATCTTTGGATAGGAAGGCAGAGAAATTTCATTTAACTGTATGTTTATTCAAAGAATAACATGTTCTTTAAATATAATTTGAAAACTCCATACTCTGACATTTTTTGGCACATATAATAATATAAGAAAATTTACATTATAACATTAACATTAGTCATCACAGAAATACATGAGGGTAGCTATTTTCATAATTTAGAGACTTTGCACACATTGACTCAGCATTTAAATATTACGACTGAACTTGTATTTATCAAATCTACAAATATTATGATTATTTATAATGAAGCAAAGCATTTGATTGATTTAGGAATATGTTTATAAAATTGAAAACCAAAATAGTTGATTCCACATTTTTATATCAACATAAAATAAGTGCAAATTACAGGCAAAACAAACCCCAAAAGGAGAAACACTGAGAGTATATATGCAAATCCTTAAATAACGCAGATTTGACTGAAGGACTAAACATCTTTTCAATGAGGACAGTTAAATACGGTTAAAATTTGTATAATTTTACACAAATATAGTGTATGAGTATATAACACCATTATAGTACTTGGATCTTCAGGAAAATAACCAGCTCTAAATACAAGAGAACAAGCATGGTTTACTATATAAAGTGTTTGTTAATACTTTATATGATTTAGTAGAGATCTTTTCTTAATAACCACACTGTAGATAAAGCCAAGGAAAAAAATATTTTTTGAGACTATAAAATAAAAAGAGATAGTAAATTAAAAAAAGAAAAAAACAACTAGGTTTTACTCAGGAGATAAATTTGTAATTAAATGCACTTTTGTCCAAAGCCTACCACCCGGGATTCAGTTCCCTAGAACCCATGTAAAGTGAGATGTAAAATGAGGCAAGCATCTGTGAGCACAGTGCCCATGACAGTGAAGGTGGAGCCAGGAGAATCCAAAACTGGAGGGCCAACTAAGTCTGACATTGCCTCATAGACTGGCAGTTGTTTGCAATGCAAGAGATCCTGTCTCAAAGAAGGTAGATCACAGACACGTCAAAGTTGTTCTTTGACCTCTACATGTGCTTCTTGGCACACACATTAATACTGGTAAACACACACACACACACACACACACACACACACACAGAGAGAGAGAGAGAGAGAGAGAGAGAGAGAGAGAGAGAGGGAGAGAGAGAGAAAAAAATAAATAAAATTTTAGAAAACTAAGAGAAACAGGTAGAGAAAGAAAAAGGGTAAGAGAAGATAATTTCTTTTTGTTAATCTAAACAAAAAACATGAGTAAGCACAAATACTGAGCTGAGAGTATATGGGAAGCAGAATTAATTCTTTATATATCTTCTTTGGAAAATAAAATATTTTGAAACACTTTTTAAAAGAGTTTGACAAGTTTTAGGGGTATAGCTCGGTGGTAGAGCACTTACCTCACATATAAAATACCTGAGTTTTCTTTCAAGCACAGAAAATAAAATTCAATACTCTCTTCAGATTCTTTTTGTGAGGAGAAAGGTTTTCTGCTCTTAGTCTATCTTGCTTCTCATGATACATTAATCCAAAGAACTGTAGAATTTTTTTTCTTACTTCAAAATTACAAGGAATAAACAGAGTGCTGAAATAATGTTACCACACATTTTGTCATTTTACATTTAGCTCCTAAGAAGATTAACTACCCCCATTTAATTGCTCAGAGTTGGAAAGCAGGTTCCAGTTAATATCTAATGGAGAAAAGAGGGAGACGGATTGAGGGCAAGTGAGTATGTGTGGTGAGTCAATGGGCTTAATAGAAGAGTGCAGTAGACTGATTTATACATCTAATGGAAGAAAAGAACACCAAAAAATCCGTCCTACAAAATCTTTTGTCAGAAGCTCTGGCTTAACAGCCAAAGGACAAAGAAAAAATCAACAGCAAGGTCATGACAGACTCTATGCTTTCAAATAAGCCTAGTTATTCTTTAGTCTTCTTTATATAAATACATTTATGTGCATATACAACTCCCATTTTCTCTGTAAACACTAACCAGTGTTACACTTGAAGGGTTCTGTGGTTACTAACTTCTATGTGCATGCCATGACAGAGAGGGTATAGTGTCTGTGAATCACCATGGATATAAAGGTGCTCCAAAATTCTTCCCATCAGCAGCCAGTGGTATTGACATTACCCTGGATTCCATGCTTGAACAATTTATACCATTTCCCAGCTCTGTACAATGCATAGAATGAGATTGGGCCAAACGCAGAAGTCACGTTGCTCATACAGGCAATGTGGATAATAACTCCCTACCTGGCCTTCAGCATATGCTTTCATCAAACATGTCAAAATTTACAAAGGATTCACAATTGTTACACATATATAAATCTGCTCTAAAAAATTTGGAGTGAGCCCACCTAGCTGTATGGATTTAGTTTTAGTTTTAAATTGTTTTGTTTACATAAAGCTATTTTTAAGAAACTGTATAGTGCATTTTAATGTACTTTGAGCATATTCCTCCATGCGCTCATAATTTCCTCTGTCATACTCCTTCCTTCTTTGTTCCCATGCACTAGTTTCTACTTCCACAGGCAAGTTTCTACTTTCCTGTCATCTGTGTATAAACATACATCTATACTATCTTCAAGTCATATATTAACTATAGAATCAGTAAATGTATTTGGATAACAGTTTTCAGTATAAGAATGACCTTCTGTAATCATAATGGGCAGTGGAGTATTAAAATGGTCTCCACACTTAGCAAAAGAATAAAAAGAATAAAAGCCATTAGATTGGAATAAGATTTTTTGAACACAGAGCTGAATTATAGGAATGGTATATATAGCCATTATAGCATGGCAATATGGTTTCTACTCTTTAAAGCATAGCTGAATTGGCTATTATCTGGAAAAATATTAAATAATGCCTCAAAATTTTAAAAAATGCAATGTTTTATTAATCAGTGAGCAATAATTAACACATCATAGGCTACATATATGCAAAGGAACATAGGGTTTTGTTATCAAAATATTTATAACAACCCTCAAATACAATGCAAAGAAGAAAAGATCATTTCTGGACTTATAAATTAAAATTAGTATAGAAAATTTGTACATGGAAGTAAGACTTAAGTATCACTGTTCCACTTTGAAATGTATATAAAAATCAGTGAAGTCATCAAACTCTGGACTCTTTTTCCAATAAAGTTAAAAATTCAAGAATCATAATAGAAAGATACAGGTAAATATTTAAAATGAGGTCACGTAATTCAAAACACAAAGGTGTTTTACTCATGGTGTAGTTAGAATGTTCTCTCCGGTGACATAAGTTTTGATGTAGCCCTAGATTCCTACTTGTAAATGCATCCCTCTTCTTAGATTCCTATTTGTGGTTACATTCCTCTTCTTAGATTCCTATTTGATAGGTGCACTTAGCATTGTGTGCCTAGTTTGCATCACTGTGCAATTAGATTTGAATGAATGTGTATATGTGCACATTTATGTTTTCATCCATATAGCTGGGATTACAGGCCTAAACTACCAGACCTATATTAAATTCATTAATTTCAAGTCTCTATGCATATGTTTATCTTCACCGTTATTCTCTTCCAAAAAGTGGAAATATTTTATTTAAAATCTTCAAAATTTCAATTGAAAATTATAAATCTATATTTCAAGGAAAATGTAAAAGTAGGACCTTGTGAGGGCAATTGAAAAAGAATAGGACATATGGGACAGGTGGAAAAAGCAACACAGTACTGATAGACAGGATGTAATATCCAGAAAATAATTATTCTATAATCTTACAAATTGTTCCCTGAATCTCAAAGTACAACATAACTGTTCTTTCTCATTGGAATAATTATATTTAAGCATACATTAATTTATTAATATGTCAAAACAATAACATGAGTTTTTCCTTCCCTTAACAAAAGACTTCATATTTATTTGCTATCTTCTTAGTACTGTATGGACTCAAAGGTACTATTAAGTTAACACTGAAGTTTTAAATCCAAGTTTTCTTTTTTGTATGAAATGGTTCTGATACAAATTATTTTGTTCATAGTCTTTTTTATCCTTAACTTAGATTTAATTTTTGCTGGGTTCATTTCCTACCTATAGTGTCTTAGTAAAGTACTATTCATTTGAGTCTTTTTAGGATGTGATTTTCATTCAATTGTTTTGTGTGTGTATATATATATGGAGAGAGAGAGAGAGAGAGAGAGAGAGAGAGAGAGAGAGAGAGAGTGTGATGGGGTGGTCAAGACCAACAGACTGATCCTTTTTTATGCCAGAGAAAGAGGGAATTGGCATGCCAGGGCCTCCAGCCACTGTCATCAAACTCCAGACACATGTGACCTCTTGTGCACTCCCTTGTGCACATGTGCCACATTGTATGCTTGCATCACTGTGCGTCTAGCTTATGTGAGATCTAGAGAGTTGAAAACGAGTCCTTTGGCTTCACAGGCAAGAACCTTCCTTAACTACTAAGCCATCTCTCTAGCCCCAACTGCAATATTTTTGGAGTTATTTTCTAAGGGTGTTTTTGCCTCCTATAATTTTCTCAGAGAGTATATCTCTGCTATTCCTTTTTCCCTTTCCGTTTTTCTTCCTCTGTGGCCTTCTTTAGTAGTGAAAACATGGAATTATTCTTTTCTGATTGAATTGCTCTGTCTCCTGGACTTCATTGGTATGGATGAAATGTGTGATCAATTCTTTTTCTTTTGCTGCCATGAAGCTTTTATAATTTTCTGATCATCATTGGAAGAGATAAAATTTTACCAGGCTAAGACAGGATTAGAAGCCACAAAATCATAAATAAGGTTAAAATAATAGTATTTTATTTTAGTACACAATAGATTTGAAAATTTAAAGACAGATTCATTAGAAACCAAAGAAGTATTTTACTTATGGTGATAAGTTCTGTGTTTTTAAATATAAAAAAGGAGCAAATTGGGACAAGAACAAGTAGCTTGTTCTGAGCAAGTTTTAATTGATTCATTTAGCTAACCACACTCTGGCACACTCTGGCAGTGTGGGTGTCATAAACCCTTTCTTCCCAAATAGCATTCTCTATAAGGAAGTTGAAGACTGAAGGCCTGTGTCAGTGAGCTTGACTCTTCAAGGTGATTTCTTAGGCTCACAAAGAAACTTTTGATGTCATCTAACTTATCTTACATAGTATTTCCTCAGGTGTACGTCTTCTTTTCAGTACTCTCAGTTTTTAAAAACTCAATAATATTCTTCAGTGTTGCTGGAAATCCTATCATTTAGCTTCTCAAACCATTAATTAAGCTTGAAGCATTCCATTTTTCAATTTTTATTGAATATGTTAAATTCACAGATCACATTTCATGTGAGTTGTTAAAATTCTTATACTAAAAATGTCAATATCCAACATACTCAACTCCTTAAAGTTATTTTCTATAAAGCATGCATTTTTAAAATATGTTTGAATAAGATAAAAATACAGTTTAGCTTATGAAGGCTTATATTTATGACATAAAATTCTCATTTTCTAATTATAACCATTTTACATTTTGTCTATGAATAAATCATTTTGTCTCTAGATCACAAGTTCAGGAAATTGTTGTGAGAATTAAATGCAATAATCTTGTGGAAAGCAATACCTATGCCATCATAGGTGCTTAATAAATATAAAGGGCCTATATTAAAGAACCCAAGGACTCTGAGTTTTCTTTTTATTATGTATTTATTTATTATTTATTTATTTATTTGAATAAGAGAGAAAGAGGCAGATATATAGAAAGAGAATGGACACTCTGAGGCCTCCAGTCAATGCAAGTTAATTCCAGATACATGAACCACTCAGTTCATTTGGCTTTATCTGGGTACTGGGGAATTAAACCTGGGCTCTTCAGCTTTGTGGACAAGTGCCCAACAACAGACCCATTTCTCCAGCCCAATGAGAAGTTTTATGATCCTTCATTATATTTTTTAGAATTAAAGCATAGTATTTTAACCATATTTTTATTTACTTGCAAGCAGAGAAAGGAGAGGGGGAAGGAAAATGGGGATCATATGAATGGAGCAAGGTCTCTTGCTCTGCAAATGAACTCTCAATGCATGTATCACTTTGTTCATCTGGAGTTGAGTACTGCATGATCAAAACCAGTCTAGCAAACTTCTCAAACAAGCTGCTGAATCATTGCCACAACATCAAAATCATACTAATTTTGACTAATTGGTAACTAATTTTTAGTTACCAATAAATTTTATTTTTGGTCATGATCAAGGAAGTTAAGGAAACTGAACAGAGAGAATCCTTGAGACCTTGCTAGGGTCCTGGCAACAATCACTACCCAGCTGCTTCTTGGTTCTCTGTTGCCCCTCTTTGAATTTTTGACATTGAAATTCACTTGAAGTAGAAACATAAGTTAACATAGCACCACATTTTATGACAATCTATTCTTGAGCTATTGGCAAGTTGACACATTAGAGACAGATTCTGTATTTATTACATGTAGATGAAAAATATCTTGCCCATTATACCTAGTGAAGATGTTCCATGGCACACAGTGCATTTCCAAGGTTGTGGTCAAGATTTCTTTCCTATTAAAATCATAGCAAGTGATCATCTCCAACTCCACCACCAGCAAAGGTACTTGTGCTGCAATGGCCTGAGTACTTGTATTTCAGAGAACGATGAAATAGCAATTGCACTAGTAGTTCTCATTTTCTTGTTATGCCTGACATTTCTGACACATGACTGTTGCACAGAAGTTGCCAATGGCATAAAACAGGGCAAGCTTGGGCTCCACTGAATCATAGAGAACAGATGTTCCAAACAAACAGACCAAAACACATGGTGATAAATTGTAATCCCAAGGCTTGAGTTTTTAGAGGAAAATAGTATTCTGTTGTGGTATAGAACAATGAAAAATTATATACAAATTGTATACAGATTATATATAGAAAATTCACCATTATGAAACAATTATATTTTCAGAATTTTTTTTCATTTTAACTAGAATAAATTGACTCACCTATCAATATAGTTTATATTTTTGAAGTATAGCTAATGGTAAAATCTGTCCTTATGATTCTTAAAATATTTTTTCCAATAAATATGTGACTAGGAGATATACAGTTAAAGATTCTCCAATGTAGTTCTTGATGCTTTTGGTTCAACACTGCTTATTTGTGCAGTGAATAAGGAGCTTGAGATTAATTTTTAATATTTTACCTCAGATCAATAAACTACATACTAAAATAGCTAGGAATTCAGGAATTTATGTAAGCATATCTACTTTGGCCAGACATGGTGGTACGTTGCTTGGAGAGTGTGGTAGTGGAATACAGGTTCAAAGTCTGACTGGCTAAACAGTGACAACTTGCCTGGAAAAAAAAAAAAAAAGCTGACTTTGTAAACAAGATCCTATTTTCCTACAGTTTTCAACATGTCAAAGAAGAGAAGCCATGCTTGGTCAATCTGCTCGAAACCTTTAAAATTCATCACACTTTAAGTGATGATTAGGTTGGCACAGTATAGTGTAGTCACAATGAACTGCCCAGCAAGGACTCTATAGCAGACATTTCCAAAGCATAAACACATGCTTTACACTTCCCTGCTATAGCTGCTTCAGTTCCCATCTGACACCTGAGATGTAGAGAGGAAAGGAGGGCGTGCCATACAACAGATGAGAAACACAGGTGTTTAAAGTTCTGTAGAGTTAATGTGAGTCTCAGACTGCCACTTGTATTTCATGATAAAATGGAATTAGTTTTGAATTAGGAAGACACAATTTGGGATTAAGAGGTGGCTCAGTAGTTAAAGTGTTTGCCTGCTCAGACTAAGGACCCAGGTTCAATTCCCTAGAACCTACATAAGCCAGGTGCACACATGTCTGGAGTTCATTTGGAGTGGCTGAAAGCCCTGGTGTGCCCATTCTCTCTCTTTTGCTCCCTCCCTGTCTCTCAAATAAATATAGAAGACATAATTCCAAGCTTCTGAGATGAGTACTGCTCTGTGGAGGAAAGGACAAGGGGAATCCCACATATTCAGAGAGAATAAGTAGTCGTAATTGTGTGTGTGTGTGTGTGTGTGTGTGTGTGTGTGTGTTAATCCTGTCATTGTGATCTCTAAAAGGAGAATGAGAGAATGAAAGAGAGAGTGAGGGAGGGAGACATATGGTGTAACAAATCTTGAAAAATTTAAAAATAATCAAATGTCTCTTACTGGGACTTAAGTCACTGTCCCTCACCTTGTAGTCACAGATCCCCATTTAATCTTCTGTTTCCTTATATTGGATATATGTGCAATCTGACAAAATAACTTTGCCATAAAATAATCTACTTTTCTACACAGAAAGTTATAATATTGTTTTATTCTTTTCTCTCTATCTTCTGACATAAGGCTCTTTATCTTCAAATATTATAATAGACACAGATATCTGTTTCTTCAAAAAAAAAATCTTCTGTTTTTCTCTATACATAATGCTCTGTCCCTTAAACAGTTTCTTGAAGATTGCCTAGGTCACAAGTTTCATGGACCATAAATCCTTCAGGTTCTATCTTCCAAGACTGGTAAAGCTATCCTGGTAATAACAAAGAGTTCTTACCTTAAGTGCATCTTATACAGGATGCTACCTTGATGACTTCTTTTCCTCTCTCCATCTTCCAAAGTATTCTTAACCAGCACTTAAGCTTTACTGGGCTTCTTTCACATTTCTTTAACCTATGATAAAAGCAAGGAGACTTAGTGCTTCCTTCAAAGCTCCCCACACTCCCAAGTGTTTTTCATAAACACTGATGTTTCTATCCGCATTGATTTGAGGACCACAGTGCTGATAACTCACTGAAAATAACTACAGGAAAACCTTAGAAGACTTGGTGAGTTGAAAAAAAGGGGTGTAGTGTGAGGACACATGGATATAAAGAGCAAAAATAGAAAGAGTCTAACACAGGTGGAGCAAGGAGTTTGGGGGGAATGGTTGACAAGCTCCACTATCTGATAAATTCCTTCAAATTAGGAGCAGTATCTTATGCACCTAACACATTGTCTTAAAACAAACTTTGTAAATTTTTGTCAATAAATAGAATGAATTCAACTAAAAAATAAATATGGAAGTAAAGAAAGATATTGATAATCTTAATTAAATTTGAGATCCTTCAATGTATACATAGGCCACATAAATAGTAGATATTTTTGCACCCAGCCTAAAACTTAGTTTCAAACATTTAACTTTCAGTGATTACAAGACACACTTGTATTTCTGAAGCATCTATATATATGGTTCTTTTAACAATGATAGACATTCTGCTTTCTTCTCTGGTTTTAAGATGTTTACCCTAATAAAAGGAAAAAAATTCTACATCTAGAAATAAAAGTAGTAATTATGTACCATGATGCAAGTGAGATGGAGACACTTTATCAAATCAGATTTCAAATGAAGAGTAAGTTATAGAACAAATAATCTGTTGGAGCAGTCTAATGCCCAAATTTTCTTCTTCATATCTGGGTAGACCACCTGCTAGTTTCTTTCAGCTTAATGCAGTTATGTTACCATGAATGCATCAATATCTGCTGTTTTCTACTGTAGTAGAATGAATATAAAATGTCCCTTGTAGAGCTGGAAAGATGGCTTAATAATTAAGGTGTTTGGCTATGAAGAAAAAGGAAGCAGTTTCAATTCCCTAGTACCCACATAAGCCAGAAGCCCAAAGTGGCGTATTCCTCTGGTATTCATTTGTAGTGGCTGGAAGCCCTGGCATGTCCATTCTCTCTCTCTCTCTGATTCTTCCTCTTTCTGTTCATTCCTGTCTCTCAAATAAATAAATGAAATATAATTCTAAAATCATCCCTTGTAGGTTTCATTTTCCATCTGCTACTTTGTTGTTATCAAAAATTAATAAATCCTGCTATTGAGTTTACAAATTTCTTTTAACTGAGTTAACATTTGTCATTTCTTGAAAGGGTAGCCCAGACTTCCAATGGATGCAATAAATTTTCTTCTGTTTAAACAGAGTCTCAATTATATCATGCCTTTTGAAAACTTGTTGTGATCTTCCAGATTATAGATTCTGATATAGTGAGGGACAACTTACCCTCATATTTTAAAATTTAATTTAATTTAATTTTTTATCTTTTCACAATTTTTATTAACATTTTCCATGATTATAAAAAATATCCCAAGGTAATACCCACCCTTCCCCCCCACTTTCCCTTTTGAAATTCCATTGTCTATCATATTACCTCCCCACCTCAATCATTCTACTTACATATATACAATACCAACCTATTAAGTACCCTCCTCCCTTCCTTTCTCTTCCCTTTATATCTCCCTTTTAACTTACTGGCCTCTGCTACTAAGTAATTTCCTTCTCACACAGAAGCCTAATCATCTGTAGCTAGGATCCATATATGAAGGAGAACATGTGGTGCTTGTATTTCTGGGCCGGGGTTATCTCACTTAGCATAATCCTTTCCAGATCCATCCATTTTTCTGCAAATTTCATAACTTCATTTTTCTTTACCGTTGAGTAGAACTCCATTGTATAAATGTGCCACATCTTCATTATCCACTCATCAGTTGAGAGACATATAGGCTGGTTCCATTTCCCAGCTATTATAAATTGAGCACCAATAAGCATGGCTGAGGATGTACCTCTAAGGAAATTAGATGAGTCCTTAGGATATATTCCTAGGAGTGCTATAGCTGGGTCATATGGTAGATCAATCTTTAGCTGTTTTAGGAACCTCTACATCAATTTCCACAATGACTGGACCAGATTGCATTCCCACCAGCAGTGTACAAGTGTTCCTCTTTTTCCACTTCCCCGCCAACATTTATGATCATTTGTTTTCATGATAGTAGCTAATCTGACAGGAGTGAGATGGAATCTCAATGTAGTTTTAATCTGCATTTCCCTGATGACTAGTGCCGTAGAACATTTTTAGATGCTTTTATGCCATTCATAGTTCTTCCTTTGAGAATGCTCTATTTAGCTCCATAGCCAATTTTTTGATTGGCTTGTTTGATTCCTTATTATTTAACTTTTTGAGTTCTTTGTATATCCTAGATATTAATCCTCTATCAGATATATAGCTGGCGAAGATTTTTTCCCATTCTGTAGGTTGCCTCTTTGCTTTATTCATTGTGTCCTTTGCAGTAAAAAATCTTTGTAATTTCATGAGGTCCTAGTGATTAATCTGTGGTTTAATTGTCTGAGCAATTGGGGTTGTATTCAAAAAGTCTTTGCCAAGACCAATATGTTGAAGGGTTTCCTCTACTTTTTCCTCTAGAAGTTTCAGAGATTCAGGTCTGATGTTGAGGACTTTAATCCATTTTGACTTAATTCTTGTGCATGGAGAAAGAGAAGAATCTATTTTCATCCTTCTACAGATATATATCCAGTTTTCCCAATACCATTTGCTGAAGAGGCTGTCTTTTCTCCAATGAGTAATTTTGGCATTTTTATCAACTATAAGGTGGCTATAGCTCCCTGGACTTACATCTGGGTCCTCTATTCTGTTCCACTGATCTACATGTCTGTTTTTGTGCCAGTACCTTGCTGTTTTTGTTATCATGGCTCTGTAGTATAGGTTAAAATCAGGTATGGTGATACCACCAACCTTATTTTTGTTGTTCAGTATTATTTTAGATATTCGAGGTTTTTGTGATTACAAATGAATTTTTGGATTGTTATCTCTATTTCCATGAAGAATGACTTTGGAATTTTGATAGGGATTTCATTAAATGTGTAGATTGCTTTTGGTAAGATTGCCATTTTCACAATATTGATTCTTCCAATCCATGATTGGAGACTTTCTAGTGTCTTCTGCAATTTCTCGCTTGAGCATTTTAAAGTTCTCATTGTAGAGATCCTTTACCTCCTTTGTTAGGTTTATTCCAAGGTACTTTTTTTTTTTGATGCAATTGTGAATGGGAGTAATTCTCTGATTTCATCCTCTGTGTGTATGTTGTTAGCATATATGAAGGCTACTGATTTCTGTGTATTTATTTTGTATCCTGCTACATGGCTGTAGGTTTTAATCAATTTTAACAGTTTGCTAGTAGCGTCTTTAGGGTCCTTTATGTATAGAATCATGTCATCTGTAAATAATGATAACTTGATCTCTTCCTTTCCAATTTATATCCCTTTTATGTGTGTCTCTTGCCTTATTGCTATGGCTAATACTTCCAGTATTTTATTAAATAAAAGTGGGGACAGTGGACACCCTAGTCTTTTTCCTGATTTTAGTGGAAAAGCTTCCAGTTTTTCCCCATTTAGTAATATGTTGGCTGTAGGCTTGTCATAAATAGCTCTTATTATATTGAGATATGTTCTTTCTATTCCCAGTCTCTGTAGGACATTTATCATGAAGGGATGTTGGATTTTGTTGAATGCTTTCTCAGCATCTAATGAGATGATCATGTGATTTTTGTCCTTCAACCCATTTATATAATGTATTACATTTATAGATTTGTGTATATTGAACCATCCCTGCATCTCTGTGATAAAGCCTACTTGGTCACGGTGAATGATCTTTTTGATATATTATTGTATTCTGTTTGCTAATATTTTGTTGAGAATTTTTGCATCTATGTTCATGAGGGAGATTTGTCTGTAATTTTCTTTTTTTGTTCTATCTTTGCCTGGTTTTGATGCTGGGTTCATAGAACTAGTTTGGTTGAATTCCTTCTTTTCCTATTTCCTGGAAAAGTTTAAGAAGCAATGGTGTTAGTTCTTTCTTGAAGGTCTGGTAAAATTCAGCAATGAATCCATCTGGGCCTGTGCTTTTTTTAGTTGGGAGATTAGTGATAACTGTTCAGATCTCCATGCTTGTTATAGGTCTATTTAAATGATTAATCTCATCTTGATTTAGTTTAGGTAGGTCATATAAATCAAGGAATTCATCCATTTCTTTCAGATTTTCATTCTTTGTGGAATATATGCTTTTATAGTATGTCTCTATGATTTTTTTGAATTTCTCTGGAATCTGTTGTGATGTTACCTTGTTCATCTCTGATTTTATTAATTTGTGTCTCTTCTCTCTTTCTTTTGGTCAGATTTTCTAAGGGTTTATCAATCTTGTTTATCCTTTCAAAGAACCAACTTTTTGTTTCATTAATTCTTTGGATTTTTGTTTTGTTTTGTTTCTGTTTCATTAATTTCTCCCCTAATTTTTATTATTATCTTTATTATTTCTTCCTGTTCACTGATTTTTGATTTGCCTTGTTCTTCTTTTCCCAAGGCTTTAAGGCGAAGCATTAGGTTGCTTACTTGTGACTTTTCTAATTTCTTAATATAGGCACTTAAGGCTATAAATTTACCTCTTAGAACTGCCTTCATTGTGTCCCAGAGATTTTGATATGTTGTGTTTTCATTATCATTTGACTTTATAAAGTTTTTGATTTTCTCCTTATTTTCTTCATTTATCCATTCATCATTTAGTAGTGTATTGTTCAGTTTCCATTATTTTGTGTATGCTCTATAGCCTTTCTTGTTACTGATTTGTAGTTTAATTCCAATGTGGTCAGATAGAATGCAAGGAATTATTTCAATTTTCCTGTATTTGTTAAGATTTGCTTTGTGTCCCATGTATGGTCTATTTTAGAGAATGTTCCATGTGCTGCTGAAAAGAATGTATATTCTGCAGCCTTTGGATGAAATGTCCTGTATATATCTGTTAGGTCCATTCCTTCTATGAACTCATTTAGTCCAGATGCCTCTCTTTATTTTTTCCCCAGAATGGCCTGTCAATTGATGAGAATGGAGTATTAAAGTCACCCACCACCACTGTGTTTGGTGTTATCTGTGACCTTAGTTCTAATAGTGTTTGTTTGATGAATTTGGGAGCCCCCCATGTTAGGTGCATATATGTTTAGGATTGTAATGTCCTCCTGTTGGAGTGTGCCCTTAATCAATATAAAGTGACCTTCCTTATCTTTCTTGACTAACGTTGGACTGAAGTCTGCCTTGTCTGATATTAGGATAACAACCCCTGCTTGATTTCTAGGCCCATTTGCTTGAAACACTGTTTTCCAAACTTTCACCCTAAGATAACATCTATCTTTTGTAGAAACGTGAGTGTCCTGGAGACAACAAATTGTAGGATCTTGCTTTTTAACCCAGTGTGCAAACCTATGTCTTTTCATTGGGGCATTGAGGCCGTTGGCATTAAGAGATATTATTGAAAGGTATGTATTTATGTTTGACATTTTTTTTTTTGTGGTTCCAGTTCTACCTTTGCTCTCTTATGTTAACTAGTATGTGAGTATTGCTCGGTTTTTTCAGGTTCCTTATATGTGCGCTTTTCCTTTTCTTCAGCATGGAGGATTCTATCAAGTATTTTCTGGAGAGCTGGTTTTTTCTTCAAATACTCTTTTAACCTGCTTTTGTCATGAATGTCCTTATTTCTCTGTCTATTTGAATGGATAGCTTTGCCAGATAAAGTAACCTTGGTTGACAGTTGTTATCTTTCAGAACTTGGAATATATCACTCCAGCCCTTCTGGCTTTTAAAGTTTGTGTTGAACAATCTGCTGTAATCCTGATGGGCTTGCCTTTGTAGGTAACTTGATTTTTCTCTCTAACTGCTTTCAATATTTTTTCTTAGGTTTGTGTGTTTTGTAGTTTGATTATGATATGGCAAGGAGAGGTTCTTTCCAGGTTTTGTCTGGCAGGGGTTCTAAAGGCTTCCTGTATCTGCATTGGTACCTCTTTCCCAATTTGGGGGAAGTTTTCTTCTATGGTTTTGTTGAAGACTCCTACTGTGCCTTTGGAGTGGAATTCTTCTCCTTCTACTATGCCCCTGAATTCTTATATTTGATCTTTTCATAGTGTCCCAAATATCTTGAAATTCCCACTCATACTTTTCTATAAGTTTGTCTTTCTCTTTGTTGGACTGTATTAGATCTGCCACCTGGTCTTCTATCTTAGATATTCTGTCCTCTCCTTCATCCATTCTACTGGTGAGATTTTCTACAGTGTTTTTTATTTCAGTAACTGTGTTCTTCATTGCTAGTAATTCTGACTGGTTTTTCTATATTATTTCTATTTCCTTATTTATGTCTTGTATTGCCTTCTTTATTTCATGAAATTGGTGTCCTGCATATTCTTTGATTTCCTCTTTGATTCCTTTGATTTCCTCTTTGATTTCTTCTTTGATTCCTTTGATTTGTTCTTTGACTTCTTTGAACATGTTTACAATCATTCTTTTGATATGTTTTTCAGGCATTTCCTCTAACTCGTTCTCACTGGAGGTCATTTCTGATGCATTAATACTTTTAGGTGGATTTATATTGTCTTTCTTTTTAGTGTTTCTTGTGATATAATGTATATATATTTGCATCTTGGATTAAGTTAATGCTTGGATTTTCTAGCTAGCTGGGTATTCTTAGCTGTATCAATTGATTTGATGTTATATATTTTCAGGGTAGGAGCTGAAGGTGTTATGTGTGGCTCTTAAGACTCTCAGAGTATCTACAAATGTTGTCCTAAGGGTTGAGTTTTCCTGCTATGGGAGTATTCAAGTAGGCTGAGTGGAATAAAGTGTAGTTAGATTCTAAAATTTAACTAAACACTGTATACATTCAATCAAGAACAGCACCAAGTATTTATGCAAGAGTAGTTATTATAACAACCAGATCCTCGATCAACAAAGAGGTTAAGATTTCTGGTCTGTTGAGGGATCCAAGTCAGCTTGTGACCAAGTGAGACCCTTCCTTGGTGCAATCCCAGTTACTTTAGATGAGTTTGGTCTCAGTCAAGTTGCTGGCTGGGTCGTTGGGCTGCTGTTCTGATTTCTGAAGCTGGGCACTGGCTTTACCTGTGGGGCAAACCGAGCCTGGCAACTGTGGCCCTGCACAATGACACCCCGCTGCTGGAAGCGCTACTGCTGCTGCTGAAGCTGCTGCTGCTGGATCTGCTGCTTCTGCCTCTGAAGCTGATGCTGCTGGATCTGCCAATGCTGCTGCTACTGGATCTGCTGCTGCTGGGGGCGCTCTTGCTGATGTTGCTGCCGGACTCTGCTCCTGCTTTGGTCCCGCTGTCAGCTCAAGTTGGTGTGGCTAGGTCCCAGGACCGCTGCTATCTTCACTGGAGCTGGGCCCAGGTGGTGGGAGGGGAGAGAGCTGAAGCTGCTCTAGTTCTCTCACTGTTCCACATGTTCTACCTTTTGATCTGCTCCTTCGTTGTTCACTGCTGCTCTCCCTTCGCGTTTCCTGAGTTGCAGAGAGCTCTGGTGTGAGTGGAAGCTCCCCACACCTGGCTTTTCCTGTAGCTCAAGCCGAGCCTGTCTGCTTTCTGGTGTGCTACCGCTGTGCGGTTGTGGTCCTGCTGGGGCCGCTTTTGCTGGCCTGTCTGGTCTCTGGATGCTCTGGATCTCTTCTACTTCTCCACTGCCATTTCAATTTCCTATACACCTCACTTTTTAGTAAGAATGTGTATTTTGCTGAGGTTTTTTTTTTTTTTTTTTTTTTTTTGGTATTTATCCCCCCTAGGCTGCTTTGGCATGGTACCTACACCACCTTCTTAACTGGAAGTCCTGTACTCTCATTTTAAATGAAAAACTCCTGTTACTTAGGGTTACAATATGCAGAAGGAATTTAGTTTTTACTGACAGCAACTACTGAGAACTGGAAAAGCTCTTAAGTATAATTACTGTTCTACTGGATGCAACCTGACCAAAGGAAGTCCAGAAAATCTCAAGCAAAGACTTGGGAAAGGAGTGAACAAATAGGAGCAAGGTGATGATGGGAGGCTGAGGACATCACCTATAGCTACCACCTGGGTTCTTAGGCTTCACAGGTAAGTGTCTTAACCACTAAACCATCTCTCCAGCCCTCAAATATACTTTAGGGCTGGACTCCAGGATCCACCCACAGTTACATACCCTCTCTACCAGGGATCTGCCTGCTAGGGTCTGAAGATGTTAGTCAAATTTTAATGAAACACCCAAGTCTATGTGTTCAGTTGTTCAAACTATCACATTCAAATTACCACAGTGTCCTTCAGTAAAGGTATTGCTATAGGAATATGAAGTTATCCATCAAGATAATGCAAGAAAGATCAAGAAGGGATTTTAGAGATATTTTAGGATGCTCCTCTCACTTCTGCTCTGAGGGTCTTGAGGATGAGGTTTTAGAGAGCAGCTCAGGCATCCTAAGGAAGGCAACATTGACTATTATCATTCTCTTCAAATTTATGTTTCCCTAACTGGTTGTGCCTTGTCCTGGACCACTCCAGCTGTTACTCAAATGTATTAGGGTTACAGCCCCTGCTACTGCTCTGCAGAGAAAAAGCTATAAGCCTTGATGTCATCTTCATGGTGCTACTTTGGCAGGCCCCCAGAATGCTCTAGCAGTGGGGTATGGGTACCTTCACTACATTCTGATAGTGAATATGGGACCCTGGGGGACCTAGGCAGAAACTAACTATAAAGGGGAAAGCTACCACTGAAATTGCATAAAGAGACTATGCTTAATGAGACCACAGGTATAGGGGTCTTTGAAACCCTAGAAATGTAGAGTCATCTATGTTTAGTACTGTCCTTGGTGAGTTGCAGACAATAGACACCAACTCTTAAGAGATGCCTTGGGGACTTTGCTTAGGTAAGCATAGGGGTCAGGACACCCAAATGCTTGGGTCCCACATCTCATCACAGTGTGGGTAGGATGAAACACATGATGTCAAAGATTTGGGTGAGCACAGATGAGGGATCTGCTACCCATTTCTTCTTTCTTCACAATCATGTAGAATGATTGTGTTTTCCTATGTCTACCCCATAATTTTAATTTATAAGCAGATGACTTGTTTAATTTCACAGCCTTAGTCTCTCAGTGAATACTGTGAGTCACTGCCTCTGACTCAGATGAGATGCCAGACTTTGGACTTATCAGTTGATGCTAGAATTAGCTAAGAATCTTTGTATTAAATGTTTGTATTTTGCATATAAAAATATATGAACTGGTTAAAGTGAAGAATGGGATGCTGTGGTTCAGATATCTGTGAGCATAAATTTTGTGAAGCCAGAGCAAAGGTATAGTTTTAACTGTTTGTTCCCTTCAAAACTTATGTTGAAATCTGTCATCATAATAATATGAAAAAGTAAGATCATCAACAGATGCTAAGACTATAAAGGCTCTGCTTCATGAATAGTCTTTGTTGCAGGATTAGCACTATTATAAAGGGGTTTGAGCTTTGCCTTTTCATACATTGCCCATCTTTCACAATATGCTGCAGCAAAAGTCCTTACCAGATGCAGAACACACTTTGGCATTAAACTTTCTAGCCTACATAGGTATAAGCCAGTAAGTTTTTATTCATTATAAATGATCCAGTGTGAGATGTTCTTTTATTAAAACACAAATGAAGGAAGTCCTTTATTATATAAAGTAGTCATTTTGGTGCTGGGCATGGTTCCACACGCCTTTAATCCCAGCACTCAGGAGGCAGAGGTAGGAGGATCACCATGAGTTCAAGGCCACCCTGAGACTACATAGTGAGTTTCAGGTCAGCCTGAACTAGAGTGAGACCCTACCTTGAAAAAAAAAAAATTCAAAGTAGTCGCTTTGTTGAATGAAAGAAGTTTCTTCATTGGATCAATTCCTTGAGCAATATATCAGAATCTTATGCTTAGAACATAAACAGGTTGTAAACAAAATACTGAAAAGTATCATGCTGATACTATCCCTGTTCCTTTTATATTTCCTTTATCAATAGACATAAAATCCTTCACAAGATGGTCTTACAGATATTTAGAAAATTCCTCTGCAGGGTCTCCATGAATTCCCCTTTCTCTTATAAAATACACTAAAATTTGAATAACATTTTGAATGGCTCATTATTATTTAGTATGTTCAGGCTGGCTACTTCTATTTCTTCTATTATCACTGAGGTTAATCCTTGTAATTCTCAGAAACCCAGTTCAAAATATCATATCTACTGTGATGTTATTTTATGAATCCTGTGAGCAAAGCCAATTGTTTTCCTCTTTTGTGATGCTCAGAATTGCCCCTACCATAACCGATCAGGAGGTGCGTCCATTGTTTCTAAGCACCTCTACTGAATCCAAGAAGATAAAGGTTTTAGTCTTGTATTCTTTTTTCATTGAGTATGTACTTTGTATGCATACATCATGTGCTAGTACCATCCTTTCCCTTCCCACTGCCCCCATTCTACCGCGGGCCCTCCTCAGTGGGCTGCTGCTATTCACCATGGAATTATGGGTTATGCATTGTGAAAGCAGCAGTCAGTCATTGTTGGAGGGCAATGCTTCTGGATATGTCCTCTCAAAACTGTGGCTCTTACACTCTTTCTGTCAAAATTCCCTGAGCCTTGGTGAGTGTGTTTTAAGTCTACTTCGGTGATGAGCTTTCAGGAGCTTCTGGAGTGGTACAGGTTGACAGGCTTGCCATTGAAGCAGCATGATATTTTTGTAGTTAGGGAAACTGGTATATTTAATCATTATGAAAATAAACAGCTAAGAATATGAAAAATGGTATTTTAGAAATTGGGAATATAAAACAAGTATACATGTGTGTGTGTGTGTGTGTGTGTGTGTGTGTGTGTGTGCGTGTGTCTTTGTGTTGGGATATAGTATCATATATGTGCATTTCTCCTGTCCCCATCAGAATAGTCTAACTCTGCTTTGGTTCATTTCTCTGATTATTTCTGTTTTCTTTGGTCACAGCTGTCTCCTCATAGGCCCTGGCTGACTCCCACTTTTCTGGTTTCCTCTCAGATACTACCCTTAAAGACAGGACTTTCCATACAGTGGAAATAAATAAAGTAAATTACACTCTCTATTTTCTGTACTCTAAACATTTTTCTATTTTCTCTATTATTCTACAATTTTAATTCTCTCCTTATTTCCATTCTATTATTTTTCTCTTCAACATTAAATTACCATTAAGTATAAAAACTATACATATTAATGCCTCTGATTTTGCCAAGTTTCTATCTAGAGGTACTTTATTGCTATCACTATCATTATGTATAACTTTAATATAGATATATAATTATACCATTTGTTATAGTTATCACTTACTATATTCTTACAAGAGAACAATCACTGTGCTAAGTGCTATAACACATTAAGTGTATCTGTACATGAATTAAGTATAACAATCTGCACTTCCACTGGCAGCATTTTAATGTAACCTCATTTTTAAAATGTTTAACCATTGAAATTATGTTTTACTTTTGTAATTTGAAGTTTTGAAACAGAAAGTGTGACAGGACATGTTTTCATAGTTTACAGATGGTTTGGATTACTTTCTTTTAATATTTTTATTTATTTATTTATTTGAGAGAGAGAGAGATAATGAGGCAGACAGATAGAGAGTGGGTGTGCCAGGGCCCTCAGACACTGCAAATGAACTCCAGATGCATGCTCACCTTGTGTATCTGTTTTACATGGATACTGGGGAATCAAGCCTTGAACAGAGGTCCTTATGCTTCACAGACAGGTACTCAACCACTAAGCAATCCCTCTAGCCTCTGGATTACTTCTTAAAATATGTTTGGTATGGTTTATATAGAGAAGTACTGTTAACCAGTTGCCTAAGCACACACAAGTTTTGGAGAGAGGGAAAGAGGACGGTGGGGGAAAACAAACACAAAACTAAGTCCAAAATTAACTGATACTATAGCAACCTTTATCCTTGGACATAGACTAAAAGACATAACCCTCAAAGGAGTAAGGGGGGAGCACCTGGAAAGAAGGGCCCTGGATAGGGTAGGATGAAGCAAAAACTTTAATCAATTATTTATTTACTCTGCCCTGTAACTCCCAGTACCAGAATTCAGTTGCTACCCCATGAGATGTTGATCAGAGAGACCTATCAGGTCCCAAAATCAAGAGAGGTTTCTGTCAAAGCATTTGATTATCCACCCAAGGCAAAAGGTAAGAAGACCCTATTATTGGAGACACCATATGCTGCAGACACAGAGAATGGAGAGACTTGGTGGGAATCTAGAAGAGAACCAGTCCCCAGACAGCCCATCTAGTGCTGGAAAGCACTGTATGACCTATTGTGGGAAAGTGGCCAATAATGATCTTAGCAACCAGAAATCTAAGCTACTCAGAAGCAAACATCCTGACAGGATGTACACACCAGTGAAATAGTGGCACACAGCCTTGTTGGGTAACCAATAACTTTCTGATTGCCTAAGAGATCTGCTTAGTGTAAATTAACCCATATCTGGAACAGAGAACCAAATTAGAATCCTATGCAAAGATTATTCTCTCTAGTGTCAAGCTCTCACTGGCCTTTGGCTAAAACAGGGGTTACATACATCAAATTAGCCCTAAACTAATAATTCTTATCCCATTGGTGGTGATTTGATTCAGGTGTCCCCCATAAACTTAGGTATTCTGAATACCAGGTTCCCAGCTGATGGAGGTTTGGGAATTAATGCCTCTTGGAGGCAGTGTATTGTTGGGGGCAGACTTATAGGTCTTATAGCCAGTTTCTTCTTGTTAGTGTTTGGCACACTCTCCTGTTGCTATTGTCCATCTTATGTTGGGCAGTGGGTGGTGTCTGCCCTCTGCTCATGCCATAAATTCCCCCTGCCATCATGGACCTTACTCTCATGTCTTACAAAGCCAAAATACCCCCCCCCTTTTTCCCCAAAAGCTCTTCTTGGGTGATTTCTGCCAGCAATGCAAAACTGATGCAACACCATTTAAACTATGCTGACTTCACTCTCCCTTGGAGTATCTTCTTTTTCAGAAGGTAGAAAGACCTGAGATAATAAACTACCCCTCACACTTCATCCGAGCCACAGCTGAAACCACAGAGGAATTGGGGAGATGAGAAAGAGTGCTGCTTTTCTAGCAAGTGCAAACTTTCCTGGGCTTTTCACCTTCAAGGGTCATGTTTTAGAATATAGCATCTCCTAATAAAAGATACATTACCTGGAGAAAAGGAGAGACAGAAAGAGATAAGTTAGGATTAGATGGTGATGATTCCATCAAGCACAGTAGGAACATAGTGGGAGACATAACTCAGTTAATGGCATGAGGAATAGGAATATTAAGATTTTGGGAAATAAAACAAAAAATAGTGTTTGCCAGTTAAATTCCCAGGTTTCTAAAGGGAACTTCTGGACTCTGATTATGAAAGAAAACACCTGTACAAATAAAACTGCTAACAGTATTATCGCAGAAACACAGTTTTTGTTGTATAGTAATTATATTTTAAGGGTGAAAAGAACATCACATTGCTTTAGATGTTATTAGGTGCAATAATACTTAATGATACATCTCAATTCTAATTTTACATAAATGATAAAATTGAAGGCCCCACTGTTCCTTCTATAACACAACCTCTCCTCCTCACTCAATCAGATGTTTGTGAAGCGTTCCCCTTAATTAACTAAATTGTTGTCTAGCCAGACATCTTGACTTTGAGGAAATGGATGTCAAGGGATTTGCTTGACAGAGGACCTAACACAGTCTTCACACAGAACAGAAACATGACAGAGCTTCTGAATGAGATTTATGGTCCTGCTGAACCGAGACTTTGCTGCCAGCTGAAGAAACTGCTCCAGAGACACCATGACTAATATGTCACCACATCCGCAGCTCCTTGATGGAAACAGAGGAAGAACACCCAAATAAATCAGATTTGTCACAAGCATAAATACCATTAGGAATGTCAGCCGGGATCTGAATTGGCGCCTCAGAGCAATGGATGGGAAAGGTTCCTCCGCCCTTCGCCAACACGGGCCTTCTCATGTCAGCAGTCATATTTTCGTGGCTTCGTCCTCCCCGATTTCCTCTGTAGATGTTTAGGGCTTACTTTTTCCAGATTGTCCAAGTTATTCAATTTATTTTCAAAAGCAAACTCATGATTAAATAAAGAAAGAACAGGATATGATCTGTCTCCTCTGGGAGCTTCTTGGTCTGTTCTAAGTTTATAATTCTCAGCAACATACACTGTAGTAAGAGGCATTCCTTATTGTCTGAAGTAGGTCAGGAAAGAGCTATTTAAATGTTTTACCCATTCTTTCAAATGCAAGTCTATTATTAGAGAAATACCTATGTCACATACAGAGAAAGTCTTAGAAATCCTATGCCTAATAATGTTCTCTTAATTCAGATTTATAAATATAGATTACAGTTAAAATAATTTGATATTGGGCTGGAGAGATGGCTTAGTGGTTAAGCACTTGCCTGTGAAGCCTAAGGACCCCGGTTCGAGGCTCGGTTCCCCAGGTCCCACGTTAGCCAGATGCACAAGGGGGCGCACGTGTCTGGAGTTCGTTTGCAGAGGCTGGAAGCCCTGGCGCGCCCATTCTCTCTCTCTCCCTCTATCTGTCTTTCTCTCTGTGTCTGTCGCTCTCAAATAAATAAATAAATAAATAAATAAATAAATAAATAAATAAATAAATAAATATTAAAAAATAATTTGATATCAATGAAAATCTACTAAAAGAGAAAAAAGTAAATGGTTTTTTAATTTATTTAGCAATGTTAACATTGTTCTTCATTTCTTGCCAAAATGTAGAATATGGCTTAGAACTTTGAAGAGTGTCTGACAGGGAAAGGGTATAATACATATTAGTTGAATACTTTAAAAAAAAAGTAGCATTATTATGAGGGAGTTTTGGATTATAAAGCTGGAATGAGATATAAGAGTTTTGAGATTAAAAAAAAGAGTTTTGAGTTTCATATCCAAAAGCACAAAATTTATTATATTGAAATGTATGCTTCTTTTATTTTCATTCTTAAAACAAATATTTCTAGGACTGAGAAGAAATTTTAGAAATTATTATAAAATATATGTGCAAGTTTACAACAAAACCACCCTTTCATTCTTAAAAACTTCCTGAAAATTAATCTCCTCTCTTTATAATAACACTCACTAAAATAATGCATCAAATATAATTGAAATCATAAGAGTGATAGATGTAGATTAAAAACCACTTTAGCTTGAGTAGAAAAGATATTTCACATCCTTTTTTATCCATAATATAATTTTACTTAGATGTGTTTCTGTTTACTTTTTGCTGGGATTCCTTTCCAATTGTGAAAATAGGGCCCTGACATAACACACTTTTTTTGTGTTGGGATTAATCTGTCTTTACATCTGGCAGTATTAGTATTGCAAAAATAGGGACATATATATCTAGCATGCATAGGTAGAATTATAATATTCAGTTGGTGAATTATTCCCATTATAATTATGAAGTAGTCTTCTTTATCCCTTTTGAATAAATCTGGAGTGATGTCTACTTTGTTAGATAATAGGAAAGTGAAACTTGCTTATTTGTGTAGTGCATCTACATATATATATGTATATATATATTTATGTATATATGTATATATTTATCTTTTCGCCCTCAGGTTGTATCTGTCTCTAATGGTAAAGTGTTTTTCTTGAAGGCAACACAGAGATGGATCCCATGTTTAATCCAATTTGCTATTATGTGTCCTCTGATTGGCAAATTCAGATCTCATAATCAAAGTTGTGATTAAAAGTTACATATTCATTCCTGTCACTTTGTTGATTTTATGGTTTACCTTTTCCCCATCTACTTAACAACAGTTCTACCTTTTTTTTTCTTTTCTGTAGCTTCAAACAATTGTTTATCCTTCCTTTTCATCTGAAGAATATGTTCAAGTATTTTCTGTTAGTATTGGCTTAACAGTCATGGTTTCCTTTAGTTTATGTTTATAATGAAAAGATTTTTTCTGTCTTCTGAAATTATAACACAGTTTTGTTAGATACAGTCATCTGCATTGGCAGTTACTCTCTTTCTGAACTTGCAATACATTATTGCATACTCTACTGAGTTTTCAGGTTTCTGTTGAAAATGTTCACATAATTATTGGGGATTTGTTTTCATGTATGACTTGGTGCTTATCTCTTACAGCACTTTTTTTTCTTTGCTCTCTACATTTACTATTTTAATAATGTGGCATGGGAAGTTCTTTACTGGATTTGTCAAGTTTACTTTCATCTGAATCTGGATAATGAAATCTTTATAGAGATTTACTAATTTTTTAGATATGATTTTATTGAGCATGTTATTTATGTTTCTAGTATGAAGATTTTTTTCCTTTGTTTTTTCAAGGTAGTGTCTCACTCTGGTCCAGGCTGACCTGGAATTAACTCTGTAGTCTCAGGGTGGCCTTGAACTCACGGCGATTCTCCTACCTCTGCCTCCCAAGTGCTGGGATTAAAGGCGTGCGCCACCACACCCGGCGATTTTTTCCTTCTTATGCTTGTGATACGTAAGGTTGAAATTTTAGTAATATTCAATAGATTTTGAATGTTCTATTTTTTCTTTCTTTTTATTTTGTTTTTATCAATGCCTAAAGGTTCTAATTAATCGATCTTGTTTTCAATCCCTGATATTTTGTCTTCAACTTGATCCATTCTGTTGGTTAGACTTTCTAATGACATTTTATACATGACTTAGTGAGCTTTTAATTTTTCAATTTTCATTTTCAGTATTTGTCTTTATTTCATCCCCCTTGTATTCTTTAATTGACTTTCTTATTTCATTGTATAATTTGATAATTGTCTTGAACTCATAAGTTTATTTGTATATCTTTTAATTTTTAAAGCATTTTATATGTGGAAAGATTGCTTAGTGGTTAAGGCTCTTACCTGCAAAGTCTAAGAACCCAGGTTCATAAGCCAGATACATGCATCTGGAATTTGTTTGCAGTTTCTGGGGCCCTTTATCTCTCTCAAATAAATAAATAAATGAAAGTATTAATAAAAGTTTTTAAAAACATATAAAATTATTCTTTTGAATTACCTGTTGGCCATTTTATATGGTCTTGATTTTTCGTGTTTCCATTTTTTCACTGGAACTTGTAAACCATTGGTTATTTTGTTAATTGGTTATGTTTTGTTGTATGTATTTACTTGGTTGATGTATTTAGGTTGTACTATAGCAGAGGTATGCACTTCTGTAGAGAAACACTGATTCAACATGCTCAGGAGCTTCTGTGTGAGCCCTTACATTATTCCAAAGTAGAATATTCAATGCAAAAGCAATCTCAATTACAGGATAACCCGTCATCATTTGTTAACTTTAATAACTGCTAGTCATCCAGCTGTTTCTGCAGGGCTGATGTGGTAGAGGGAACACTATGCTGTGGCAATTTACACTAACATTAGCCAGAGCTTCTTGGTTATTCTCTCTCTTTTCGGTTTTCTTTTTCCTTTGGGCTGTTTACACCATATCTGATTCTCTGTGTTCATAGCTCCTTCTGTAGTCCTCATTTTACTGAACTATGCCCCATCTAGGTCCTATGGTTGAGATGTTAATTCTTTTTTTTTTTTTCGAGGTAGGGTTTTACTCTGGCCCAGGCTGACCGGGAATTCACTATGTAGTCTCAGGGTGGCCTCAAACATATCAACCTTCCTTCCTCTTCCTCCCAAGTGCTGGGATTAAAGGCATGTACCACCATGCCCAGATGAGATGTTAATTCTTTTTTTAAAAATTATTTATTTATTTATTTATTTGAGAGCGACAGACACAGAGAGAAAGACAGATAGAGGGAAAGAGAGAGAGAGAGAGAATAGGCACGCCAGGGCTTCCAGCCTCTGCAAATGAACTCCAGAGGCATGCGCCCCCTTGTGTATCTGGCTAACGTGGGACCTGGGGAACCGAGCCTTGAACCGGGGTCCTTAGGCTTCACAGGCAAGTGCTTAACACCTAAACCATCTCTCCAGCCCAAGAGATGTTAATTCTTAATGTCCACATTGCTTCCAAATTATTCATTGAAATTATAATTTTTCTTCTTTACAAAAAATTTAACAACTGTACAAAATTATTACAGATATTTTTGTCTTCTAACAAATTACAAGAGTGTTGCTATTTCCCATTACTTTTTGAGAATTGTCTGTAATTTCTCATTTGTGTTCTTTGTTTCAGTGGGAAGGCTTTTATAAGTGTACACATGATACTCATTATTTCATCTTTCTCCAGGTATGCTCATTTCAAGCATAGTCATGAAGGTATACCACATGGAAGGCACCACCATTAGAGTCCTTGGTGATGCATCACTAAAATGATAAGCTACTCTCAGTTGTCTTACATTCTAGTGAGAAGTGACAGATGGGAAGCCATAACAATCATAAGGAGGTAAATTATCCTATGTGTTAATAAGAAAAAGAGTGCTATGGGAGACAAGCAAGGGAATAAGTTAGGTGTATAGTTGTACAATTGAATAAGGTAAAAAATGTATAGGTTTTGTTGAGAAAGTAAGCTACAATGAGAAAAAATTCAAGGCCATCAAAGATTTATCCCAGATTCAAAACATATTTATGAGAAGGAAATTCCAGGATAAGGGCTAGAGGAAAAAGTTTAAACCGGTAGTTTGCTTGAAATATTCCTAAAATGTATGGAGGATAATTTGATGGAATGCAATAAAACAGAGAATAGGAATTCCCATCTGAAAAGTGGCAGTGACCCTTCCTATTGATCATGAAAGGTTTAGCACTATGTTGAATGAAAGAAGGAGCTATTGTTAGGCTGTGAATGATGAAACCTTATTTGACCTTGTATTGTAAAATATCAGTCTTCTAGTCTGCATATAAAAACACTCAAGGGTACCTATGAGAAAACTACAACAAGCTGGAGGAAATATTCTATGTTTTCCATCAATGTAGAAAAAGCAGAAGCAAGAAAACTTATAGATGAATCTATTATGGATAGAGTTAAGAGACATAAATAAAACAATAAAGAAATTGAGACTCATCAGTGTATGAATATTGCTTAATATATGAAAGTAGATGAACCCTCTGTATATGTAGAATAGATGGAAAAAGGGCAAGCTATATGAGATATGATACACTGATGGATTTAAAAGTTTGTAAAAGGGAAGAGATCAGCAAGTAATGACTAGGAATTGCCAGTGAACAGATGAAAATCAGCAGACTATTGTTTCCTGAAACCAAGAAAAATCATGTGCAGAAAATATCATAATTTATATTCATTTATGTTACACAATGATTTAAGGATTCATTCATGGTCATAGAATATATCCCCCACAGAATGGAGGAAACTGATGTGCTTAAGTATCAATACTTGCAAACTAATTTTTCTCCTCTTTGTTATACTCTCCTACTCAAAATGAAAACTCTCTCTCTCTGTCTCTGTGTGTGTGTGTGTGCATGTGTGTGTGTGCATGTGTGCGTGTGTATGTATATTATGGCTTCATATTTCCAATAGAATGGATGCTCTTAAATATTTAATTTTCAATTTTTTCATGGTAAGTCTCTGTGGCCTTCACTTATCTATCCCAAGGCATTTCTACCTTGCTTTCATGCTATAATTACTATTATTGTCATTAGGTGAGAAATAAACTCATTTTGATTGAAGTGCACAGTTCAATGCTCAGCATATAGACATAAAATATTCAGTAAATACAGAAACATTTTATTATTAGTATTCATGTGTTATTAATAAAGAAAATGGACTATACCATTGTAATTTATTGTTAAAATAGCATCCCATAGAATGGTTTAAATAGTAAATAATTTCAAAACCCTACAATGTTTTAATTAAGTAATTGCCTGTTTTGTATAGATGATAATTTTCTAAAGTAGTTTTTCATAAATGATTAATTAAAGAGAGAGTATTTCCAGGATTCATGTGAACTTATCATTAAATTATCTTACCAAATCAAGAATACCAGACAAAGAACATATCTGTCAAAATCTGTTAAATGTTATATTTGGTCATGTTTTAGTAAAGTAATAAATTACATAATAGTTTCCAGAAAGGGAAATACCAGCAAGTATTTCATTAATAAATTCATTTGTCAAAAGTATGAACTTAAATAATAAACATAAACTTTGGCTTATTCATCATTAAAGAAATTCTGTTTCATTGCTCACTTTCAAATCTCTTTTACTAATAACACCAAATCCTTAGAATATATGATTTCAAAAAGCAGTCAGTGCATTACATTTCATTAGTCTCTCTGGGAAATTCATTTTAAGTAATATACATATGGAGAAGTGTAACTTTTCTGGAAAATGGACAAGTGGATAAATGAAACATAAGTAAACAAAGCATGAATAGCACGAATTCAGGGTGTTGGTTATTTCTGACTGTGAGTGAGGAGAATATATATATATATATATATATATATATATATATATATATATATATGTGTATATATATATGTATATATATATATATATTTCAGTTCTCTATCGAGGTTTATTTTATCTAACTAATCCCTAATATTAATTTAGGACATGTTTCTGCTTTCAGTTGTCCTTAGTGATTTGACGATAACCCTCCTAGAAGTGGGGCCAGTAAGTATTTACCAAAGGTGGATAGATCTGAAAATATTATGAGGAAAGCCAATATATCACTTGTTAAAGAGAAAAGAAACTACCTTTGGCACAGTAATATATACCATGATGTTAAAAAATAAAGTTTGTTATTGGGATGGGGATATGTCACAGTGGATAAAGCACTACTGATCAAGCCTGGGTACCCAAGTTAGGTTGTCAAATCCCAGGTAGAAGGCTCAGAAGAAGTGGTAGGCTCCTGAAATTCTAGGATGATAAAGGTTAAATAGTGGTGGAGACAGAAGAATTTTCTAGAAGCCTTCTGTGAGTTCTGCAACACTCTAAATAAATAAAAAGTAAAATTTTAAATAAAGATCATCAGCATGAAAATAAAGAAACATGGCCTCATATCAGGTGGACATGTGAGGATATACACAAATATTTGAGTGTTGTCTTTTTAAAAAATATTGGCATTTTATTTATTTTTAGTTATTTGAGAGAGAGACAAAGAGGAAGAGACTGAGTGCACCAGGGCCTCCAGCTGCTGCAAACTAATTGCAAATGCATGCACTGCCTTGTGCATCTAGCTTACATGGGTCCTGGGGATTTGAACCTGGGTCCTTCTGCTAAGCAATCTCTCCAGCCTGAGTGTTGTCTTTTGATATTCACATGCGTATCATGATGTGACTGCCTGCACTCAAACACACACACACACACACACACACACACACACACACACGCACACACAGACCGATAAGCTTTTAAAATTAAAAAAAAATAAGTCATTGACAGCTGAAGCCTGAGGGACAGGATTCACTGTCTGTGCCAAATGAAATTCAATTCATTACCCACTGTAATCATATCCCTTCTATAGTGGTAGTGTCTGCTTGCTTCTGTGGTCCCGTCTTCCAAGTGAGACAGACTTGCTCCCTACACACTTTCTAGTGCCTGTGATAGCCAAATTTCGCCTTCAGTTAAAGCCACCAGAAGACAGAGTTGGCAGCATCCATCACTGGTAAGCTATCCACTCAACACACCAACATTTCAACATACTTTTCCAACCTTAATCAATGACCTCTAGCGGAAAACATAAGTAGAAATCCCAGCTGTGCCACTTACTAGTAAGGTTTCAGAAAATCATTTTACTTGCTATCTCAAATACTTTGTGAAATAAAACATTGTTCCAAAAATAAATGAAAGACTTGAATTCACTTCATTCTCAGAATACTAATTTGCTCTCTCACAAAATAAAATTCAGAATGGCATTGCTCTTTTAAAGATTAAATGAAATAATTTCCATGAAAGTGTTTAGTAAGTACAAAAGCACTCTATGAGTAGAAGTTATTATGGTGGCTTCCTCCTTGAGTAATATTTAAATAAGTATCTCTACTGTTCAATTTTAAGAATTACATTTATTCTTGCCTTCTATTCCTAAATGACATATTTTTGCAGTTGTTATATTTCTCTTGAAAACCATGACACATTAAGTTGTATATAATTTTAACCAGAGAATGAACCAATTTTGGTGAAATAAATGAATCATATGATATGATTTAATAAAAAAAATTGCAAGTAATAATATATTGCTATAGGAGATAAAAATATTTTAAACTGTTTGAATCAATTAATATGGAAAAGTTATTCTGGCAAGCTTAACGCCAAAGGGAACTACTTCCTTAGAGATTTTGTCCTTATGAATCATTATTTTTTCATAATTAGTATTGACAATATAACTTTTTGGTTTTGACAATATAACTTATTTCAATCAGTGTAACAAAGAAGTATAAAGTATTGCTCCATCTCTATTTAAAATAAAAAGTAGACTTTGACAAATTTATGTACCAAAGACATTCTTGTGTACACTCGTGATTAAAATGCAATGACCATATCATCACTCCCACTGTCCACATGCTTTTTTCAAATATCATGGGGTTTAATGGGTGTTATTGTAAACTTATCACTCCTATCATGAGGCACATGACCAAGAGCAGTTGATGGGAGGAAAGTTTTTATTTGGCTTACAGTCTCAAGGGCAAGCTTTATAATGTAAGGGGAATACATAGCATGAGCGGAAGCTGAACATCACCTCCTTGCCACAGCATGATGAAAACAGTAGGAGGAGAGTGAGCAGAACTCTAACCAGGGCAAGCTGGCTATAGTACTCCTAAGCCTGTCCCCAACAATACACCTCCTTCAACAAGGATCCAAGTTCCAAATTGCCATCAGTTGGGTGGGGGGGGGGGGAGTCAAGTAATCTGAAAGCAGTGGTAAATGTGGTAGATTTTATATATGCATGTGAAAATGTCAAAAATAAAATCAGAGGCAGCAGCATAATTGGGGCCTGTGTACCCCTGGATGTTCAAGGGCATGGATGTTAGGGTCTGTGCCCACATGGTGCCAGCCAGCTGTTTGTGGTCTTTGCACTCTGGGCTGTTGAGTAGCCCTGTATCTTTGGGACTTGTGCCCCAAAGAAGGGGCTGGAGATATGGCTTAGTGGTTAAGGGGATTGCCTGCAAAACCTGAGGACCCATGGTTGATTCTCCAGTTCCCACAATAGCCAGAAGCACAAGGGTGAGGCAATCGCAAAGTCTATCAAGTCCTCTAGGTGGCACAAGCATCTGGAGTTTGATTTTAGTGGTCAAAGCCCTGGCATGCTAATTCTCTCTGTGTCTGTCTGTCTGTTTGTCTGTCTGTCTCTCTCTCTCAAATTAAAAAAAAAAAAATCTAAGTGGTTATGACCAAGTCATATGGAAACCTATGTTTTTGGACAGTGGCACACTCAGAAGCCATAGATAGAAAATTTTCAGTGCCATGGATGGGATACCTTCCAGTGAATTGTTGGCAAGGGAGGACCCTGATGTCTCTCAAAACATTATAGGCAATTGTGAAGGCTCTTGGCTCCCACCAGTAATAGGTGGTAAAACCTTATTGATGAAGACTCTACATGCTTGGGCTGCAAAGTCAGTGAGAAACCCTCTGGATCTGAACTGAAAACCTCCTCCCTGTAAACCAGCTGACAGAAAGCTGGAAAAAGCTAATCTGCATGCAGCTCCATGGGGAGAGAAGAAAGTCATCTGTGGAGATAAACAACAGTGGACATTGAAAGACCTAAGTTTAGTCAGCCAGGCCAAAGGAGCCAATGGGTTCAATTGTGGCATGTCTGTTGTAGGAGAAACCAACCACTCTCTAATTGGACTAGAGCCCCACTCCATGGGAGGGAATACGTGTCTGATACTGAAAGCCTGTGACAGGGAGAGTCATAAATCATAGGGGTCTAATGCCTGCTGGTGTCTGTCTAAATGTTTATATTATACTCACCAAACTGCCTGGTTAGCACTTCTCTTGTTCATACCCACATATTAATGATACTCTCAATTTTGGTTAGAGAAGCTTTTCCTTTCAGATAGTGATGACCTCTGGAATGACTCAGAAGGCACCAAAGTGCTGAGAAGTGACAGAGGAGTGCTCACCACTGAAACATCTTTAACACACCTTTCAAGGCTCAGGGGACATTGCAAAAGACATGGAAGGAATAATGTAAGAGCCAAAACAAAGGTAGGACTCCTTACAATGCACTCTTGCAGACACAAAATGTCCTGGATATCCATGACCTCACAGTACCTGATTACCTACCCAAGACCATCATAATAGGAGGAAAAGATCATGACATCAAAAAAAAAAGAGACTAATTGAGAGAGGGAGGGAATATGACAGAAAGTAGAGTTACAACGGGGAAAGTGAGGGGGGAATTTTGTATAATAGGTTATTGTCTATAATTATGGAAGTTGTCAATAAGAATAAACAAAGGGCTGGAGGGATGGCTTAGCAGTTACGGCATTTGCCTGTATAGCCAAAGGACCCTGGTTCGATTGCACAGGACCCACATTAGCCAGATGCACAAGGGGGCACACATGCCTGGAGTTAGTTTGCAGTGGCTGGAGGCCCTGGCAGACCCATATTCTCATTCTCTCTCTCTCCCTTTCTCTGTCAAAAAATAAATAAATATTTTTTTAAATAAGCAAATAAATTTTTAAAAAGAAAAAAATCTATTAAATAAATGGGCTATGGGATAAATCAAAAAGGAAATTATTAAATTTCTAGAACTTAATAATAATGAAAATACAGCACATCAAAACTGATTAGACACAATAAACCAGCCCAAGTTGAAAAATTCTAGCTATTTTCATAATAAAAGACAGAGAAATCTCAAATTAATATACTAAACATCCACCAAAAGGCATTGGGAAAAAAAATACACTTCTAAGAGTTCCTGATGGAAAAAAGTAATTAAGATAAGATCTGAAATTAATAAATTAGACACTAGGAAAACAAGAAAATTTATGAAATGAAGAGCTGTTTCTTTGCATAAATAAACAAGATTGGTAAACTCTTGGATAAATTAATTAAACAAAACAAAAGAGAGAGAGAGAAAGAGAGAGTGAGTTCAAGAGAGAAGTCTCCAATTAACAAAATTAGAAATGAAAAGACAGAGGTCACAACAGACACCAATGAAATTGCAAGAATCATCAGGACATATTTTGATAATCTATTCCACAAAATTGGATAATACATAAGAAACATACCACCTATTAATACTAAATACAGAGCAGATACATCTTCTTCCAGAAACCATTACAACCATCATGACTGAAAACACAATCAGAAACTACCCCAAACAGAAAAGTCTAGGACATAATGTATTTTCAGCTGAATTATACAAAACTTTTATTGAAGAACTGAAACAACTTTTTTCTCACACTTTTTTAACATAATTAGAGAAGAGAAAATGCTCCAGAACTCCTTCTATTAAGCTAGAATCGCCATAATTCCAAAATCAGACAGTGATAGGACAATAAAACTATTGACCTATATGCCTGATGAATTTAGATGCAAAAATCCTGGACAAAATCTTTGCAAACTGGATTTAACAACTTGTCAAAAGCATTATCTACCTTGATCAAGCAGGCTTCATCCCAGGATACAGGGAAAGAGGAGCCCTCATTCACTGCTGATAGGAGTGCAAACCTGTACAATTACTATGGAAATCAACATGGAGACTCCTGAAAAAGATGAAACTGGAGCTCCCAACTATCCAAGACATTCCTCTGTTGGACATCTATTTAAAGGCTCCCCTCTTCACTGCAGAGATACTTGCTCAACCATGTTTATAGCTGTTCAATTCACAACAGCTAAGAACTGGAATCAAGACAGATGCCCAACATTTGATGAATGGATAATAAATAGGTGGCACATTTCAATAACAGAATTCTACTCAGCAGTAAGAGAAAATGACATAATGAAATTTGTAGGAAAATGGACTGGCTTGGAACAGATCTAAGCAAACTCACATAAGCACAGAAAGACAAATGCCACATCTTCTACCTCATTGATAGCTACTAACTAGAACACCTTGAATGAAGCCAAAACCTGAAAGACAATTCCAGGGACAGGTAAGATGGATGGAAGGTTTGGGGGAGAGGGGAATGGGAGGGCAATTGGGAGATATATATATATATATATATATATATATATATATATATATATATATATATATATATGACCAACAATGTTGTGAGCAAGCAAGAAACCCTGCTATGTTAAAGTTACCAGCCTGACAAGATGTACACACTTTTAAAATAGTGGCACACAGCCTAAAGTAGATAACCAGTGACTTTTTGAGTGGTCCATTCCATGGAAAGGAAACCATAGCTGGAACTGGAAACCAAGTAATTATCCCATGAAGACCAAAATCATGGACTCCAGCTAGAAGATCTGACTAGTCTTTGGCCAAGATTGAGGCTACACCCCATCAAAAGCTGTCTAAATTAACAATGTTTATCCCCTTTAACCTATCCTGAACTCAATCTCCATTGTAGCATCTAGTTTTTTTCTTTTTCAGTAAGTAGTGAGATCCGAGGAGAACCAAAATATATCAACAAGACAAGAATAGATACCTGACTCCCTGTCAGCAAATGAACCACCCCAAGCACAAGAGCTAGGATCCAGGTGAGACCACAGAGGCATTGGAGAGATGAGCAAAAGTGCTGCTTCCACTACAAGACTGATAACCTGCACCGGGATGGTGGAGATAGACACCAAGCATACTCAAATGTACAAAACAGCAGTCTAGAAGCTGCTGATAACTAAAATAGACTTAAGCACACACACAAAGGCTTAGGTAGGTGTGCTAAAGAGGAGGCATTGAGAATATAAGGGCCACAGAGTGGGAAGGAGTATCCAGAGGTACTGTCCCCAACAATGAATGGCTGCTGCTCTCACAACTCATAGCCCACAACTCCATGATGAACACCAGCAATTCCACTAAGAAGGACCCTCAGCTGGGTGGGTAAGGGAGGAGGGGAATGGTGGTACCAACACATGATATGTCCATACAAATTTTGTACACAAGCATAAATAAATAAATTAAATTAAATTAAATTAAATTAAATTAAATTAAATTAAAATGAAATTTACAAAAATAAATGAAAGAACATGTTTGTAAGAAAGGGAAGTCGAGCTCTTGCTGGTCCCGGCTGCCAAGATGACAAAGAAGCGAAGGAACAATGGTCAAGCCAAGAAAGGCCACTGGCACGTGCAGCCTATCAGCTGTACGAACTGTGCCCGGTGCGTGCCCAAGAACAAGGCCATCCAGAAGTTCGTCATTCGGAACACAGTGGAGGCCGCCGCCATCAGGGACATTTCCGAAGCAAGTGTCTTCGACGCTTATGTTCTTTCCAAGCTCTATGTGAAGCTGCACTACTGTGTGTGAGTTCTGCAATTCACAGCAAGGTGGTCAGGAATCGATCTCGAGAAGCCCGGAAAGACAGAACTCCTCCGCCCAGATTTAGAACTGCTGGTGCTGCTCCACAACCGCCACCAAAACCCATGTAAAGAGTGGGATTCTTAAAGACTGAAGAAAAACTGTGTCCTCAAAAAATAAAATGAAGTTGAAATTATGCTTAAAAAAAAGAAAGACGTTGAGAAAAGGGGAGAGAGGGAGATTAATCATATGAACTGTGACAGACAGTAATCAGAATCACTATACTTGAATAAAGATGTATATATTTTTTCAAAATGTCTATCACAAGTTTATTAAAAATTAGTAATAAGTTAATGGGCTGGAAATTAAATAGAAAATGTTTTCTCTTTTATTAGTGAGCCTATCAATTTCTGTTTAAAACTTTGCTGAATCTCACTGAAAATTTATTGTGTTGATGAATTATATAACATACGTATTTCATTTTAAAAACTACTCACATTGCAAAATTTTAAATGTGCTCTTTTAATTTGTTATAATAAGAGAATCCCAGAAAGACTTACAAAAGCAAAATTTCATAAATGCTTCCACTTCCACAGAGCAATCTATAGTGACAAATCTATTTCTACTGACATATAATATGCCAAGCAGCACCTGCAAAGAAAACACACAGGGAGCATAAAGCATCTGGAAATAGGAAAATTACTTCCACTTATGGGCAGTTGAAATGCACAAGGGAAGACACAGAGCATGATGGCATCTCTGTACTTATCTTGACAAACTTGTGACAGTGCCATTCCTTTCCTTGGCAGACAAACATAATCTTTGAAATGTGTTTGGAGACTCTCTGCACTTGAGCTTGCTGCTTTCAAGTTGCCTTTGATAAAAAATTATGTCCAAATGAATGGAAAGTAACATCCATTGTTCCTTGTATATAATAGCTGTCCTAGCTATTTTTTCTTTCATTACTGGATTCAGATTCATATTTATATGAATATTAACAGAATCTTCAAGCAGCATTTGCTCATTCTGTCTTAATTATGTTCCTTCTTTTCATTTATTTCTACTGAAAAATCATTATTATTCTATTATTAAAAGCAAAATTGTCAATGTCCCTATAATAGCAAGTCCAATTCACTTTTACAACAATCAAAACTATCCTCAGCACAACCCTATTATATTCACAAGCCCAAATATCACTGTCAAGTAGCTCAAGACTTCTGTGAGCCTATAATTCTGTCATGTATTTTCACTTGCACTGGCAAATAGTGGACTGCAATGTTGCTAGCTGTTGTTTGCAGCATAAAAAGCATTCTGAATGCCCAGCTAATGTAATCTATATATTATCATTCTTGCCATTTCTAAACAGCCCGAGTACCAAACTTACTCTAATTTTTTTATTCAGCTGAAAGAACACTATAAAACATAGTCCCAAGAACATGATTCATGTATGAGACTGGTATTAATTTAGAATGACAAGGTAATTGTATTTCCTGTCTCAATATTAATATTTTCTGGTTTGTGTTCATAGCTAACCAGGAAAAATTACAATATACTACCACCATAGATGTAGAAACCCGCTGTGTCTAAAAATGTTTTAGTGATAAAATCCACACCAATATTCTATAATACATACATATACATATGCATACATACCTTTCAGGTGACAAATAAATTCAGAGGTCATAAGTTTGCACATATAAAAAATAATTATCAATAGGAGCCATGACCATCCTCTTAAAGAAATCCAAAGCTTTCACTTTTTTCATTACAACTGAGTTAATAACAAGTCCAAATTTAAGCTCTGAGGGGAAATAGGAATTTAAACAAACTGGCTGTCTATACTTAATAAAAGGGATTTAGGTCTGTATTAAGTGTATTATGATCAAAATTTGAGAAGTTAATGAGTCACACTTGATGTATAAAATTTACTCTGCAATTGGCCAAGAGATCCAACAATATTTGTGTTTATCATAGCACAACTAGTTTAGTTATAGAATATTTCAAATAATTTTGTCTCAAAGTACAAATGTGAGCAACAATATATACATTTACTCCTTCATGTTCATATTTTCCACATTCAAGAAAGAATTATCCAGCAGGTCATGGACCTGATATCAACATGGGTGCATGGCTATTAAGGTCACAGCCCTGAGTGCAGATGTTTTCTCAGCCTTATTGGTACTGCTCAAGACCAGTCTCATATCCCATGGTTGTAGAAGAAAAACACCCACTGAAGATTTTTCCAGAGCATTCTTTTTTTGTCTGGTTCTTTACATTCTTATTTTATATTTTCTTCTCTTCTCCTTTATTGTTTTCTCTAATTTTGTTTTGCTTGTTTTATGGGGCTTGAAGATTGTTTCTGATTTTTGCTTTTTCAAAGTATTCTCTTGTTGTAACCCAGGATGACCACTATGTAGTCTCAGGGTTGCTTTGAACTTGGTGATCCTCCTACCACTGCCTCCCGAGAGCTAGGATTAAAACCCTGCCCTACCACGTCTAGCATGTTATCTTATTTTTGCATGCATATGTATGTAGTGTGCTCTCTCTGTATGTAGATAGGTGGTGTGTGTACCTGATGTATGTATCATGTTTACATGTATGCAGATTAATGTACTCTGCTCACTCATGTGTATAAAAGGAGGCATATGGTGTCCTCCTCTTGATCTTACATGTTACTTGCTTTATATAGGTTCTCTCATTAAAATTTGAGCTCTCCATCTTTCAGCTAGAGTGGCAGATCAATGAGACACAACAATCCTGCTATCTCCCAGTGCTAGGCTCACACATGTGCGTGTAGCCACACATGGCTGTTTGGAACTGAATTTAAGACTTCATGACTGCACGGCAACCATTCTTACATGCTGAGCCATCTCTCAACCTCCAAAAGTTTATTTCTGAAATAAAACTTTAATTAATCTCATCTCTTACATAATTAGTATCATGGAACTTGGAGATTCCCTGAATTATATCAAACCTGTGCCTTTTCTCTATTTGGAAACTAGTCTAGCAGTTTGTTAGAATAAGAACCATGTGAAGTCATTAACAATGAGTGGTTGTAACTGCATGGCTTATAACCCCTAATCATCTTCAAACTTGTTTTTCTAAAAGTACTTTTTATTCCATGTTTCTTCATGAAAATTAAAATTATTAGTTCTGTAAATATAATTACTCAGAAGAGATACTTTAAATATCCCTTTCTCTTTATATCATGATTGTGGTGCTCTCCCATGAAAGTCAGGTCAAATGCATGTCATGTATTCAATAGAGCCTATGAAAAAAGGTATTTTTAGAAATGTTGGATCTTATTAGATATACTGTTTTTTTTCCAACTCCAGCCATGATGATATCCATGAAAAAATATTACTACAGAATAAAGACACTTTAGACATCAACTTACCTCTTCCTTCCATGCCAGCTGTCAGCAAAGATCTGTACTATGGTTTTCATATGTGCAGGTCACATTTCTTCCCTTAGTCCTATAGTGGCTTAATGAGCAGTCAGAATCATAATTGCCCTGCTGCTTTCAGCATCATGTACTACCAAGGATTTAAATACTTTTGTCTGTTCCCAATGGTACTAATAAGAGTGATTATTTTATTTAGAGATTGTGCTGGCCACCAATCTAACTGTAGCTTCAAAGGAGGAATATTCTCTGAAATTTTACACCAAAGGAAAATATGAGGAACAAATTGCAGAAAGGCTTTGCTTGTCTACTATTTTCTTAGAGCAATCATCTGTTCTACAAAAAATCTTTACGGTTCTTTCATGACAGAATACCTTCATGAGAGCCCATTAATCTGTCATTGTATGTATGTTCTGTAACCTGCTTTCCAAATCATTTCTGAATCATGAAGACTACAACTTTTCAAGTTATTCTGACAGGTTTACAGAAGAAATCACATGTGTTTTGTGCACATGCACACACAGGGGTACCCAGGGTGCAATTTATGGAAGCAGAGAGTTCTGGTGGTTTTTAGCTTTGAAAGAATGGTCGTTTTACTTATCAATTCATGGTCCTTTATCTTTCACCAGTTTCTGGAGTTCTGGGATGCACATTGCATGGGGTTTTTGTCATTTGTACCAAGAAAGAAATAAGAAATGATATAAACCGATTTCCCTTGACAGCTGAGACACAGATGGAGATAGTATTTGGACCATTTTGTCTGCTTTAGGGTCATTCCTAAATCCATTAGCTATCATAACAATGAAACCTGAGTTATTTATTCCCCCACAATGCTTTGATGTAGCAAAAACAATGTTCCATCAGGGGCTCCAGTTTCCTCCTAAAAGGTTGTATTGTCCTTGAAAAGAATATTACATATGTCAAAAATCTGTGGCTAATAGAAATAAAAATTGTAAGATATAAGAGTAGTTATTTACACAAACATTAAAATTATTATCATGTAAAATTAGACTTTATACATCTTCTGCTATATTTACAAAGTCTATGAGCATTCTTAAAAACACATTACTCCCAGTTCTTTTTTTGTTAATTTAGTCATTTAAAGCATTATTTGACACTTTCTATTTGACTATTTATTCTGTTGGTCATGCGGTGAATAAAGATTTACTGATAGTGTAGCACATACCCGATCTGCTTATGAAAAAAAGAAAAAGAAGAGAAGGAGGAAATAGGTTTTAGCAATTACCTTTATGTTGCTGGTTTGAAAAGAACACAGCTCATTGGGGCAACTTATGGAAGAAACGTGATTTCTTCAGCCTACAGCTTAAAGTGGAAGATATATTATGATGAGGAAAGCATAACAAGCCACAGTAGCGATCTTGGGTCTCATGTCCACAATATCAGTAAACAATTAGTCTCTATAGTGGGCTTGGAGCTGGTCTCTATCACCCCAAAGCCTGCCCCTAGTGGCACACCTTCTCCAGCAAGGCTCTGTCTCCAAAAGGTCTCACAGGCTTCCCAAATTACCACCAGCTGTTGACCACGGAGTTAAAACACGGAGCCTATGGAGGGGCATCTTACTTTCATACCATCACAAAGGTCAAAAGGAATTTCAAAAAGGAAGGAAGGAAGGAAGGAGGGAGTGAAGGAAGGAAGGAAGGAAGGAAGGAACGAAGGAAGGAAGGAAGGAAGGAAGGAAGGAAGGAAGGAAGGAAGGAAGGAAGGAAGGAAGGAAGGAAGGAAGGAAGGAAGGAAGGAAGGAAGGAAGGAAGGAAGGAAAGGGAAGGGGAGGAAAGGAAGGAAGGAAAGAAAGAAGAAAGCAAGCAAGAAAGAAAGTAAAGCTCTGCCATTGATAACGTATAAGTCCCCATAGCAAAAAATAAAAAATAAATAAAAGAATAGACATGAAAAGTAAGCATCACAAGTCAGTAATAAAATAACCAGAATATGAGAAGTGCATTGGAACCAATTGAGCAGTGGAATGACAGAATGAGAACAAGGTGCCTAGTAGAGAAGAAGGCACACTAGAAGAGGGGCTGGTATTTCAGTTCAGTAGATGCCATCTTAAAAAGTGACATTTCAGCAAAGGCTCAGAGTGAGTGATGAAGGAACCACAGGTCTCGCTCTGAAGGGCACTGTGGGAAAAGGAATAGGCTTTGCCAAGGTGCCAAGATGCAGGAGAGTACAGCATTTTCATAGAGGAGCACAGAAGGCAAGAGGAGCTGGACAAAGTGAGTGAAGGAGAATATATCAGTGAGAACACAAAAATACTCTGGCCAAATGTAAAAGATATTTTGCATTTTCTTTGGGTTAAATTAGATCAATACAAGGAATTTGGCTATTACTCTGAAGGAAGTTTAGCACCTTCAAAAGTTATTGGAGCAGAACAATGTAATCCTTTTTTTTTTAAATTCCCAACCAACTGTAACAGCAGCAAGGATGCAAGCCAAGAAATTCTTTCTGAAGGTATGATATGAGCCAGGATGATAAAATAAGCATTCCGTAAAATAAATACTATGTCTTGAAGATATCACTGGTACCAAACACAGGTGTGAGAAATATTGATGATAATATACACTATTAAATGTAATAAACCACAAATACTTTTAAATTGTATATTCACGCTAAGGGAATAATCAGTTGTGACTAGGTAAATAAAGTATTTCATAAAACAAGAAACAAAATTCCTTCTCTGTAGAAAATAAGTTAATTAAGGGAACTGTATTTAACTTTTTATAAGTGATAAACCAATTTTCTTGAATGTTAAATCAAAATAAGATACTAAATCTGACTTAAGGTTTGGACATCAGAAATGCAAACAAAAGTTGCAAAATTCAGGAAAAATTGCTGATGTCACTGTGCATGTGCATACTCAGTATCTCCTTTGGTTTCAAGGCTTGTGAAATTATCAAAGACCACACGATGGCTTCCTAAATTGACAACATATCATTTAAATTTCCAGTTTCTAGGCATTAGCTATATTATAGACAGAATGATCTGTTTTCTCTGTGCATTTTTTACATATTTTCCACATTATTATCATTTTAGTTTCATCCCTACCTTCTATGAGGACTTTTTTTTTTTTTCTTGAATGGCACTAAGACCTGTGGCAGTGATTCAAATTGCAGATACTTATAGAAGATCATGTGGGTTGGAAGAGATGTCAGTGAGCCCACATTTCCACAGGAAGATCCATATTGTAAAGAATATGAACCTCATGAATTACCACTTGTTGTTAAGTCATCATTGAAAAGACTCCATAATTCATTGGTTTCATATTGAAAGGCTACTTGTCCAACCACAAGAGATGTTAATGTGTTGAACTGCAGAAGTCAAGAGCTGTTTTGTGCATTCCAAACTGCAAAACTGAAGTACTAAATTAAGTTCAATTATACTTTATTTTCAGTTAGTGATGCCTGTATTCAAAATGTCTATTTCAATGGAAGGAGATGAGTTTACATTACAAGTATATAATATCCATAATGTATATTTAGCACATACTGTAAAGTATCACACAAATAGTCATACATTATGACTCTCAATTCTAAGTGTCTGTTGAAACTGACATTATATTTAGGGAACTAACATTATATTTAGGGAACTGGTGGAAGTTTAGAAGTAAAACTCATAGCAACCATTGTCCTGGAACTACATACACAAAATTCTCACAATCACAAAGTGTTTCCCATTTGAGACTATATATTTTATTTATTTTAGAAATATACATTATTAGTTGTATATTTTTTTAAAAAAATTTTATTTGAGAGTGACAGACAGAGAGAGAAAGAGGCAGAGAGAGAGAGAGAGAATGGGCGCACCAGGGCTTCCAGCCACTGCGAATGAACTGTAGAAGCATGTGCTCCCTTGTGCATCTGGCTAACATGGGTCCTGGGGAATCGAGCCTTGAACTGGGGTCTTTAAGCTTCACAGGAAAGGGCTTAACTGCTAAGCCATTTCTCCAGCCCTAATTGTATGTTTTTATAGCTAGAAATTATATCTAAATGATTATACATATAACAGACATGTACATTATACATTTTAATCAATAAGTAAGCAAATCTAATACTCAGTTTTATATGAAAATATAAAATCATTATCTCAAGTCATTATATTTAGGATTTTGTTATAATATAGTAAGTAATGAGTTTCCTTACACTATTTTCATATATGACATATATTTATATTTGTGTATTTTTTTCTTCATATTCACTAGCCTTATTCACTTATCCTGTTCCTAGGCCCACTCATACCTTTCCTCTTCTCAAGTACTGTCTTTTTTACCTTTGTATTTCTTTTATTGTTTGTTGGTAGCCCAATAGTTTAATTAGTGTTGCTCTCAGGAGTATGGTTAAAGAATTATTCATAGAAGAATGGACAACTTACCAGTGGCTAAATCACTGAAGACAATGTTTCTCACTCTCCCAGCCACCATTAGCTGTCTGGAAATCCATAGGGAGAGACTTCCATCTTCTCTTCTATGAGGAAAAGTTGACAGTTCCTTTTCTGAGAGGTCAAGAGTGCAAAGGTCATGTCAGTGTTCCAAAACAGTCTACCTCTCCTGGCTCTCCGTCTGGTAATATTTTCATTTCCTCATCCACCATGTTTCCTGGCCCATGGAAGAAGTGACATAGATATCCCATTTAAGGCTGAGATTTGAACACTCACTTTTTCTCTTTGATCATTTTCTGCCATAACCATGTACCACTTAGAAAAGAAACATCTCCATCATCAAGTTATTCTTTAATGTTTAGATCAAATATACATTGTGGATGTTTTGGTATGTGTCACTCTATCTATCAACTATCTATAGATATATATATCAATAAATGGATAGGATGTATGCATGTGTGTACAGATACATATGTGCTAGAGTACACACGTCATACCACACATGTGAAATTTAGATAAGGACTTCAGATGTCAGTTCATACACCTGTCACCTTGCTTGGAGTAAGGTTTATCATTCTTTCTGTGGCTTTAAAAAAAACTGGGTAGCTAGTCTGTAAGCTTCAGGAAAAATATATCTCTGCTTTCCTTCTCATCCATAAGGAGACTAGAATTATAGATGGGTGTCACAACATCAGGCTTTTCACATAGGTTCTGGGGATCCAAACTAGAGTATTCACACTTACATGGCAAGTGTTTTATCCACTGAGACATCTCCCCAGCCAGATTTGTGACTTTTTTTTTTAATTGCACTAGGTAAACATTTTCTTTTAAACTTCTCTCAGGAAGTAATAATAAAATGAAGATCAGACATTAGAAATCTTCATGCAAGATATGGCACATTTATACAATGGAGTTCTACTCAGTGGTAAAGAAAAATGAAGTTATGAAATTTGAAGAAAAATGGATGGACCTGGAAAGGATTATACTAAGTGAGGTAAACCAGACCCAGAAAGCCAAGCGCCACATGTTCTCTCTCATATGTGGATCCTAGCTACAGATGATTGGGCTTCTGCGTGAGAATGAAAATACTTAGTAGCAGAGGCCAGTAAGTTAAAAAGGAGACATAAAGGGAAGAGAAAGGAGGGAAGGAGGATACTTAATAGGTTGATATTTTATATATGTAATTACAATGATTGTAATGGGGAGGTAATATGATGGAGAATGGAATTTCAAATGGGAAAGTGTGGGGGTGGGGAGGGAGGGAATTACCATGGGATATATTTTATAATCATGGAAAATGTTAATAAAAATTAAAAAAAATCTTCATGCAAATTAATGATATTCAGAGATAAACTAGACTAACTTGTCATTTGCTCTTTTAAAATCGTACATCATAGAATGCACTAACATTAAGCCATCTTCAGTTAATGAAGTGCAGAATAGCTATAGAAGTCTGATAATTTACATATCAAGTCCAAGTAGGACCTATTAAAAATAAATTGTTTATGGAAAGGATGAGAGCCTTTGATTCTGAAAGTACCTTACAAAGTTGTATTATGGCAGGTAATATGCAGATAATTTACTGTCTTTGGGAATGTGGCAATTCACAGATTATATCTTAACAATGTGATATCCTTGAGTAATAATGGGTCAGATTCAAGCATCATTTTACACACCATTCAACATGACTGGACATCAAAAGCATATTTCCACATTGCACTGATGGAAGGAGTTTTCATTCCCATTATAAAATAATTTAAAGATCTTTGCAATTCCACATCTGTGTCCTCTTGAGTGAGATGCACACTTGCTCCAATCTATCTTTTAAAGGCTAATGTTGACAGGTCAGTTGAATAAAAAATATCTACTTGACGAGCATATAAACTACATTGATTAAGATGCCTGAGACTTCTGTGTCACCAATGCAATGACAATTGCTACAAAGAATGAAAAATTAATAGCTAAAGAATAAGACCAAAGTTTTTCTATTAATGTTTAATAAGATAATTGAAATGAGAAGATCCTGATACCTCTTTAATATATAAGAAGAATGTTTTTGTTTCAAAATTTAACAACATTGCCTTAAGAAAAAAATATTTTCAGATGTTAATTTTGTACTGTTCTTTTTTGTACAGAAATTATAAAAAAATCTCAGAACACATATATTTTAATTAAGAGTTTTTACACTTTGCCAAAATGATGTATAGTGATAATTTTTTCTTAATTAGCTGTTTTATTTAGGCATATACATTCTTTTTTCTTTATTAGTTATGTACACATTCATTGTATAAACAGCCATGTTGGTACCATTGCTAGCCTCCTTCCTATCCTCCTTGTTGGGGATTGTTGGTCATGAATTGTGGGAGTAGCCATCAGTTGTGGGGAAGGGGCAATGTCTCTCTGCATAATGTCCCAACTTTTGGCACTAACAATCCTTTCTTCCCCCTCTTCCACAAATTTTCCTGAGCCACGTTGGGTTCATTTTAGCTCTACTTTGGTGATAAGATCTTGGGACCCTCTGTGTCTCTGGATATCTGGTTTGATAGGAGTTGAGTGTTTTCTCTATCTATCTCCTTCACCCTTGTTCTGGTACCAGATTCACCAAGAAAGAAGCACTCTTGCTTATTTCCCCATTTACTCTATGGTTTCAGCAGGGGCCCTGGTGAAGTGCAATGGGCTGATTCTCTTCTCAGGTTCTGTGTCCATCTGAAAAAGAGTAGCAGATTCTCCAATGGAGAGTAAAGTCAGCTCCAGATAAATGGTATAATAATTATTATTTTAGAGATAATTTAATAGGTGTAGGCCCTTTTGTAGCCCAAGATTGATGGAAGCTTGATATTGGAGAGTGAACTTCTTTTTTTGGATATAGTTCTGACTTGTTTCCCAGTTCCAGTCATGGGTTCCATTTTACTGAGCAGATCCATTAGCCAATTCAAGAGCAGTTGGTTACCCATCATGGCAGTGTGCCATTATTGCACTTGTGTGAACATCACATCAGGTTTTTTGTTGCTGAGTAGCTTAGACCTCGATTTCCTTGGACAGATGTTGGCCATTTTCCCCCAGTTGCTCATGTAATACCTTTTTGCATTAGAAAAGCTAACTGTCTGGGGACTGATCCTCCTCAAGTTTCCAGACAGGTGTCTCCATGTTCCATAACAACAGCATATGGTGTCTTTGGCAGTAGGGTCTTATTATTAACCTTTGGTGGGTAATCAAGTACTTTGACAGAAATCTGTCTTCTTTTTGTAAACCTTGTAGGTCTCTCTGATGTACAGCTCATTGTGGATGTTAACCACATCCTGGTATTGGGAGTTACAGGCCAGCACCCAGGGAGAATAAGTAAGAAAAATATAGGTAATATAAAAGAGAAAGAGACAATAGCGATAGAGAAAGAGAGAGGGAGACAGAGAGAGAGAGAGAGAAACAGGAGAAGATTAAGGTTAACCTTCATCATACCCTCTCCAGGGCCCTTTGATTCAGGTGTTCCCTCTAAGGAACTAATGAAGGTTCAACCTTTAGCCTGTCTTTCAGGCTATTAGATTTTATGGTACCAGTTCCATTTGGATCCATTTTTGTGTCCCTCCCACACCCTGTTACCTTCCCCTCCCGCCCCACCCCTCCCTATTGTCCAGTCCTAAAGATGCCTATTAGGTATGTCAGCATCTCAGGAAGATTCAGGTTAGGATCCACAGATGAGTGAGACCATGTGACAATGGTCTTTCTATGATTGGGTGAGTTTGCACTGAATGATCTGTTCTAAGTTTAACCATTTTTCTTCAAATTTCATTGTGTCATTTTTCCTTACTGCTGTGTAGAAGTCCATTGTGTGGATATACCACAATCCGGTTATTCAACACAGTCATTATTCAATGGATATAGAATTTCTGCTTGGGATGATGGGTTCTAGAAACTCCCCAGGCAGAAGGTTGTGCAGCATTGTAAGTTGGATGCTTTAAATCATTAAAGTCATACAAAAGAGAATGGAAATATTTGCAATAAAAAACTAAAAGTAAAGTATAAACTGGATTTTTAAAAATATCATTTCTTTCATAAAACATTTAAACCTCTTGTAATAATGCTTATGTATACTTTAAGGAAAAAACACACTGTAGATAAAAATTCTTTTCCAGCATATATATTCACAGGTCAATTATAGAAATGTTATTTTATTTCTAATGCATATTACCTGTACTAGTATATGTTTAGAAATACCAGTATCTATGTTAGTCCTGAAAACAGAAAGATAGAAGGAAAAAAAGGGAAATACAGGAAGGAAAAATGTAGGAGAGAAAAGAGAAATATCTACTCCTGTATTCCTATCCTTTCATTTGTTATGTGATTATTTAATTTATAGATTGGCTAAAATTATTAATAATAATTCTCATGGTGGATAATACAGGGAGCATTACTTAGATATTCAGAGAATTATTATATATTTTTAAACTAGGTTCATTAATTAGTCTATGAGGACATTAGCACTTGAGTCTTCTCTCTTCATTAGCATTAAATGTTCAGACACACACACACACACACACACACACACAATCATTTGGCAATAATTGGAAAGAGTCCTTATAGGAGATGCATTAACACCTGGTATATATGAAGTGTCTCATGAAGAGAAGAAAGAAAAAAAATGCTAGGCTTGATTGTTTACATTAAGATTATTTATAAGAAAAATTACAATTTGTGATAAACTGTTTCATGAATAACTAAAGAATAATGGTGCATGTTTTCCAACACAGTAGAGACAGTGTAAGAGCTTTCTTCTTCATTTAGAATTACTATGCAAGAGAACACAGGTGAAAAAGGATCATAAAAGTTCAAAGTTCCAAGACTTTCTTGATTTCTTTTTTTTTCAATCTGAGAGTAAGGACTTTATTTTTTTTATTATTTTATTGTTTTTTAGTTTTTTTTATTAATTAGTTTTGTACTCAGAAAATACAGTCAATTTGGTACCATTATTAGGCTCATGTTTTACCTACCCCTCCCCTTGGTCCCACCTTGTTGAGGTATATGGGTCATGCATTCTGGAGTTAGCCACAGTTATGGGTAAGATAAATGTCTCTGCATATCATGACTCAACATGTGGCTCTGACATTCTTTCCGCCTCCTCTTCCGCAAAATTTCCCTGAGCCATGTTGGGTTCATTTTGGGTCTGCTTCAGTGATGAGGTGTTGGGGGCCTCTGAGTCTCTGGATCTCTGATTTTGTAGGAGTTGATTTTTCTCTGTGTTGATTCCCTTCACCCTTATGCTGGTACCTGGTTCACCAAGAAAACAGCACCCTTGCTTGTTTTGCCAATTTTTCTTAGTTTCAGCCAGGGCCCTTTTGAGGTATGATGGGTGTCTCTCTCCTTAGGATCTACATCTATCTGAAAAAAAGAAGCAGATATTCCAACAGAGAGTAAGTTATCACCAGGACAAATGAGATAACCCTTACTTTTTTAAAGAGAATTTATTAGGTGTAGGCCCTTTTGTAGCCCACGATTGGTGGTAGCTTGATAATGGACAGCTGGCTTATGTTTGGATATGGTTCTGACTTGTTTCCCAGCTCGAGCTATGGATCCTGTACCACTGAGGGGATCAGTTAGCCGAATCAAGAGCAGTTGGTTCCCCACATAAGTGTCTTTCTTGGAGGCATGAGCTTCTTATTCCAGCTCTGGAGCCGGTGAGGCTGCCCAAATATTTTAGCTTGAATGGCAAGTCAATGGGAGATGCCATCACGCACATAAAAATAATTCTTAGTTCTTCAGTGTAGGAAGCATCCAATTTGGAATATTCATGAAGCCCCTTCACAAGGATCTGCAAGAGGTGAGCAAATGCTGGGAAAGGAGATACTTTAGTGGTGGAGCTACCTGCAAGTTGATCTGTGGACTCCAGTGATGCAACTTTCATGAGTCCTTACCTGTGCTGTGTGGGCTTTCTGGTGATGTAGCTGTAATTGCGTTACCAATGCTTTTGTAGGTAACTCCTCACCCATTCTCGTGTATGTAATCCAAATAAATCCGTTGGCTCAACAGGCTGATCTTGGATAGAATAAATATTTCAGTCTTTCCTTGCCCTATATATCAAGCATGAGTTTAAATAAACTCACCAGGTAAAGTAACACAAATGAATATAAATGTATGTTGGGCTCCTCCTGTTAACCTATAAGAGTTGTCACTTCTACTTAGGCATAGGATCCTGTCTTCGGTCAATGACCCAAAGTTATCACTGCAGTCTCTCACTGTAATTTTCCTATTTTTTCATATTACCTCCAAACAACATTTTAAAAAGACAATCTTCATAAATATGTAAGTACACATTAACATACTAAGATTATATTTACATATATATATTTATGATCTTATTTAAGCATACATTCAAATATATAATAGACTCACATCCTATAAGCCATATCAGAATAAATTTTAAATATGAACTTGTCTTACCTTCATATCACCTTTGAGATAATAGTCTGTTTTTCTTCTTTAGCAAACTCACGCTTTGCATGTACATGTTTCTAGGATGTTTACCTTCATTTTTCTTAAATTTAATTTGAGAAGACTATTTGATACCATCTGTTCATGCTCTTTTTTGCCTCTTTTAAGTGCCAATAAATATATTGCAAATGTAGGAGAGAGTGGAGAGGTTATAGTCTTATAGGGTTATCTTGCATGAATTTAACAAAAATGACTTGCTTCCTCCTCTCAGATTTGTTTTTTTAACTTTTGCCCTTTTGCAGTAAAAGTCCATTTTTGTTCAGATTCTTCAACCCCTGCCCACCACTGATGCTGCCACATTCTGCAACATCACTGCCACATTCATATCCTAAATACCAAAAGAAATAGCCATTTTCTGATCATGCCATCTGATGGTATTATCACCTTTCCCTTGGTTTCCAGGAAACCATATTCTCTTGTTTTTTCTTATATTGATACCTGTTCCCCATATGCCTTTACTGACTCATTTCTATTATGTGCTCCCAAAGTACTAATCTGATTTCTCTTTCCTTTATGTTTTTTATTTCCTGTAAGCATTCCATTCATTGTAATTTTTCAGTACTATTTCCCCACCCCAACATATCCTGTTAGATTGAAGATTTTTTTTAAATTAACTATGAACTTCACTGTATGAACCAATCAATTCTGATTATTTTACCTTAAGATTATCTTCTTTATATCCTGGTTTCTCCATACCCATTCCACTGAGGGTCCTTCTCAGTGGGATTATTGTAATCACTGTGAGGCCATGAATGTATCAGCCAGTCTCTGTGGAGGGGAATAAATGCCTCAGAATACTCCTTCCCACCATGAGGCACTTATAATCTTTCTACCTCCTCTTTGGCATAGGATTTGAGGCTTGGTGGATGTGTTATGTGAAAACCAGGGAGAACCAAGATGCAACAAGTGGATAAGAAAACATAGGCAACTTCCTAGCACAAGAAAAGCCCCCTTTAGCCTATCAGCCAAGGTCCAGGAGAGATTACAGAAGAAATAGAAACTTAAACAGGAGAGCTGCTCTTGCTACTATCCTGATAACCATCTACAGGAAGATAGTGATAGACACTAAGGGCACTGAAAATCCATCAAAGTAGAAATCCAGAGGTTGCACAGAGCTCAGGGCTAAAGTGCACTTAAAACATGCAGGTTTAATTTTTAAACTGAGATTAAGTATTGAGTTTTCAATTTTGCTTTGAGGTTTTGGTGCTACTCCTGAATTTTCCTAATTCAGTATTTTATTTATTATTATCATTATTATTATTGATTTTTTGAGGTAGGGTCTCACTCTGGCCCAGATTGACCTGTAATTCACTACGGAGTCTCAGGGTGGCCTCGAACTCATGGCGATCCTCCTACCTCTGCCTCCTGAGTGCTGGGATTAGAGGCATGCGCCACTATGCCCGGCCTAATTCAGCATTTTAAGATACAAATTTAATCTCTGTTTTACACTCACTGTTATTCTTCTACCCTCTGCTTAGAATCAATAGAATACTGATGAGAACTGGGGAAGTCTTCGAGAGCTATAGGCTTTTCTCAACTATTTGTTAGGCTGTTCAGGAGTTAGGGTGCTTGAAGCTCATGACCACACAAAAACTCACTGAGACAGTGGTTTCTAGATTCTTGTCTCATTTGTTTTGACAAATGAAATCAACAGACCGTATAGGGTAAAGTTTAGAAATATTTTATTATAGAACTTAGAAGAAAGAAAGGAGAATTCATTCCCAGCAAGAGATTCCCAAAAATGGGAAAGCTTATCTGATGACCCTAAGTGGAGACTTCTATGAGACTTTTCTGGAAGAGAGCTGAGCTAGTGAGGCTAGCTCCCACCTCATATGTATAAACATTTCCAGGTTTACAGGAAGGGGAGTGACCTAATTTACATTGTAAAGGAAGAAAATAATTCTTCTTAATTTCTTTTCTAGAAAAGAAAGAGATAAAGAAAAACTAGATTTCTGCGTTAGGTTTCTAGCCTCAAACAATGTGTGTGCTGAGAGGTCTCCTTCAGGGACAAAAGAGTTAGGAAGAGGCAGGTTCTCCTTGAAGACTCAAGGACATCTCTTGCTTTTACTTTCTGAGGTTCTGTTGCCCATAAACTACCTCAGTACTATTTACTAAATCATTGAATTTTTATTTATGTTTCTCAAATGTAAAATGTTCAGATTCAATAATCTCATTGTAGTCACACTGGCAGAGAGAAATGAAAATATTAGTCCAGTACAACTCTGATTCCAAACCCTGGATTTGGTCTCCTGTTTTATTGTTTACCAGCCCTGTGACCTGAACCTAAGTGCATGCATGATCGTGTGGCCTAGAGTTTCCATGCTTCAAAGTAAAGATGGTAATTAAGCTATCTTTAAAAAAATTGTTTTGTGAACTTTTTGTGACAATATATGAAAGGTAACTAAAATCGGAGAACTCAGGTCATGATAAGAAGCAAGCATATATTGATTTCTCTTTTTCCAGTTTCTTCCTTTCATCTCTAACATGAAGCATACTACCAGCACACAGCAGATATTAAGCAAATGTACTCAAGCTTAGCTGTTTACTTCTTTCTATTCACTGTACCTAAACTACCTAATGAATTCAGTGACTTAACACAATTACAACTTTTATTTTGTTCACTAGTCTGTGATCTATGCCTGTTGAGCACAGATAGCCTGTGCACCGTTCAGTACCAGCTAGAATTCACTGAAGGAAGAGAGGCTGAAATATTTTATGAATTTCCTCACACATCTGCTTGGCATTGATAGCCTTAGCCTGTGCTCTGGTGGAGCTGTGGATAAAGCCCAGAACACAAGCACTTTATGTGGTTGTTTGACTTCCTCACAACATAATGCAGAGGTTCCAAGAACAAGTGTTCCAAGAAATTACCCAAGGGAAGCCATGTACATTTTATGATGTGGCCTGGAAGTCAGAGCACATCATTCATGCCACATGTTCCCAGTCAGAAATCAGTAACTAAGAGTGGCTGAACTGGTGTCAAATAATTGGCAAACACATTTTAAAGCCGTTCTGGGCCCAAAACAAAATTTGAACTTTGACCAGAAATCCTAAGACTTGGCATGTAGTTGGCTAAATGCATTAACCTTGAGCAAGTCAGTTAACATGGAGCCATGGTGTTCCCTTTTCCAGATGAAAGCATTGATTACTAAACACCAAATTTTACTGAGGTCCAGGGGGGAGAAAAATGGAAAGGTATCCTTGAGGGCTGTGAAGCAGAAGAAAGCGCTGCAGCCAGAGGCAGGCTGAAAGGTCAAATTTCTCCTCACTTAACACAGCACTGGTGTGTTTATTCTTCCTCAGATTCACTCTTACCTCTTGGCTGGTTATATAAGAAGTGAACTTTAATAAATGCCATCACTTTAACATGGGCACAAAGAGACATGTTAGGCTCTGTAAGCTGGGTGGCTTGCAAGTATTTGCTATAATATTGCCCACATCACACTGCTATGCACTCTCTATCCAGTCATGTATTTCAAGAAAGTAATAGTGAGTGACATTTCACAATCCAAGCTTGTTCTGTTTTAAGAAACCAATCCTAGGTTTGTAGAAAATGTCACAGAGTATCAGAAAAAGATATGTGATATTTAAACTACCAAGACCATCTAAAACCAATGTGTAAAGCAAAAGCAATAATGAAAGTGTGTACTCTGAACTGTGTATTATATGTTTTAAAAATTTCTGTTTAAATAATACCTAGCTCCTTTTCCTTAAACTTATTTAAATCATTCTAGGATATTCCCATTGAAGTTTATTTTATTTTATTGTGTGTGTGTGTGTGTGTGTGTATACACACACGTGTGTGGCAGGGGATATGTACATATATGGTGTACAGAGACCCACCTTAAGAGTCATTCTCAGAAATGCTACCCACCTTCCTGGAGGTCGTCTCTCACCAACAAGCTAAGTGGACTAGTCAGCAAATCTAAAATTCTGCCTGCCTCTGCTTCGTCAGTGCTAAGATTACAATTGCCGTCCACCATGCCTGAAAATTTGTATGTTTCTGGGGATATGTGGAGGATTGAATTATGGTCCCATAAACTCAGACATTTTTTACTAAGGTTGAGCTTGCAACCTGAGTTTCCAGTGGGTGGAGCCCTGCTGGAGAGAAGGTGTCATTGGGTGTGGATTTTGTAGTCCAGTCCTAAGGTATGAAAAGAGCAGTTTGAGCTCTGACTGTTCCCAATTGCTTGTAATTGTTGGCGTCTCTCTGCTATGCATCTATGGAAGTGAGGCAGCTTCTTCCACCAGTGATGGTATTTCCCCTGCACACTGTAAGCCTGAAATGAGTGTTGACCTCCTATATGAGTCTTCTGGTCAGAAGTTTGTCCAGTAACACAAAGTAAACTTCAATAGCAATATTGTTACTGAGAGCAGGATCATTGTTGTGATGAATCTGACCATGTGCATATTGGTCTTTTTGAACTTGTGGGCAGCAGGGATGTGGAAAGACTTGGTACTTTGGAACGGAGAAGTCTTGCAGTATTATAATCAGAGGTGGTGGACTGTTCTGGTGAGAATTTGAAAATGTTAAATGCAGAAGGGATCTGTGGACTGTGAAGGCTTAATTTATAAACCTTTAAAAGGAAAAGAGAACTTTGTTGAAACTGGAGTACTGGCTTAAAGGTTGGCTGCATTCTTCTGCCCATGTCATAGAGTATTATTGAGGTTAAATTTACAGGTAATAAATGTGCTTGGTGGAAAGTATAGAACAGAAAGATATAAAGATACAAGTTTATCACAGGAATAATTCAAAAAAGTTTGAAATTACTGGTAGAGAGACTGGTTTTAGATTATTGAACTTGCAATTGTTAAACTGAATGCCATCAAAAGTGGGGTAACTTCTTTGCATTTGGACAATGAAAAAGATGTCTCAAGTTAAAATCCAACCAATGGAAGGGTCACATGATTAAGAATACAAATTCTTTTACAATGAGGTGAGTTGAATAAAGAATTCTAAAGAAGTAACCTGCTCTTCAAGGTCAAAGCTTATTCTACCCCTGATTTATAATTAGGCTATGCTGCATACCTGATACTGTTTTTTGGAAGCATGAAAAATGTAGGAAAAAGGGCCAAAAAGTGCAAACAGTTCTAAAAGCCAGTGCTGATATGCATCATGTGAAGAGAATTGAAATTCTTGTGTCAAGACCAGGTAAGGCCATTGTATGGATGTATGAAGACAACCCATGGTGTGCAGTGTAGATATGAAGATGTTTTGGATGGAACAGGACTATGGAGGAGCTACCATGGAGCTATACTGGTTCAGGATACAATTTTTTTCTGGGCTGCTAAGCCCAGCTTGAGGGCCACAATTAGGCTCCAGACACTTTTGTCACTGGTTACTGATGTTGGAATTGCATTGCAGATGTTTGATGTTTACCTGCTGGTTATTATTACACTGGACCAGTATCTCCTTGTTATGCCTTTAGCAATGGGAATGTTTTCTTGTGCCATCATTTGTAGGAATGTTTGTAACTTGTGTTTTAATTAAAATAGTCTTCAATTTCAGATAAGACTCAAGTTTTAAGCAATGTTAAATTTAGTAAAGATTGTAAATATGATATGAGTGCAATTCATATTGTGAGATGATCATGAGTCTATGGGGGCCAGGGGTGGAATTTGGTGGTTTGCATATATGGCCCCCATGGATTCAGACTTTTTTTGTTTGTTTTATTAAGATTGAGCTTACAACTTGAGTCTCCAGTGGGTACAGCTCTGGTGGGGAGAAGGTGTCACTGAATGTGCACATTGTAGTCCAACCCAAAGAGCAATTAATCAAAATTTAAGTAATTATGAATGAGCTGTATAGAAACCTACTTTTGGGGGGTAATGGCACACCCAGAAGCCACAGATTTTTACTCGAAAAATTTCAGTGCTAAAGAGAGGATACCATCCAGTGAGTTGTTGGCTAGGGATATCCCTGATGCCCCCAAAACATTACAGACCATTGCCAAGGCTCTTGGCTTCCCACCAGGAACATATGGTTAGACTCTACTGATGAAGAATCCACTTGATTAGGCAGCAAGGTTGCTGTGAAATCAAGCTGGAGCCAAGCTGAAAAACTCATCCCTGTGGAATAGCTGACAGAAAGCTGGAAAAGGCTTATGTTGCATGCAACCATATGGGAGAGAGAAGTCATCAGTGGTGATAACAGTAGACATGGCAAGCCTTAAGTTTGGCCAGCAAGGCCTAATGAGCCAACGAGTGCAATAGTGACATGTCTGTTATGGGGGAGTCCAAATCCATCCACTCTATAATTGGACTGGAGGCCCACCCCACAGTAGAGAATGCATTCCTGGTACTGAAAACATACTAAAAACCCTGTGGTGGGGGAGGTCATGAGCCCTAAGGGAATATCACCTGTTGTCTAGCTAAATGCATATATGATGCTCACCAAACTGCCCTGTAAGCACTTTTTTCATGTTCATATCTATATATTAATGCTAATCTCAGTTTTGGCTAGAGGACAAACTCAAAAGGTATCACAGTGCTAAGAAGTGACAAAGGAGCTTTAAGTACTGAAACATCTCTATCACATCTTCCAAGGCATAGGGTCCATTATAGAAGTGGAAGGAAGAACTAAAGGAAGAGTAGGATTGCTTACAATGCAATCTTCCAGATACAAAATGGCTCAGATATTCATGACCTCACATTGCCTGGCACTACCTATAAAAGTCCTTATAATAGGAAGAAAAGATGATTACACCAAAATAAAAGAGAAACTAATTGAGAGCGGAAGGGGCTATGATGACTACTGGATTTCTGAAGGGTAAGTGGGGGACAAGAGGGAATTATTATGGTTTATTTTCTATAATTTTGGAAGTTGGAAGAAATGTTTTTAAAAATGGCAGTTTGGGCTCTGTCTGTTCCCATTTGCTGGATACTGGTGGTATCTCTCTGCTATGCATCTATGGAAGGAAATCAGCTTCTTCTGCTACTGATGGTGTTTCCTCTGGATTCTGTAAGATTAAAATAAACCCTTTCCTCCTTTGAGCTGCTTCTGGCCAGGTGTGTGTCCAGCCATATAAAGGTAACTTCAACAGGATCAAACTCAGGCTTCCATTCTTACAATGCAAGCACATTACCAACTGAGCTATTTCCTCACCTGGAATGCTTCATCAAACTATCCCTAATATCCAATATTTTGCATCACACTCCTTGGACATACAATCATATGATAGTGTTTTAGTAACTTGAACTTCACTAAATGTTTACAAGTATTCAAAGGAAAACATTCTATAAGCTTCATGACCCTGACATGAAAAGTGTCTCACCAGTACAAGACATGCCAAAGTCAAAACAGAAGCCACAGCTCTGGATAAGATACTATAATCATCTCACATGTAAAGAACTGGAACCCAACTTAAATGAACTATTACTAACATATATATGATAAAGTACAAAATATCTAAATAAAATGGTTACAGAATTCAGAATTTCACAGAAAAAAATCACAATTTTCAATAAACATGAATAGTTATGTTCTGTCAACTTCATTAGATTAGTAATCCACAACTATTCCTGTTGGGTGGGTCTCTGAAGTTTCTTCCAAGAAAGATTGACTGAAGGGAAGCTGTTCCTCCAGAGCAAATCCTTATTGCAGAATGGGTAGCCCTTCCAGTAGTATGCTAAATATAAGGTAGCTCTAAGAGGATACAGTCCTTTCCCTCCTACCTGGCTGCCTGTACTGCTTGCTGGTGAGTAGATCTGTCATGTTTGACTACCCTTTGGTTATCCTTTTTTTTTTATGTAAGGTCTCACTTTAGCCGAGGCTGACCTGCACTTCACTAAAGAGTCTCATGATGACCTTGAATCATGCCTGGCATCCTTCACTAGCATTGGAGCTAAGTTTCCTCAATCTAATGTGGATTGTAGACCAGTAGCTATCCAGGAATCCTCTAAGACATCAGTGCTGGATGGGGACTGTTGAGTCATCCAATCACTTGGATTCAAGTGGCTAGTGGGTTCCCTAACTCTCAACATTGCAGAAAGTTATTGCTGGTTGGCCATAAAATAATCTTAAATTCCATTTATAGCCTGGTGTGGCAGTGCACATCATTAATTCCAGCACTCAGAAGGCAGAGGTAGGAGGGTCAATATGACTTGGAGGCCAGTTTAAGACTATAGAGTGAGTTGTAGGTCAGTCTGGGCTAGAATAAGACCATAACTCAAAAAGGCAAAATAAATAAATAAATAAATAAATAAATAAATAAATAAATAAATAAGACAGCAATCCACTAAAATGTCAAGGTGTTCTATCAGTTCTGTTCCATTAGAGACCCCTGGCTAATCCAGAAAAAGATGCCCAATATTACATAAATAAGTAAGTATGTATTAAAGCAATAACAAAATTCCATTTCATATACATTCTATGGCCCAAGTTCTGATATTACTTGACAAAATAAGTTTAGTTAGAGGTGTACCAGTTAGAATTTTTTATACATTGTTTCATGTCAACTTGCAATATCATATAATTTATAAGTGATAATGAAAATATTAAATTTTCACAAATAGCTCTTATATTAGCTAATTCTGTTATAATTAGGTGATGCACAGTCATAACAGATTCAATGTCCATGTTCCCACCGCTCTGGAGAGTACACATGCAGAGTGAGTACACCAGGGCTCTAGGTTCCTCCCCCACTTCCCGGCTCCATGGCCCCAGGTCCCCTACTGTTGGCTTACGGCAGCCTGGTCCCTGCATGTGTGCTGCAAAAGCTGGCCTTTTACTATGGTTCCCTGTTCCCCTGAGCCAGAAGGTGCACAGGCCAATAAGGGGCTGGCCTCTTGCCCCTGGATCCCTAGCTTCCAGGCTCCTGGCTCACCAACCCCTGGTTTGCTTGTTCTGAAGAATGGGAACAAGTGGAATGCATAGGCCAGAGCTCCCATTTCACCACCTCCCAGTTTCCCAGGTACCTTTGATGCACTTGCATTCTCCACAATCTAAGCATCTGTAGTTATAACTATGTCCTAAACAAATCCAGTTCACATTTAAAACAGAACATTCAATGAAGATCCTACAAAGAAAAATACTTCCTTCCTCCTCAATGAAATAAGATGTTTCTCCAAGATGGGTAGATCACAATGCAAAGAAACAATGATAGTCAGAAAACAGAGATCTCCACAAATGATGCCTAATCCCACAATGAGAGCTGCCAATGAAATCATAGAGAAAACAAAAGAAATTGAATCTCAAAATGAAAACACAAAAAGATATGTGACCCTAATCAAAATAATTGCCTAACTGGAAACAAACTGTCAAACCACCACCAGTCACATAAATGAAATTGAGCAGAATCATGAGCAATCAGCTTTTGTCTCTAAGCTTAACTTAATTGCAAAAAGAAAACCTCAAAGAGATATAAATGAATTGAAGGTAAGTCAACAAATAGAGGATCTTAATAACCAACTGATTAAGCTTGATGAAAACATGATCATGTTCAAGAACGAATTACAGGAAGCATCAAGAAAAATCATACCTTAAACTGAAATCATACCTCAAAAAAGAAATGGGCCTGATGCAAAATAACCCAACAGAAAACAAAATTAAATAAAGCTTTTAAAAGCATTACTAGAACCCCTCAGTAACAGAGTCACTCATGTGGAAGACAGAACCTCTAGCTGGAAGACAAGACAGAAGAAATTGATCAGGAGTTCAAAAATTTTGCTAGGCTCAAAAATATCAAGTGACCAGAATCTGAGGGAACTGTGGGATACCCTAAAACAACCAAACATCTGGATCATGGGTATCCCAAAAGGAGAGGAAATCCAGGACAGAGGCATAATGAACATATTCAACAAAAATTATTGAAGAAAATCTTCTGAATCTCTCAAAAGAGGCCTATCCGGATACAAGAAGCTCACATAACACGAAACAGACAGGACCAAAGAATAAACTCTCCAAGGCATATCATATTTAAAACTCTTAACAATGAAAATGAAAAAGTAATAAAAGCAGCAAGAGAGAAGTAACTCACTACATATAAAGGGAATTCAATCAGAATTACCTCAGATTTCTCAATGGAAATCCTGAAAGCCAGAAGGGCCTGGAAGGGAACACTTCAATATCTAAAACACTATGACTTCCAAACCAAGCTACACTACCCAGAAAAAGTTTTCCTCATGATAGATATTGAAATGAACACATTCCATGAAAAAGTCAACTCAATGATATATGAACACAAAGCCAAACCTACAGAGAATACTTGGAATACTCCACACAGAACAGTCAAACAACCATTCTCAAGAGCCAACAAGAAGATCACAATAACCAAAACTAGACCAGGCTCCAAAAAGCACAAAACACAATAAAGCACCAAACTCTATAAAGCAACCCATTATGGCAGGGATTACATAAAACCTCACAGATATAACCTTACATATTAATTGGCTTACCTCACCCATCAAAAGACACAAGTTAACAGGGAGGATCAGAACAAAATTGACCCTTCCATGTGCTATCTTCAAGAAACGCACCTGGCCACTAAAGACAGATACCTCCTCAGGGTGAAAGGATGAAAAATGATATTTCAAGCAAGTGGAAATAAGAAACAAGCAGGTGTTGCTATATTAATATCTGATAAAATACACTTCAAAGAAAAAGTAATCAAAAAGGACAAAGTAAATGGAAGAAATTAGAACAGATCAACTCTGTTCTATGTCAGATCATACTCAGCCACTATGTAAATGAATATGGAGATTCCGGAAAATGATGAATATGGAACTAACAACAAACCCAATTGTCCCCTTACGTGGCATGTTTATGGCTGCTCAATTCATAATAGTTCAGAACTGGAAGTAACCCAGTTGTCCATCATTGGATGAATGGATAATGAAGCCGTGGAACATCTACACAATGGAATTTTGCTCAGCAGTAAGAAAGAAATGATACAATGAAATATGTAGGAAAATGAACTTAGAACAGATCATATTCAGTGAACACACACAATCACAGAAAGACAATCACTACATGTTTTGACCCATCTGTGGTTCCTAACATGGATCAGCTTGAGTTGCTGACATACCTGATAGGCAACTTGGGGGCCAGACAATAGGAATGAAATGGTTTGGGGGAGGGGAATGGTAAAGTGTATGGAAATAAATACAACACTAAACCCTAAATCAATGGGTACTATAGAAACCTTTCTTCTTGGAGGTAGAAAAAAAGATATAAACCTCAATAGGAGTATGGGGGAGCACCAAAGAAGAAGTTTCCTGGAGAAGGTTGAATAAAGCCTAAGCTTAAAAACTTTTGGCTCTGACCTATAACTCCTAGTACTAGAAATATGTGCTATACATATTTTATTGATCAGAAAGATGCAAATAATGACAGGCTTCTCTCAAAGCACTTGATTACCCACCCAAGGTAAAAGGTAAGACCCTGTTGATGAAGACAGACAACATATGCTGCTGGCAGAAAGCAAGGAGAGACCTAGCTGGAATCCAGAAGAGAGCCAGTCCCCAGACGGCACATCTAGTACTGGAAAGTGCTTCATGAGTTACTAGGGGGAAGGTGGCAAACAACAGTGTGAGCAAGCAGAAGTTTAAGCTACTCAGAAATAACCAGCCTGACAATAAGTACACACCAGTTCAATTGTGGCACACAGGCTTGGTGAGTAACCAGTGGTTTTCTGATTGGCTAAGAGATCCGCCCAGTGGAAAGGAACCCATGTCTGGCACTAGGAACCAGATCTGATTCCTATGGAGACAAAGATTTTGCTCTTCAGTGTCAAGCTCCCACTAGTCTTTGTCTAAAAGAGGGGCTATATCCATCTAATTAATTATACTTATCAAGTTAATAACACTTATCCAATTTAGCCTATTCTTACTTTACTCTCCTTGGAGAATGTTTTTCTTTTCAGAATGTAGCCATACCCAAGGAGATAAACCATCCCTCACATCTCAGTCAAATACAGGGTGAAACCACAGAGGAAGTGTGGAGCCAATCAAGTGTGCTGTTTCCATGGTGAGTCTGATAAGTTGCTCCACGAGGAAGGAGACATACATTGAGGATACTTAATATATACCACAGCAGAAATCCAGAGACTCATAACAGCTCAGCACTGAAATAGATCAAATACAAACCCACCAAGGCACAGGCTGTTTTGCTGAAGAGTGTTGTAAAGATTGTATGTGTCACAGGTTGGGTTGGTATGCCCAGAGATACTGCCTCCCCCAGTAACTGACTGCTACTTCCACAGTGAATGACCTAAAACCCCATGGGGAATACCAGCAACCTCACTGAGGAGGGCCCCAGTGCAATGGGGACAGGGAGGATGGAAAAGTTGGTACCAACACATGATGTATCCACACAAAATATATTCTTAAAAATAATAAAAAAAATTCCATGTGAGATGCTACCTGTGGTCTAAGATGGCATGAATTTTATTATGTAGTAATCTGGGGACAGGAGTTTATAGACCTTCAAAAATAGTATACTTAATAATATTTTCTAAAGTTTTAAGCTAACAGTTCCTAAATTTACACTGTTGTATGTGAATTAGTATATAATCATTTATGGGTTGAGTAGACAAGTGTAAGAATCGGATATGAACTGAGTCCCACTGAGTCCACATTCAACTCTTCACATAGGATGGATTATTTTAAGAAATGGGTCTTTGCATTTGAAACATAATGTCCAATGACAGTTTGAAATGTGTATTCACAACATGTTGTATCTCAGACAGTTTGTACAGAGGCAAAGTAATGTGTTCTGTGAAAGTGTGTTAGCCAACAGAAAAGCATTGTAAGTGAATCAGATGAGATTAATGTCACAGATACTGAATGAAGTTGTCAGATGAAAAAAAATTCATATTTATATAATATTGTAGGAGAAACTTACAGAAAATTCACAAAAAGTAAAAAGCAAAGTTTTAATAACCATATATATATATACATATACATATATATATTACTTTTGGAATGTAGATATCTTAGGAAAGTAGAAGATAGCTTTAAGTGCTGACATCTCAGTATGTCTTGCCTGCTTGAAAATTTTTCAGCTGTTCCTCACTGCTGATAGGTCAAAGTTCAAGCCTCTTATGAAATGTTCTTGGCTTCTAGAATCTGGCATTTTTTTTTAACTCTCTACTTTTATATTTTAATTTCCCTTAGAGTTCAGTAAGAGAGAACTGTTTGAGGCTCTAAGGCCTGGACTCTAAGGCCTGGACTTCCTGCCCTGTTCTATAGTCTGACTCATCTGTGGCTGAGATACTTCAAAGCTTTTGGTCCTTGTCATGCCTTGTGTTTGAAAAATTCCCAGATGGGAACCACTTACCATTTCCTCCTTTTCTTGAAAAACATTTATCATATTTCTTGCACAATATTCCATTATAATTTTCTCTAAAATTCTAACCATCTAGTGGGTAGGAATTAATGGTTAGACTTTGTCACTTAAAATCATTTGATCTTAAGCAGTTTACTTAACATCCCTGACTGTGAAAGAGATAATAATGATTGCTAATATAATTTCTTGACTTACATGAGGCACACACAGATTGGAGAACAGTCATGGTGCAAGGTAGCTTCCAATAAACAGCAAATTCTAAAAACATGGTCTCACTATGTAGCCCAGTTTGGCCATGAACTCTACAAATCCTGTCACAGCCTCCCATTTTCCTAAGTGTTGGAATTACTGGTGACTGTCATCTACCCAGCAGGAGGGATATCTAAAGGAAAATGTGTTAACCTGTGTCCTAGGAATAAACCAGTCAAATATAAACTGAAAAGAACTGAAGACATTAAGGAAGGTTTTAGATCTACCAAGCCCAGATTCTGGCTTCTAGCATTCTACTCAAAAGTTTGAAGCTATGGTTTTCATAAGGTTGGCACTGCCACTTGAATGGGTTGGGTTAAAACTTCTCTGAGCCTATACATCCTGCCACTTAGTCAGCCAAATTATTCAGCAGTCTCATTTAGTTTGGGTAAACATATTCCCAGTGAGGATTTCTAACATTCCCCATAGACACAATAGAGAAACCACAGAAGGCCAGACAGATATTCCACAGTAAATATATGGCCAGTGCTCTTCATCACCACTCCCCTGAGAGTTTAGTCAGCACTTATTCCTCAGAGCCTGTAAGCACTGGTAGAGCTCAGAAAAATTGAATTTCAGTCTCCATAAGACTCAGAAGTTCCTGCAATGGAAAGATGTGTAACAAAACTGATGGTCTTCACTTCCTCTCTTCCAACTTACACACCAACACTGGAAATTCTCACCATCTCGTTTTTATCCAGCTCATATCATGACTTGGTGCTAAAGAAAGAAAATGCCTGATTTGCACATAAACAGGCTAGAGCTGAAGCTCATAAGCAGGAGTGTGTGCTTGCACGTGCACATATGCACACAAGTGCATGCATGCATGCACACCTCTCTCTCTCTCTCTCTCGCTCTCTCTCTCTCTCTCTCACACACACACACACTGCAAAAACAAAAAAGAAAAGAAAACATTTCCCAAGAGAAAGACATGCTCACTATCCTATTAATGTCCTCTGAAATCAGATGGCCTCCACCCTCCCAGAGTCCCACAGCAAAATGCAAAAGCTAAAGGGCTAAAGGTTATTATTTATTTGTTTCTATCATTATCAGTCGATTAATCTCAAACTCTCTCTGGAGAGTGAGACAAGGTGGAATTGTCCTGTTGTCCCCGTGGCCAATCACGTTACAGCCTGTGAGCTCTCCATCGGATGTGGCGCCCCATCCTAGTAATATACATCATCATCCTCAAGGGGGAACAATCCCACAAGTACTTCAATAAATATACACAGATTTTCAACATACTTTAGAAATGTTTAATTTTCATTTTCAAAACCTTCTTATTTTCTCATCCTTTACAAAGGAAAAATAAAAACCCCACAGTAAGATCCCAACTTGTTTAAACAAACAAGCAAATGCTGCACTGCTACCCTTGATCCATTAAACACTTGCAAATGCTCAGTGTTTTTCACAGGAAAGCCTTTCTTTGGAAATCAGAATTGCTACAAATAATTTCTGTAAAAGTGAATATTTCACCTCAAGTCACACCTGAAACTGACTAGAGATCCTAGAATCACTTTACCCCTTAAGCAACATGAATAGCCTGGGAACTCATTCCTGTAAAGCTTGCCCCTTTGTGGCTGCAGTCTCACAGTCCTGTCTCCTCTCTTGGAGTGATTTCAGGAGAAAAAATGCTTGCCTGAAATGCAGCCTCATGTCAAATTAGCATATGGCATGGCATATGGAATGACAAGTAGATGACTGGTTTCTGGGACCTGAGAAGGTTCAAGCAGAAGATTTTCTGAAGAGATACATCTCTCTAAAAAGGCAGCTGCCAGCACACCATAGTCTCCCAATAGACTGGGGCTGGCCAAGACAACTGTCTTGACTGAAAAGAACACTGCCAAGCAGCTGACCTTAGGGGATGGTGAAAGCACAGTATGATATTTACATTTCCTTGAAGTTTCTTTCAAGTTTTGAAAAACTACTCCTAAAAAATACACTCAACTGTGACTTGAAATCTATTTTCTGTTCATTTCACATAGATCTGAGTTTCAGATGGACTTGAAATGCCATATAACTTTCACTCTTGTCTGTCTCTATGTCTTCCACTCTTTTGCACAGCATGCCTAAAATAAAACTACCCCATGCATTAGTAATATTAAAGATATGTATTTAGGTTTCCTCTCTCATCTCTTTTTAAATCAATTTAGAACTAGGGATCTTTCTAAAACTATACTAAACCCATAATGTATTTTAGTATCCCACACATTTTGAACACTAATCCTCATGATTCTTTCTTTAATTTGAAACTATTGCTAAATATTTCAGCATCACACCCTTTTCCACACATTGCAAGTGAAGAACACTTTGAAGATATTGTTTAATCCTTTATGTGAATGACAAGTTGCTTCACATCTTTGGGAGTTAATCAGCTTGAAAAATATCCCATCCACCAGAGACCTCATTCTGCCTCACAAAAATAAAATTTAATGTATCAACTGTATTGACTACCTGTGGGAAGAACTATAGAAGTTGAAATGCACAGACACACTGTAGTAACATTATTGCAGAACATTTCAGATGTCTAAGTTTCTCTCCATCTTGACATAATCCCTGTAGTAGGGGCCATAGTAATCCTTACCATCCCTAAAACAAAACAAAACAAAATGTTTTTAAGGGTTTCTGTCCTTTGCTGCCAAATGATCACTTATTCCCACACCACCTAATATTTGCCATTATGATCTCATTTGTGGATACACCTACTCTTCAATAGTATGCCCTCATTTCTTCTATCTCACCAAAGATGACCTCACATGATATGCTGCAACTCAGCCAAGACAACTTTGTCAAGTACTTATTGCCTAAGTTAACATTGAAACCCAGACATTTATTTTAGGCATGCTGAATGAGAAGGAACCTTTAGTATTCATTTTTTTCGGGGGGCGGAATCTCAGTGTATTTTCAACTTTGTCTTTCTCTTTTTCCCTGCTAGGCAGGATTACAAACAAATAATTTCTTCAACATATTTAACACTACAAAAAAAAAAAAAAAAGAAATGACAATATACATTTCTAGGTTCTCCTCATGAACCTTTAATCATGGTCGTCCCTACTCGTTTCTCTTTTTTCACTCTAATGCTGTGAAATACTGGCCAGAGATGCAATGAAATTTGAACTCATATAGCATCCTTTGTATGTTGGAAACATTGGAATCTTATTCATTCTTAAATAATTCTTATACCCATGAATGTTTTGGCCATCTGCAACTCATTCAAAGCATATGAACCTTGGTCTTCTCATTTCTAAACTAAAAATGTAGTCTTTAGTGTTAAAGTCTTTGGAAGAATCATGGAGTCATCTTATCTGCATATTTTAACTTCAAGTCCACTCTGAGGCTACATAGTGAATTCCAGGTCAGCCTAAGCTAGAGTGAGATCCTACCTCGAAAAACCAAAAAACAAAGAGAGAGAGAGAGAGAGAGAGAGAGAGATGAATGTGAATAGAGTACATGATTTCCATCAGCCATCCTAGTCAGTTTGTCTGGAGGTGTTGTACTCAGTTTGAGATATATATTTATACAACATACTTCTAAAACAGAAGCTTCTGGGTTGGAGAGATGGCTTAGCGGTTAAGGCACTTGCCTGTAAAGCCTAACGACCCATGTCTGACTTTCCAGATACCATGGAAACCAGATAAACTAGGTGATATAAACATGCAAGTTTGCACACTTGCACATGAAGGTACATGTATCTGGAGATTGATTGCAGTGACTGGGCAGCCTGCTGTACGAAATCTATCTGTCCTCTCTCTCCCCTCACTCTCTTGTGAAAAAATATGAAATAAAATAAAATGGAAGCTTCCAATTTAAAGAAAGCTATAAATTTGTTTCAGTGGTATCTTTCTTTGGAAGTTCTCAAAGAATATATTCAAGTCTATGAAAAGTTACCTTGCTAAATTTAGTCTCTAGTACTTTAAATGATGTAATTTTAGTTTATAATGTGTTTGTAAACTATCTTCCCCATCACCTCTCACATTATTCTATTCATATTACATGGATAGTCCTTATGGAAAGTGTTCTATTTTTATCAACAAAATAATAAACACAGTGGCTAAAGTCTTTGAACCTCTTGATGGTTTCTTATGTTCCTGACTGATTTTTTCCAAAATTTCCACAAATTCCTCAGGTTGCTTGTTTTATCCTCTCTTTATTTGTGAAAGGTACTCAATTTCTATGTCTATTCTACAATTAAAGCTTATCCAGCATGAATATGCTTTTTCTCATTTTTTTTTTCATATTAAGGACCAATCTTTAAGAAATAATGAACTTTGTCTAACTAGAGTCTAAGTACTGAGATATTTATGGATCTCCTTAGTGGTTGGTTTTTATCCAAATACTGAGATATTTGTGGATCTCCTTGGTGGCTAGCTTTATGTATCACTTCATGATTCCTCAGTTGCTTTCCATCATATCTCTGTCCTTCAAATCACCAAGTCTTCTCTTTACTAACAACAAACGTCCATCCATTTTACTTCAAGGACAAAATGACACATAGTCTATAATCCAATCCTCCTAATTTAGGCAAATCTGGGGAAGAAATCTTGCCATAACAAACACCTCAGGAAATTTACTTGCAAAAAAAAAATGAGAATACCTTTAAACAGAAAACAGATTTTCTCTCTAGGATAGAATTACTCAATTCTTTTGTGCTGGAATTTATCTATGCCTGCTATAAAATTATCAGACTATAATATTTATAAAATATAAATTTGGAGCTGGAGAGATGGTTCAGCTATTAAGGTGCTTTTCTATAATGCCAAATGACCCTGGTTTGATTTCTGTGTACCCACATATAGCCAGATGCACAAAGTGGTACAAACACCTTGAGTTTGTTTCCAGTGGCTAAAGGACATAATGCATCCATTCTTTATCTTCTCTCTCTCTCTTTCTCTCAAATCAATGAATCAATAAAATTTTACATTTAAAAACACATATAAATTTGATGTTTCATGGCCAAAATAATACCTTTGGGTGAAGAATGTCATTCATGTACATCATGGTATACCTCATGGTAAATCTGGGTAGAAATGTATTCAAGTGCAGAAAATACCGACTAGAAAAGCTACATTGAATGTTTTCAAATTTCTTCATTCTTCCCTGTAGCTGGTGATTATCTGTATACTTTAAATTAGAGGTCAGCAAAAACAGCTCAGGGGCTAAAAAGTTGTCCAAAATTGCAAAATTATAATGAATAAAAATGTATCATGTGAACCATGTATGGCTTGCAAATCATAAAACAGTCCCTATCCAGCTATTTATAGAACAGGTTTTCCATGTTGTACTTTAAATTGTGAGTTGTTTGGCTTAGGGTAGGAGTTCAGAAGCTGCTGAGTGTGACTTTACTGCTGACCCTTCATGCTAATATATCTGGCATCCTCATCAAACTTCTTGAACACAATAGCAAGAGTCAGATCAAGTATTTTATACAACTAGAAATAGACCCACTCAGACAGAGCTGTATAAATTTCAACAAAGATGCTAAAGCTTCTAAAAAGTGAAGAAATATCTTTTCAAAAATGGAAATCAGGATGAAGAGATGGCTCAGCATTTAAAGACTTGCCTGGATAGCCTAATGACCCAGGTTCAATTCTCAAGTTTCTATATAAAAGCCAGATGCACCAAGTGGCACATGTACCTTGAATTTGTTTACAGTGGTGAGAGTCTGTGGTATGCCAATTCTCTATCTCTCTCTCAAATAAATAAAGCATTTTTTTTAAAAAAAATAGAGATATAGGACTGAAGGCATAACTTAGCAGTTACTTTCCTGAGAAGCCTAAGGACTCAGTTTCGAATCTACAGATCCCATATAAATCAGATGCACAAAGGTGAAGCAAGTGCAAAGTCACACATGCCCTCTAGGTTGTGCAAGCATTTGGAGTTTGATTGCAGTGGCTGAGGCCTTAGCATGCCAATTCTCTATCTCGAAAATAATAACATTAAAAAAGAGAGCTAGAGAGAGATCAAGGGATGAGGATATAGTGTAGCCTTGTGGTAGAACTTTTACCTAACATATGGCAGGCCCTGGTTCAGTCAGTAGTATGCCAAAAAAAACACAATCAAATACACAAAAATGAGCTAAGAGATTCCATCCAAGTGCACAGACCCCCAGACTAAGTAAAGCAGATCATCTATCCTCATGGACATGGGCATTGTACATTCTCTTGAAGACCTGAATAGAAAAGGCTCAATGAGCTGAGCATACTTAACAAAGAACTGGTGGTACTCCACATTCTTGGACCTGCAAAAGAGTACCAGAATTCCACCAAAGACTATCCTGTGCCCCCAGATTGCTTACTGTGGCTCTTAACACTTCCAAGAACCTAAAATGATATCCGCCATTTCTTACACCAAATCTGTATATTTATCTATCAGGATGCCTGTCATCTATTGATTCTTTTGTATCTGTTCCCTCAAAAAATCTTCACTAATACAAATGGACAGTCTTCAAGATCTACTTTCACTTATACACAAAAACCATAGTGTCATTGATTATACAGATATAGGAATAAATAGTAAATCATAAAGCTAATGAAGGGAAAAACATAAAAATCTAAGATAGTGAGTTGGAGTAGGAGGGGTACATGAATGTCTAATAGGAATATAATAAAGTGCTTAGCAGGATTAACCCTAGGAAAAGTCAAGTTAATCCTTTAACATCATAGTGCACATTTACTACAACAGATAAAAGTTAACAATACTAATACCAACATGTACTAGAAAGAATGTAGAGCAATGGGGTTTATGTGCCATGTTGGTAGAAATATAAAATTGTATGAGTATTTTGCAAAAAATATGATATTGTCTTTTAAAATTAAGCATACACTATCTTATAACTTAGCAGTACTGACAAGATATTAATCAACAGAAAAGAAAATACATGATCACCAAAACCAGTTGATGATGATAACAAATATGTTTGTAACACTCCAAAGTAGATATGACCCAGCTTTCTATCTATTAATTTTTATTTTTGAGTCTGAGTCTCACTCTAGTCCCAGTTGACCTGGGTAGCCCCAGGCTGGCAGTGAACTCATTGGGATCCTCCTGCCTCAGCATCTTTAATGGTGAGATTAAAGGAATATGACATAATGCTCAACCCAGCTTTCTGTCAATAGAAAAACAGTAAGTAATCAGTAATATTTTCAATGGTATATCATTCCATGGATCTTAATGCAAACAAACCATGGAACATTTATCATTAAATATATTCAGCAATTTCATATTCAGGAAAAGATGCTATACACAGAATAACTTCATTGTATTATTCCATTTATACAAATTTCTGGAAAAAGTGAGGTCATGGTATGAAGGAACCATGAGTTGACTTCCTTAACTGAAATCAATGTTCTGTATTTTGGTTTAGGTTTTGTCTACACATGTATATGCCTTGGCCCATAGTCACTTAATTGTATACTTAATTCTTGTTGCATGTATCTTTTATAAAAAGGGAACAGATCCTCAACTCTAATATCACTTCAGCTCTGTGATAAAGCAACCATAATGACCACTTGCCTAGAAAGTGAGACACAGAGAGAAGAGAGAAGAAAGGAGTCGTGTTCATGCACCCTTCCCTGATATGTCAATCAATGACCCAACTAGCATACACAAAGACCCACTTCTTCAAGGTTCCATTCTCATCCCAATATCATCATGCATGACAGAAACCAGAGTATTACACATGAATCTCTGAAGGCGCATCACTACTACTGAAAGTGGCAAAATTCCTGACTTTTGTTTTTTGGGGGGTGGAGGGTTCTAGGTAAGGTTTTACACTAGTCCAGGCTGAACTAGAATTCGTCTCATGGTGGCCTCAAACTCACAGTGATCTTCCTACCTCTGCCTCCCAAGTACTTGGATTAAAGGTGTGTGCCACCATGCCTGGTGTGACTTTTCTTAATTATAATGTATATGCACATAAATTAACATATGGGTATAAAATTCTTGCATTTAGCAAATGTGTACATTTTAAAAAGCAATACCATAAATAGACATATATGTGTATATTTACCTTTCAAAAGAAAAGTCATTATAATTGGAAATTCTAAGTCTCTCTGAAATCATTCTACTTCTCTTTCCTTGTCAACAAATTAACACTACAGTGAATATTCTGTTACCTAACATTTCTCAATATGAAGAGCTGTGAATGGATAGAAAAAACTCAATAGAGCTTTTGGATATCAGCCTTACATCTACTGTTAGCCTGTGTTACTTTAGGGCTACTAGTGTATTTCTATGCATGAACTTATTGTTTGTAAATAGAAACCATAATGGTGATAAGACATATAATTTATTTTATCCAAAGTGACTAATGCATAGTAAATATTATAGACATGTGCTCTAGTAACATAGGTGTATCTCTATGACATGCATTCCTAAATTCTGGCTATTATTTTTGTATTTTCAGATATAGGATAATACAGTACAAGTATAATTTCCCTTGCGCTTTAATACAATTTTTGGTGTGTGTGTGTGTTTAGTGGGTGGTATGGATGTGTACATGCACTTTATGATGCATGTGAGTGCACAGATGTTGATTCCCTATGATCACATACATGTACAAAAGTCGGAGGAGAACTTCACATGTCTCCCTCCATTGTTCTTCCACCTAATTTCCCAGAGACAGGGTTTCGTCAAACCTGGAGTTCACTGACTTTGTTGTTGTTGTTAGAATGACTGACCAGAGAGCTCCTTTGATTTTCCACTTCTTGTCACCTCAGGCCTGGAATTACAGTTGTGTGTGGCCATGCCAAGCTTTTTATGCAGTTTCAAGGTCTCAAACTCAGGTCTTATGCTGGTATAGCAAGCAACCTAACCTATTGAGCATCTCTCTACACAGCCCCTCTTCAGTAGGACCTTAACATTTTTCCAGTGCACAATATAATATGCTTCTTTCCTTTTCATTATCATGTCTTCTAGAATATGAGTACTGATGGATTTACTAATTCTCCTTCTGTTCATTAGTGGAGGAACTATGTTCAAGTTTTTAAATTGTGATAGTGGTATTCAGCTCATTTGTTGCCAAAGACTCAACAGAATGTGCACATTTGAGTTGGTTAATATCACCTGAATTAATAAGGAGTATTAGTATGCTACTGAATCACAACTCTCTTCATTATTTAAATACTTCTGTATTGATTAAGTATTTAGAAACCTTTATTCACATAAATAAATATTTTAAAAAAATTCACCTATTGTAAAATTATGGATTTTTAATTTGCTTTTTAAAATTATAATCTGCCTTATTTTCATTAAAATGACTAAATCAGTCACAATTCAAGTGTTATTATTGATCAAGACAACCACAGAATATATTTGGAAAGTAATAGATAAATATAACCTTCATGAAGGACTATATATGCATCAACACCAAAGTCTTTCAAATGCATCTAAATTTTTGTCTTTGCATGGCTGACACTTATTCAGTTAAAGGGTCACTATGTCTAATTAGTAAATCCATTAAGCACTTGTCAATAATACAAAGCCATGTTTTATTTGCCTTATTAACAGCCTAAAGACGGAAAAGCTTTCCATACCTTTGACTAAGTCAATGGCCTGCTATCTGACTTAGGGAACAAATGGCTTACTCATGCAAGAGATGATTCTGAGCTTGGAGTCAGAGATGTGCACTCTGGGGACTTTAGCTCACAGCCTCATCATTAATTGATTAATATGATTAGCTTAGCACTTAATTAGAAAGCAGATAAACTTGTTATTAAAAATGATTCAGGACATAGTTTTCAAACTTTGGGACATGATTAGTAGTTCTATTTTATGTGGATGCATCCTTGAAGTTTAATGTTGCATACATGTGGAAGTTATTAAAATAATTCCAATAAAATATTTGAAGCAAATATATGCACACAATTTTTGAATTAGTCCAATAAATTGCACAATTTTAAGACAACCAGAAAAATACTTTGCTTTATTAGGTTTATGCAGTTTTTGAGCCTTTTAGTAAAAGCCATTAATATAATAAAAGTCAGTATTCTTGAATTGTTTTAACATAGTAACTAATTCTATTGCTCAGATATACAGAATTCATTCTGTGATACAATAAAAACAGCCTTAAGTTAAATGGGTTTGCAGAACAAGGAAAACTATCCTGTGGATTCCCAGGAGAGCTTCTACTATTAGAAATAACACAGACCTAAGGGGAGGATTGTAGCATCCTGGGTAAGTGATAATGGATGACACAAATGTAATGCTCAGAAGGTATGAATAGCACAGGGAGTTGTTGCAAAGGCCAGTCCAATTGCCCCTTGATACAAACCCAGGGGCCCTTCCCTCTCCAATGAGCTCAATTAGCCCCTTTGCTCATGACATCACAATGTAACTGACTTCAACTGTGCTTCAAGAGCCTTTTATACTCAAGAATTAAACGAGCCTGTCTCATTTAATTTCAGTTAATGTAAGTGAGCCTCTGAAACGAAATTGCTCAGTTATAACTCTGAGCTTCGAGCCATGCTGGCTGATTAATTCCTTGCTGTTTGAAGTGCTTTTTTTTCTCTTATCTTGAGCTGTGCAGGCCTTACCACAGCCTGAGGACAGCCCAACCTAAGTCTGGGGGAAATTTTTGTCTCCGCTCCACAGAGAGGAATGAAGACCAGATAAGCACTGTGGTGTAAAACCGAAAACAAACCAGAAACTTGTTACCAATTTAAAAAAATATATGGGGGTCTGGGGCTGATTTACAAAACCCCAAAGTGTATAATCTAGCCTCCTTGTACCTGACTTTCAATTCATCGCTACACTGTGCAATTTTAATTGAAAATTACTATTGCCTACATGCTAACATTACCCTAAAGATGTCCTAGTTAGTTCCAGTTGAGGTTTTTACATAAAATGAGCATTAGCCGCAATGAGAAAGGAAGGGAGAGGCTGAATGGTGAGTCATTAGGGCAACGATTAGGACACTTTCCCAGATTTTATTGTATAACCTTTTGAAATCCTCATATAATCTTCTTTGCTATTCTCAGGAGAGTTCTTTTATGATCTTCAAAGCAAAAATATGCCTCAGCATGAAGTTCTTAATAAACATACCCTTGTGTGTCTTCCAGCTTGAGAAGAAAATGTGAATGGATTTCAGAGGATAATTTAGCCACTGCTCTCCTTTTTTTCTCATAAACACATGCACACACCCTGTGCATCTCACATACTTTACCTATCTTGAGTGCATTTCTGCTATAAAAATGTGAGATGAGCACAGTTTGAGTATGTAACATTAGAACACATCTCTCTTCTTCCCTCCATGAGCAACGTTGCTAAGGTAGCATAACCTTCATTGGCCAGCAGCCCCTTTTAAGAAAGCACCTTTGGTGCCCAAGACTCAAGCATCAAGGGAAAGCATTGCCAAGGAGCTCACAAGAGAAGATTGTAATGGCTTAGCCACTTGAGGGAACAAAACTATTAAAACTAAGCTGGCTCCAAAAGTGTTCCTCTCAACTCTGAAATATTTGCTCAAAGAAGCATATAAAACACCAAAAGAAATAAGAAAACCAAATATCCAAAGCTTTCATACAGAAAGTAGAAGCAATGCTTAAAACTATTCTCCCCTCTTGGAGAACTTGGACTACATTGAATTCAGAGAATGACAGAGCAGCAGGTCAACATTTGTAACAGGCATTTTTGTCAGTGCTTAATCATCAGTGCGCTTGCTGGTTCTGAGAAATTTTCATAATTCTGACGAAAGGGTATGTGATCTGATATCATCAAAGCACTTCCAGAGCGATACCATAGCAACTGAGCACTCCAATTATACTATCCTAATGTGAGCTAGGTGGGGAAGAGATTATCTCCTTCCTCTTTATTTCAGGATTGTGGACGTTTAAAATATCACTGGTTAAAAATCTATATGAATGGTGATATTTGGAGATAAAACATTAATTTATGGGGATAGATATACTTTATGTCACAGCTTAGCAGTACACACATGGTTTAAGAATATGTTTTTGTAGGCAAAATTCCTTATTTAGGAGTTTTGTCCAAAGATCATGTACAAATTCTAATGGGTTCAAATTAAGAGTAAACAAGCAATTAATTTTTTAGACAATAACTTGAAGTACAACTAATATAATTGTCATATGAAATGGTATAATTCAAAACTTAAAATCTTGAAGATTTTTTCCTCTGTCATAATCAGACAGACATTCATAACCATGAATTATAGTTATAAGTGGGGTGGCTCTGATTTGTCTTTAGCTAATTCTAAACTTACTGTTTAAACCTATAGAAATTACATTGCATGATGGAATACATATGGGGCAATCAGAGTTACTATGTATTGGATAACTTTTATGTTCAGGGACTTTGCACAAGTTATCTCATTTAAACAAAACATTGGAAGGTGGCTAATGGACTTGGTCTTAGATGGTGCTGATGAGACAATGCCTCTAATGCTGCAGAGCCAGCTCCCTGAACAGCAGACATTTCCTCTTCCAGCTCCTTTTCCTGTGTCTTTCTACACACTCTCCTCTTTACTTCTCTACTGTTCTTGCAGCTACATTTCCTCCCTGCTTTATCATTTCTCTTCTGCTAATTACTCCTTAGCATACTGTTGAAAATAAAACTGAGAATTTGTTCTCTAAGAGCACAAGGTTGCATGTTATGCCATCTGCAGAACAGAGTAAAGGGCATTTTGCAGGGGCCTTTGGAACTACCTTGGACAAATGTTATCTGTACGAACTGCCTTATCTCAATGCACTTCCCCCTGTGCTAAGCTGCTCCAGGGTGGTTTTCATTTCAAATTCTTCCCTGTTCTCATTACCACTACAGGTTAATTCACAATGCTTTGGTTTTGAAACAACTGTCGGTGATATCAGTATCATAGTTTTAAGGTATTTAGGCAATAAAATTTTAAATTTAATATCGGGAAGGGAAGGAATTACTCTATATGTATAAGATTCTTTGTAAAACAGCAAGTTAGTTCTAATGCTCTGTATAATGACTTGAGTATAATATTTGCATATGCAACATGAAATATTACAAAATATCTATTGTCACGTGAACATGGCCATAATAAAATGTGTTCATTTATGTTACTGAAGCTGAGAGCTCAACACTAAAGGAGATTAAAAACATGCCTTTCACGGCTCAGAAAACATTGTGGGAGGAAAGGTAGAAAGAAGGTAAGAGCCACAGGAAGGGAATGTGTATTCTGAAACATTGTTCGCCAACCCCGTAGAAACTGACTGGTGCACTCATGACTGAACAATGAATGATCCCACTCAGTGGATGAGGGATGGGGAAGAAGTGACTTAAGAGTATAACCCAATGGGAATATGACCAATATGTATTATGTTTATGCAATAATGTTCTCAGTTTACATACACACACACACACACACACACACACATTTCCTGTGCTGAGAAAATCTTCATCTTGATAAACTAAACCAAAGTACTATCTGAAAGGCTCTCCTTGAATGCTTCTTTATCTTTGTTGTACTTTTCAGCAAATATATATTCCAGTAGATGTTTAACTCACAACAAATGATGGAGCTCAAATGGCACTCTTGATGCATGAATTTTATTATTTAGTGGAGAAGGAATTGTTTTAGAATTAGCCATTTTACATTTTGAATTTTCCTTTATACTTCACCCAGCTTATCAAAAGCTCAAAATATTCAAACCATTTTGTTTGGGAAGAAAAAAAAAAAGAAGTTCCTTTCCCACACTATGAATATTTGCTAATTTGAGCCTATAAAAAAAAACACCTGACCTCAAACAGATTATAAGGAGAAAAGATTCAAATTTAATAGATGTAAGTGCATGAACATCACATAAAGTCAGAATTGCAAAGAAGGGACAGGAAATTGAAGCTCAAATATCCTCTTCAGAGAAGAGAGGGAAATCTGTACTTAGATAACTTTATAGTAAGTAGAAGTGATTTTAGGAAGCTGGAAGGAATAAACCCAGAATGAAGTTCAGCTAGACTCTGAGAGTAATATTCTAGCTTTTCATCCTATGAGTTAATCTTGAGATGCTGCCTTTTGGTAGGGGCATTTCTTCCAGCCGTTTAGGAGTGAAGAGCAGGGAGCTATGCAGGGAGCCATGCTGGATAAGGTCAGAGAGACACTGGCTCTTCTTCATTCAAAACGTTCATCATGACAGGACATCTGACTTGGAGGTTTTCACTTTCTTGATCACAACATGCAATTTGAGGCTAAAAGTTGCAAAGTAGGATTTGAAATTAGATTATTTCTTATTCCTTCACTTAAAATACACCTGAATATTTACATTAAGGATTCCCCAGAAAGCTTGAAAGAATATCAGCTAGCCAAAGTTCACACTACAAACTAGACTAGAAAAGGTAACAAAATTCACAAAGTAAAGTCTATACTATTAAGAGAATAATAATGTCATTCTCAATTGATATTTATCTTCAATTAATTTAAAAGGCATGATGACTTCAACCTGCTGAAGTTTTGACAATTTGTTTGAAAACTGCTGAGAAGTAAATCTATTTGTGGAACAGTATTGATAAAAAAAAAAAAAGAGTGGTTAATTTATGAACCTGGATGATGGTGGTTCAAGAAGTTCATTATACTCTTTGTTAAATATTTTTGTACACATATGATGTTTATTTAAACATAAGATGTTTTAAAGTTATTTTAGAATAAATTATGTCTGTGTCCCCTTTCCCACATAAAAGAATATCCTACTGGAAGATGCTCAATTATTATTTTTTTTATTTCAACTGAACTTTTATACACTCATTCTTGAAACTTTCACATTTTCGGTATTCTTAGAAAGCCCTACATTATGTTACTATGTAATTTCAGCATTACATACAACAAATCACTTGTACTCTGTGTGTGTACTGGAGTAAGTATTTTGTGCATGAATGTGTGTTTGCATGTTCATGTGAGTGGATACACATGTATGTGGGCCTATGCACACCAGAGGACAATTCCTGGTATTTTGTTTAGGAAAGTCATACACTTTTTTTTCCCCCTTTTTTGTGGCTGTGAACTTTATTTTCTACATGGTTTTGGAGTACCTTGGAAAAAATGTTCAAGTCAATGGACTGATAACCAAAATACATTTTTTTTTCACTCTTGCCTAGAGTTGAATTATAGTCATACATCATCAATTTGTGGCATCAACAGACAATATTAGTTTTCCCCAAGAGCTGCTTTCCAACATTTTTAATAAGTAGAAAACAAATGGGCATCATATAAAATGATAATATGGTAAGATATCCCTTCAGTCCCACCTTCTAAAGATGATATTTTGCCTGGAATTATAGATGTGCACATGAGGACACATCATAGTGTGGTGTATGTGTGTGTGTTACCCTCTTTCATTACAAATTCAGAATCATGCATAAAATTACATAATATGCTTTATATGTCTTGAGTACATTTTTCATGTTAATCCATATTACTATGTTTCTACTTCAATCGTTACATAGTATTTAACTATATTAAACATATGATTTTCTATAACTGGTCTAGTTTGTCTCAAACTTTACATTATATACACAAATTTTTATATACAACTTAAAATTTTTTTATATACAACTTAAAATTTTCCCTTACAAAATTTTTTCCTGTATAATTTTTGAGTCAAAAAAAGACATGTTTGAGTTTCTATCTAAAATTTTTTGCCAATTTACTACCTCACTCCTCACTTCTCCAGGATAGATAGATAAATAGATAGATAGATAGATAGATAGATAGATAGATAGATAGATAGATAGTTTTTTGAGGTAGGTTTTCACACTAGCCCAGGCTAACTTGGAAGTCACTATGTAGTCTTATGATGGCCTCGAACTCATAGCAATCCTCCTAACTTGGCCTCCCAAGTGCTAGGATTAAAGGCATGTGGCACCATACCTGGCTCCAGTATTTTTTAAGCAGTGTATATGTTTTTCATTTGTTGGAGAAATTTTCTTTTACATTGATGTTTTTTGCAGTGTGTGTAATATATGTGCCTATGTGTATGCATGTTCATTTGTATGTATGGCACAGACATATGTGCACATGTAATACACCTCTTTTTGAGATAGTATCTCCCATTGGCATGGAGCTCAACAATTAGCATAGACTAGCTGGCCAGTGAGCTCCAAGGATCTTTCTTTCTTCACCTCTCACAGGAATGACAAGCACACACTGCTATGTCTGTCATTTTTATATAGCTTCTGGGAATCAAATGCAAGCAGTTGTATTTTGAGACAACCACTATATTAACTGAAATATCTTCTTATCACCATTCTTCCTTCTTGATGCATGTGGCTAATTTGATTATTATCAATACCTGAGACTTAGTATTTAAGAGGTTTTCTTCTATATTCTTCACTGGTTCTTTAATACTGCTTTTAGCTCTTATCTGTGTTTACCAAATCACAAAGTCTTCTGGGGCTGGAGAGATGGCCTAGCAGTTAAGGAGCTTTCCTTCAAAGCCCAGGACCCATGTTCTACTTCCCAGATCCCACATAAGCAAGACACCCAAAGTGACGTAAGCGCAAGGTGGCACATGCGCATAAGGTGGCACATACATCTGGAGTTTAGTTGAAGTGGCTAGAGAACCTGGTGCACCAATTCTCTCACTCCTCCCCTCCTCTTAAAGAGAAAAAATAAAATGAAAATTCTCCTGTGCTTGTGTAGAATAGGAAAAGCAAGGTTACTGGGATGCTTTACTTATCATGTTTCATCCTCTAATGTAGAACAATGGCATAGTTACAGAAAATGAATTCAATTCAGCTAGCTATTCATTAGTATTTGTTATATAAGAGCAAATTTTACCTTTATAATTAATACATAAACCTTAATGTACCTGGTGGAACAATATTGCCTGAAAATTTCTAGAAACTCAATTATATGTCATTATAGCTCTTCAATGAATCTGATCTTAAATCATATGCCAGTCATTAGTTTTGTTTCACTTCTATTCATACTGGAGGAAGGAAAGTTAACAGATGTTGATGTGCTAAGTAAGAAGTTCAAAAACCTGATCAAATTATGCCCCAGGGGAGGTAACCTAAGGTGAGTAGATTTCTAATACCACTGAGAATCATCCTATGATGGTTCACTGGCCTGAACAAGCCAGAGTAAAAGCTGATGGTATAGCAAACCAGTCCTGGGCTTTGTGAGAATCAGACACTGTAAACCAGTGACTTAACAGAGCCTTGGGTGGGAATCAGTCAGCAAATTCAAACTGTTTATAGTGTCCTCATTATCTTCAAAAAGAAGAAAGTTGCTAATTATGCCAGTGGAGATACTGCCTTCCAGAAATTGTACCATAAAACCTTCTTCTTTCAGTGAAACATTTAGCATGAGTCACCATGCTTAAAGAGAAAAACACTTGAAAGGACATGAGTCAAACTTTTCTGGTTATATAGTAATTTCTTGGAGGAGCTAAATCTATAGATCTTTCCATTATCCAGATTTGAAGAATTTAAGTAATATTCAAAGATATTTTTACAGAAAGAGCATTCAAAGGAATGTCTTAGAATGCTTTTATTTTTAAAATGAAATATGTATATATTTGAGAGAGAGAGCAAAGGAGAGCTAGAGAGAGAGAGAGAGAGAGAGAGAGAGAGAGAGAGAGAGAGAGAGAGAATGTATATGGGCATGTCAGGGTCTCCATGAACTCCAGACACATGGAATACCTTGTGCATCTTGCTTCATGTGGATACTGAGGTATTGAACCCAGGACTGTAGGCTTTGGAAACAAGTTTGCTTAACCATTGTACTATTTCTCCAGTCACTTAGAATAGTTTTTCAGCTTGAGCGTACACATTACAGTCACCACTCTTTTTGTTTGTTTGTTTTTCTTTTTGTTTTTGTTTTTTCAAGATAGGGTCTCACTCTAGCTCAGGCTTATCTGAAATTCATTATGTAGTCTCTGGGAGGCCTTAAACTCATGGTGATCCTACTACCTCTGCTTCCCAAGTGCTGGTATTAAAGGCATGCAACCATACAGCACACTTAAAAAAAAAATGTTTACTTTTTATTAATTTATTTGAGAGAAAGAGGCAGATAAAGAGAGAGAATGGGCACGCCAGGGCCTCCACCCACTGCAAACAAACTCCAGATGCGTGCACCCCTTTGTGCATCTGGCTAACGTGGGTCCTGGGGAATCAAGCCTCAAATCTGGGTGCTCAAGCTTCACAGGCAAGCGCCTAACAGCTAAGCCATCTCTCTAGTCCACTCTTTTTTTTTTTTTCATTAACACCTTCCATAATTATAAACAATATCCCACGGTAATTCCATCCCTCCTCCCACTTTCCCCTTTGAAACTCCACTCTCCATCATATCCCCTCCCCATCTCAATCAGAGTACCCCCCCTTTTTTTTTGATGTCATGCTCTTTTCTTCCTCTTATGATGGTCTTGTGTAGGTAGTGTCAGGCACTAGAAGGTCATGGATATCCAGGCCATTTTGTGTCTGGAGAAGCATGTTGTAAGGAGTCCTACCCTTTCTTTGGCTTTTACATTCTTTCTAACACCTCTTTCACAATGGACCCTGACCCTCGAAGGTATGATTGAGATATTTCAGTGCTGAGCACTCCTGTCACTTCTTCTCAGCACCATGGTGCCTTCTGAGTCATCCCAAGGTCGCTGCCATCTGAAAAGAGAAGGTTCTCAAACCAAAACTGAGAGTAGCATTAATATATGGGTATGAACACTAAGAGAAGTGCTTACTAGGCAGTTTGGTGAGTGTAGTACATACTTTTAGCCAGACAGCAGCAGATGTTATACCCCTAGGGCTCATGACTACCTTTGTTGTAGGTTTTCAATATCAGGGATATATTCTCTCCCATAGAGCAGGCCTCCAGTAAATTAGGACAGGTTGGTGTCTTCCATAACAGATGTGCCACTATTGTAGCCCTTGGCTCATTTGGCTTGGGTGGCCAAATATAAGGCTTGCAGTATCCACTGTTGGGTATCTTCACTGGTGATTTCTCTCTCTACCATTGAACTACATGTAGCATGGCTTTCTCCAGCTTTCTGTCAACTGGTCTAAATGAAGGAGGTTTTCAGCTCAGCTCCATCAGGATTTCTGTGACTTTGCAGCCCAAGTTTGTGGAGTCTTCAGCAATAGGATCTTGCCATCTATTCCTGGTGGGAAACCAAGGCCCTCGGCAATGGTCTGTAATGTTATGGGGGCATTAGGGACCTCCCTGGCTAACAACTCACTGGAAGGTATCCCATCCCTGGCACTGAAAATTTTCTAGTAATGATCTATGGCTCCTGAGTGTTCCATTGTCCAAAAAAATCAGGTTTCCATATGACTTGTTTATATTCTCTTAGATTTTGATTAGTCCTACCTCCACTTTTCCTTTACTCAATCTCTTCCCCTGACCTCACTTAGGCCTTTTTTACCACTGTTAATCTGTTCTTTTACTTACATATATACAATACCATCCTATTAAATACCCCCTCCCTTTTTATTACCTTTAGATCTCCTTTCTAGCTTACTCGCCTATGATACTGAGTTTTGTTCTTCTTTACTTGTTTTTTTTTTTCAAGGGAAAAAATTAATTATCTTAATGTTAAATTTATTATTATTTTTATGGATACATCATGTGTTAGTACCTTCTTTTCCCTCATTCCTGCCCCATTCCTATGAGGACATTCCTCAGTAGGGTTGCAGGTATTCCTTATGGGGTTGTAGTTTATGCATTGTGGAAGCAGTAATCAATTATTTTTAAAGGGAGGGAAAGCCTTTGGGCATGATGTCCCAACCTGTGGCTATTACATTCTTTCCATCCCCTCTTCCAAAAAAATTCCATGAGTCATGGTGGGTGAGTTTTAGGTGTACTTCAGTTATGAACTCTTAGGAGTCTCTGGATCTCTGCTTCGGTAGGTGTTAAGTATCCTCCAGGAATGTCTCCTTTATGCTGGCACTGATTATCATGGAATAGCATGGAAGCAACACTCATGTTCTTCTCTGTAATTCCTCTGTGGTTTAGCTATGGCTTGGCTGGAGTGTAAGGAGTACTTTAACTCTTCATGTCTCACTAATACTGACAAAGAGGAACAGATTCTCCAATGGAGAGTGAAACCAGCACAGTTTACATGGTATAAATATTATTAATTTAGGGAGAATTTGATATATGTAACCCCTGTTCTAGCCAAAGCCTAGTGAGAGCTTGGTACTGGAGAGCATAAGCTTTGCCTCTATAGTATTTTGATCTGGTTCCCAATTCCAGATATATGTTCCTTTACATTGAGCTGATCTCTTAGCCAATCAGAAAGGTACTGGCTACTACCAAGGCAGCATGCCACTATTGCACTGGAGTGCACATCCTGTCAGGGTGTTTGCTTCTACATAGGTTAGACCTCTTGTTGGTAAGACTGTTGTTGACCATTTTCCCACAGTAACTCATATAGTGCTTTTCATCACTAGAAGGGCTGATTGTGTGTGAACTGACTCTCTTCTAGATGGATTTGAGCCAATTTTCTCCAAGCTCTGTGTCAGTAGCATATACTGTCTTCAGCAATAGGGTCTTACCTTATGCTTAAGGCAGGTAATCAAGCATTTTGACAGTAATCTGTCTTGTTTTGGGGACCTCATAGATCTCTCTGAGCAGCAGCTCATTGTGGGTAGCAACTCAATCTAGTACTGGGAGTTCCAGGCTAGAGAGAAAAATAAATAAATAAATATATATATAAGCAAAGCTTTGACTTCTTTCCACCCTCTCCAGGGCCCCTTTTTTACAAGTACGCCTCCTTACTTCTTTTGAGGGTTATATCTTTTAGTTTTTTTAGTCTATCAATAAGGATAAAGGCTTCTATGGTGCCAGTTTATTTTGCATTTTGTTTATGTTTGCTTTCCTCCGCCAGCTCTTTCACCCACCCCAAACCCTTCCACCCTGATTGTTTCCCTACCGGGTATATCAACACCTCAAAATGGTCCAGGTTTGAAGCCATAGATAAGCAAGACAATGTAGTGCTTATCTTTCTGTGATTGTGTGAGTTGCTGAGTATTATCTATTCCAAGCCTGTCCATTTTTCTACAAATTGCATTTTATCATTTTTTCTTACTGTGGAGTAGAATTCCATGTGTAAATGTACCACAACTTCATTATCCATTCATCCAATGATGGACACCTGAGTTCATTTCAGTTCTTAGCTATAATGAATTGATGAGGTATAAATATGGTTGAGAAAATATCTTTCCCTGGTGAAGCATGCAGCAATTAGGATAAATGCCCAGTAAGGGAATAATTGTGTCTGTTGGTAGCTCTATATTCATCCTTTTCAGGAATCTCCATATTGATTTCCATAGTGGTTGTACAAGTTTACATTCAAGCAACAGTGGATGAGGGTTCCTCTTTTCCTGTATCCTCATCCACATTTGCTATTGTTAGATTTCTTTAAATGATTTCCATCCTTACTGGAGTAAGGTGGAATCTCATAGTTGTTTTAATTTGCATTTCTCTAACAGGAATGTTGAACATTTTCTTAAGTGTGTGTGAACCATTTGTATTTCTTCCTCTGAGAACTCCCTATTCAATTCTCTGCCCCAGTTTTGGAGTGGATTGTGTGACTTTTTATTGTCTAGTTTTTTGTGGTTTTCATTTATTCTACATACTGGATTCTGTCAGTATTATAGCTGGCAAAGATTTTCTCCCATTCAGTTGGCAATGTATAATAGGCTCTGCTTTTGGTATATTTATCTGTACAAAACCTTTTTATCATTATATCCCATTGGTTGGGTGGTTGTTTAATTTCCTGTCTGCTGGAGTTTTGTTCAGGGAATCTTACCCTACTCCTGCATAATGAAGAATTACTCATTTTTTTTCTTCCAGTAAAATAAGATTTTCAGGTCTTTTTTTTATTATATCAGCCCGGTTGTTTTATTTTTGTTGTTGTTTTTGTTTTGTTTTGTTTTGTTTTGTTTTGTTTTGTTTTTGTAGTCAGTGACCACACTCAAGTTGGTACCATTGTTAGCCTCCTCCCTGTCCTCCCCCTTCCATAGGGACCCTCCTTGTTGGGGTATATGTGTAGTGCATTGTGGAGTTAGCCTTTAGTTTTGGGTAGGAGGAAATGTATCTATATGTTATGACCCAACGTATGGCTCTGACATTCTTTACATCCCCTCTTCCACAAATTTCCCTGAGCCATGTTGGGTTCATATTAGGTTTGCTTCAGTGTGGAGATCTTGGGAGCCTCTGTGTATTTGGACATCTGGTTTGGTAGGGGTTGATTGTTCTTTGTGTCTATCTCCATCACCATTTGTCTGATTCCTGGTCCACCAAATAAACAGCACTCTTGCATGTTTTCCCAGTTATTCTTAGTCTCAGCTAGGGCCCTTTTGAGGTATGATGGGTTGGTTCTCATTAGGATCTGTGTCTATCTGAAAAAGAGAAGCCTATTCTCCAATGGAGAGTAAAGTTAGCACCAAGTTAATGTGATAACCATTATTGTTAAGAGAGAGTTTAATGGAGAGTAGACTTACTGCTGGATATTATTCTGACTTGTTGCCCAGCTCCACTGAGGAGATCAGTTAGCCAAAGCAAGAATAGTTGGTTTCTCACTATGGCTAAGCACCACGACTGCACTTGCATGAGCAGCACATCAGGTTGTTTGCTGCTAAGTAGGTTAGACCATTCATTACTTGGAGAGAAGTTGGTCATTTTTCCCCAGTCACTTATGTAGCACTTTCTGGAACTAGACCCACTAACTGTCTGGAGACTGACTCTCTTCCAGCTTCCAGCCATGTCGCTCCATGATACATGTGTATGGTGTCTTCAGCAGTAGTATCTTATCACTAATATATGGTGGGTGATCAAACACTCTGACATAAATCTGTCTTCTTTTGGGAGACCTTGTAGGTCTCTCTGATATAAAGCTCATTGGGGTCAATATCCACCTGCTGGTACCGGGAGTTACAGGTCAGCACCCAAGAAAAGAAAGAAGAAAGGATAAGTGATATAAAAGAGGTAAGATATGAGAGAGAAGAGAGAAAGAGAGATAGGGAGAGAGAAAAACAGAAGAGGAGGAGATAATGGTCAGTTTTCATCATACCCTCTCCAGGTCTTTGTAAATCCTGTATTCCTTTTAAGGGCCTGCAGAAGGTTCAAGCTTCATCAGGATATAGGCCTATAGTTTTCTGTTTTTGTTGTACCTCTGTCTGGTTTTGGTATTAGGGTAATGTCAGCTTCATAAAAGGAGTTGGGGAGGATCCCTCATATTAAACACTTTGAGAAAAAATGGTTCTAGTTCTTCAATGAAGGTTTGATAGAATTTGGCTGAGAAGCCATCTGGTCCTGGACTTTTTTTGGGCAGGGGGAGGTTTTTCATTACCTTTTCAATCTCCATGGATGTGATAGGGTTGTTTAGGAGATTAATCTGTTGTGAGTTTAGTTTTGGTATGTGGTATTTGGATACAAATTCATCCATTTCCTCCAACTTAACCAATTTTGTGAAGTAGGTATTTTATAAGTATGTTCTGATGATTCTCCAAATTTCATTGACGTCTGTTGTGACCTTTAATTTTTCATTTCTCATTTTGTTAATTTAAGACTTTTTCTTGTTGAACAAATTGGACAGGGGTTTATCAATCTTGTTTATTTTCTCAAAGAATTACCTCCTCTTTATTTCATCACTTTTTAAAATGGTTTTCTCAGCTTCCAATTCATTAATTTTTGCTCTGGTCTTGATTATTTCTTTCTATCTGGAGGTCTTAGGATTGGAATCTTCCTGTTTTACTAATGTCTTTGGGTGTACAGTTAGGTTATTAATTTGGGATCTCTCTGTCTTTTCTTTGAGAGCATTTAGCATCATGAATTTTCACGTTATGACTGCCTTCATTGTGTTTCATTATCATTCAATTCTTGTAATTTTAAAAATTCTTTTTTCATTTATTCCACAAGCCATTCATTGTTTAAAAGTGTAATAGTTAAGTTTCCATGAGCTGGTGGAGCTATTTATGTGTCTCTTGTTATTAATTTCTACTTTTAAAGCATTGTGCACTGATATGACACAGGAAATCACTTCAGTTTTCATGATTTTATGGAGGAATGCATTATGGCCTAATATATGGTCTATTTTGGGAATGGTTCTCTGGGCTGCTAAGAAGAACATGTATTCTGTAGAGTTGAAGTGGAAAGTTCTGTAGATGTCCATTAGGTCTAGTTGATCTATGGTGTTGTTGAGCTTATTATTTCCCTTTTGATTTTCTGCTTGGATGCTCTGCATATTGATGATAGTGAAGTATTGATCATTGTAACTATGATGATGCTGATGATTTATTTTTTGTTGGCAAGTAGGTTTTGTTTCATAAACTTTGGGCATTGAAAAAAGTCATCTCTATGATATGTCAAACCTACAGAGAATACTTCAGAAGATACTCCACACAGAAGAGTCAAACAGCCAATCTCAAGAGTTTGCAAGAAGATCAAAACAAATCAAATCTAGACCAGGCTCAAAAAAGCACAAAACACAAGAAAGCACCAAACCCCATAAAACACTTCATAACTTCAGGGAATGAATATCACCTCACAGTTGTAGTCTTAAATATCAACAGACTTAATTCACCCATCAAAAAACATAAGTTAACAGCGTGGAGAAAAAAAAAAAAAGGACCTTGTTGTCATCTTGAAACCCACCTGACTACTAAGCACAAAAACCTCCTCAGGGTGAAAGGATGGAAAATGATATTCCAAGCAATTGGAAATAAGTAGCAAGCAGGTGTTGCTGTATTAATATCTGATAAGATAGACTTAATGTTCAACTTAACAATTCCTTGGAAACTATATTACTAGTTAGGTTTTTTGTTACTTGAGGTTTATCTTGGCTTACACTTTCAGTTGGAACCACCCATTATGGCAAGAAGGCAAGGCAACTGGAACAGCTTCCTGTGTGTTGTCAAGAGCTTGCTGTAACATAGCTGATTCACATTTGAGGTATTGGCAAGCAGAGAGTTCAGGCAAGAACCAGAAGTGGTGGAAGCCCCTCTTCAAGCAACCCAATTCTGCTGGCTAAGCCATAGTCACAAAGATTCTACTACCCTCCAAAATAGGGTCAGCAGCTGGGGCCCAAGCATTCAAACATTCATAAACAAACCATTGCATAATGTCTTCATTTTGAAAAGCCTTTCCTTAGATATAAATAGTACACATTTTGGCCAATTAATTCTTGGAAAAGTAAGTAGCTTATAAAATAAGATATCCTAGGTATGCACTGCAAGCAGATATTTGGAGAAAAGCAGTATATATTTTTTTGGACTATTTTATGAATAATTTCATGTTTGCCAAATGCAATTCCTACTACTTTTATAGTTCAGGAATTCATTACTATTATTTGGAGTAAATTTACCTAATACAGAGTATAGCACAAATAATGTATTTACTAATATTTTCTGTTTACTATTTTCAAATGAAATAATGTACTCTTTTAAACAATGGATTCATATTTAATTGATTTTTTTACCTCAAAAATTTGTCTTGTTCTGATAATTTAAAAATTTTTATTATAAGATTGTCAAAAAGTTAATATATAATCAAACATTTATCTAAAGTACAAGCATTACAAATAATATGTACTATTGAATATCAGCTCTGAATGGCTGTAAAGTTATTGATATAATTATTAATTTTAAGCTATGAACATTAAAAAAATGTTGAATGTCACATGTTGAATTTGATTTCTCTACTAGCAATCAATTACATTTTCTTTAACTCTGGTTTTATTTGTTTGATTACTAGAAATATTCATTTAAATTGCATGATAATCATTTGATCTGTAGATGATAGTAAAGATTTAAAATGTGTTTTGATAGGAATTCATTTTTATAACATTGTTTCACACATCTGCTTGCTTGTTTATTCCAAATTAAACAAAAAAGAGAAACACTTCAGTCCAGAATCTTGGAGGGAAGCTGTGCTAGTGACAAACTGTAAACAGGAGGATTTGTGGATACTTATTTAAGAGAAAACTAAAAACCTTCTTTTCCACATCCCCACCAACATTTATGATCATTTGTTTTCATGATGGTGGCCAATCTGACAGGGGTGAGATGGAATCTCAATGTAGTTTTAATCTGCATTTCCCTGATGACTAGTGACATAGAACATATTTTTAGATGCTTATATGCCATTCGTATTTCTTCCTTTGAGAATGCTCTATTTAGCTCCATAGCCTATTTTTGATTGGCTTATTTGATTCCTTATTATTGAACTTTTTGAGTTCTTTGTATATCCTAGATATTGATCCTTTATCAGATATATAGCTGGCAAAGATTTTTTCCCATTCTGTAGGTTGCCTCTTTGCTTTTTTCACTGTCCTTTGCAGTGCAAAATCTTTGTAATTTCATGAGGTCCCAGTGATTTATCTGTGGTTTTATTGCCTGAGCAATTGGGGTTGTATTCAGAAAGTCTTTGCCAAGACCAATATGTTGAAGGGTTTCCCCTACTTTTTCCTCTAGCAGTTTCAGAGTTTCAGGTCTGATGTTAAGGTCTTTAATCCATTTGGGCTTAATTCTTGTGCATGGCGAGAGAGAAGAATCTAATTTCATCCTAGTGCAGATATATATCCAGTTTTCCCATCACCATTTGCTGAAGAGACTGTCTTTTCTCCAATGAGTATTTTTGCCATTTTTATTGAATATCAGGTGGCTATAGCTACTTGGGATTACATCTGGGTCCTCTATCCTGTCCACTGATCTACATGTCTGTTTTGTGCCAGTACCATGCTGTTTTTGTTACTATGGCTCTGTAGTATAGGTTAAAATCAGGTATGGTGATACCACCAGCCTTATTTTTGTTGCTCAGTATTATTTTAGATATTCGAGGTTATTTGTGATTCCAAATGAATTTTTGGATTGTTTTTTCTATTTCCATGAAGACAGCCTTTGCAATTTTGATAGGGACTGCATTAAATGTGTAGATTGCTTTAGGTAAGATTGCCATTTTCACAATATTGATTCTTCCAATCCAGGAACAAGGGATGTTTCTCCACTTTCTAGTGTCTTCTGCAATTTCTCGCTTGAGTGTTTTAAAATTCTCATTGTAGAGATTCTTTACTTCCTTGGTTAGGTTTATTCCAAGTTACTTTTTTTTTGATGCAATTCTGAATGGGAGCAATTCTCTGATTTCATCCTCTGTGTGTTTGTTGTTAGCATATATGAAGGCTACTGATTTCTGTGTATTTATTTTGCATCCTGCTACATGGCTGTAGGTTTTGATCAGCTCTAACAGTTTGCTAGTAGAGTCTTTAGGGTCCTTTATGTATAGAATCATGTCGTCTGCAAATAATGATAACTTGATCTCTTCCTTTCCAATTTGTATCCCTTTTATGTGTGTCTCTTGCCTTATTGCTATGGCTAAGACTTCCAAAACTTACAAGTTGGCATTATATTACCAGAAAATCTTTTGTACTTTAGATTCTCCTTAAATGATACTGCTTTATGTGTAGCCAGATGTCCTTATATGCAAGTTTTGAACCTGTAATTTCCACTAACCACAAATTGGAAATATTTGGAAAAAAATCTGACATATGTATACTTACTAAAATAGTTATTATTACCCTATAAATGATTTGAGTATAACAACTCTTTACAAAAGAATTACTTTGAAGTAAGTATTATAAATAATCTAATTGAGGGCTGGAGAGGTGGCTTAGGAGTATGGCGCTTGCCTGTGAAGCCTAAGGACCCCAGTTTGAGGCTCAATTCCCCAGGACCCACGTTAGCCAGATGCACAAGGGGGCACACACATCTGGAGTTCATCTGCAGTGGCCGGAGGCCCTGGCGCGCCCATTCTCTCTCTCTCTCTCTATCTGCCTCTTTCTCTCTCTGTCACTCTCAAATAAATAAATAAAAATAATAAACAAAAATAATCTAATTGAGATGACTTGCAATGCACAGGAAGTGTGAGTATCAATATAGTAACTACTACACTGTTTGACACAGACTTGAGCTTTTCCAAAGATACCAAGATTCAACTGTGTCAGAGACAACATGATGACAAAGCCTACTAGTACTTCCTTAAGATAATAAATATTTGGTTTATATCATTTATGACTATAAACTAAGTGTAATTATTCTATCAAATTATAAAACATCATCTTAGTTTTAAAACTATTCTTTCTGGCAAACTTCATAAGGAGAATATAAATACAGATTTTATTTCAATTGTTCAGTTGGTTGACCAATATCATTAAAAAGCCATTATCTTCTGGTCACTGCTATAGCTTCTGAAAAAGCAGTGTTGAGAATAGTAGATTACCAAGCTGAGAGAAGACAGTCATCCAAATTCAATGTTGAGACTGGTTAAAAAAAAAAAAATGAGGTGCATAAAAGAAAATAAGAGAAAAGCAGTTGGAGCCAAGAGAAAGGAGAACTAATGCTAAATGAGTAAATTCATGTTTCCAAGGAATATGAATGGACCAACCACATAACAGACAAAGAAAAAGTGTGCAAGTAGACTATTCTTGTCTCAGGTGAGAACAACAATTACATACCTGAGAAATTTGAAGATCAGGATGGAAAGGAGTAAGTGGTGAGGAGAATGACAAAAAAGAAGGTTGCAGAAACCAGTGTCTTGGCCATCTCAAATCCAAACACTTTTTCTGCTGTATTAATACTTGTGGGCCAACCTTCAATATCATCATTTTCTTTAAAAAAGCTAATTAATGATGTCTTTGTTTTAGGTTCCTAGAGGATTAATATCAAAGTTCAAAGAGATGTTTTCTGCAGGTAGTCTTTCCTGAGAAAAGACCAGGATTTCCTTCGTGGATGAAGTCATGAGCCTCTCTCAGGAATCAAGGTGATTGCCTATGACTAGAGCAAATGAATGCTTTACCACATCCTATAAATAGTCAAAGTCAACTATTACTTTCCTTTCATGTTTTATTATTCAAGTCGGCTTTGGAGGGTAACCTTAACATAGAGGGAAAGTGGCACAGGGAATACATTACAAATGTAATGTTTTTTCATTCCATAATATCTCTACTAAATTAAGAAAAAAATTGAGTATATTGCTTACAAACTCCATAACTTCTATGAACCTCTTAAATGTCTTAAAAGTGTATGTACTAATTTACAATAATCCATAAGTATCACATTCAAGAGGCTGTATTCACTTGTTTTATAGGATACATGAAAAGCTTATTCATGCAGAAATGCAAGGAAGGCAAGTTAGCTTGTTTGCTGTTTAAACTAATCTCCTTGTGGAAACTCCAATTACATAATTTAATTTTATAAAATGCTTTTACAACAAATAGTACCTGATGTAATACAGGCCAGGGTCAAAATGCTTTATGGCTAGGCTTCATCCCACAGTCTCCAAGGCCCTTCTTTTAGGGAGCTCCCACTATACTCCTGTTGAGGGTTACATCTTTTAGTCTACTTCCAAGGAGAAAGGTTTCTATAGTACAAGTTCATTTGGGGTTTAGTTTTGTGTTTCTTTTACCTCACTTTTCCCTTCCCCTCCCGCAAACCCTTACATCCCTATTGTCTGGGCCTCAAGTTGCCTATTAAATATGCCAGAATCCAAGCTGATCCAGGTTAGGAACCACAGCTGATTGAGAGCATGTGTTGTTTTCCTTTCTGTGATTGTGTGTGTTCACTGAGTATGGCCATCCATTTTCTACAAATTTCATTGTATCATTTTTTTTTCTTACTGCTTAGTATAAATCCATTGCATATATATGTACCACAACTTTGTTATCCATTCATCTATTGATGGTCACCTGGGTTAATTCCAGTCCTTAGCTATTAATGATTGAACAGCTATAAACATGGTTGCCCAAATATGTCTGTGGTGAAGCATGCGGCATTCAGGTAAATCTCCAACAAGGGAATATAGGTCTGTTAATTGTTCTATATTCATCTTTTGTTTTTTTGGTTTTTCAAGGTAGGGTCTTACTCTAGCCCAGGCTGACCTGGAATTCACTATGGAGTCTTAGGGTGGCCTCAAACACACGGCGATCCTCCTACCTCTGCCTCCTGAGTGCTGAGATTAAAGGTGTGCACCAACACACCCAGGCATATTCATCTTTTTAAAGGAATCTCCATATTGATTTCTGTAGTGGTTATACAAGTTTTCACTCCCAACAATGAATGAGTGTTACTCCTTCCCCACATCCTCACCAACATATGTTGTCATTTGATATTTTTTTCTTTTTTTTCTTTGTTTATTTTTTAATTAATTAGTTTTGTATTCAGCAAATACAGTCAGTTTGGAACCATTATTCGGCTCATCCATGACCTACCCCCTCCCCACTGGCCCCTCCTTGTTGAGGTATATGGGTCATGCATTGTGGAGTTAGCCCACAGTTATGGGTAGGATAAATGTCTCTGCATATCATGACCCAACATGTGGCTCTGACATTCTTTCCACCCCCCTCTTCCACAAAATTTCCCTGAGCCATGTTGGGTTCATTTTTGGTCTGCTTCAGTGATAAGGTGTTGGGGGTCTCTGAGGCTCTGGCTTTCTGATTTGGTAGGAGTTGATTTTTTTCTGGGTTGGTCTCCTTCCCCATTGTGCTGGTATCTGGTTCATCAGGAAAACAGCACCCTTGCTAGTTTAGCCAATTTTTCTTAGTTTCAGCCAGGGCCCTTTTGAGGTATGATAGGGTGGCTCTCTCCTTAGGATCTACATCTATCTGAAAAAATGGAGCAGATTCTCCAACAGAGAGTAAGTTAGCACCAGGATAAATGAAATAACTCATATTTTATTTTTATTTATTTGAGAGAGAGATACAGAAATAGGCAGGGAAAGAGGGAGAGAGAGAGAATGGATGTGATAGGCCTCCAGCCACTGCAAACGAACTCCAGATGTATGTTCCCCTTTGTGCATCTGGTTTACAGGGGTCCTGCAGAGTTGATCCTGGGTCCTTTGACTTTGAAGGCAAGTGCCTTAACTGCTAAGCCTTCTCTCCAGCCCTCATTTGACATTTTATTGATTATAATCCTTATTAGAGTAAGGACGAATAAGGACAAATTTTATAGCTGTTTTAATTTGCATTTCCTTGATGGCTAGGGATGTTGAACTTTTTTTTTTTCTTTCAGTGTGTATTATCCTTTTATATTTCTTCCACTGAGAACTCCTTACTCACTACTCTACCCCACTTTTGGAGTGCATTGTTTGATATTTTTCCTCTAACAGTTGAAGAGTTTTAGGTCTTGTATTGAGGTCTTCAATCCATTTGGAGTTCATTATTATGTATGTTGAGATTAGTGGGTCTAGTTTCATTTTTCTGTATGTGGTTATCCAAGTCTTCCAGCACCATTTGTTGAAGATCCTATGTTTTCTCCAGTCTACATTATTGGCAACTTTGTCAATTATCAGGTAGATATAGTTACTTGACCTAAGGTCCAGGTATTTAATTCTGTTCCATTGATCTATATTTCTGTTTTTATGCCAGTACCATGCTGTTTTAGTTACTATGGTTTTGTAGTATAGCTTTAAATCAGGTATACTGATATCTCCAGATGTGTTTCTTTTACTGAGGATATGTTTGGATATCTGAGACCTGCCTTCATTTCATAGGAATTTTAAGATCATTTTTAAGTCTATGTGAAGAATGATTGTAGAATATTAATTGGTATTACATTAAATCTGTATATTGCTTTTGTTTTATTGCCATTTTTACAATATTAATTCTACCAATCCAGGATCACTGGATATCTTTTCATGTTCTCAAGTCGTCCTTAATTTCTTTCTTCTGTTTTATGTTTTCATTATATAGGTCTTTCATATCCTTGGTTAGTGTTATTCCAAGGTATTTAATGGTGTGTGTGTGTGTGTGAATTGAAAATGCAGCTGCCTTGTTGATTTATCTGTATGTTTGTCATTTGCATATAGAAAGTCTACTGATTTTGGTGTGTTGATTTTGTATCCTGCCACATTGTTGAAGGAGAAGCAATCACCTTTAGAAGTTTTGAAGGGAAGACTTTCAAGTCACTTAAAAGTATAGAATCATGTCATCAGCAAATAGGGCTAATTTGACTTCTTCCTTTCCAACTTGTATTCCTCTTATTTCTTTCTTCTGTCTTATTGCTTAGGCTAGGACTTTTAGTACCATGTTGAAGAGCAGTCGTAAGAGAGGGCACCCCTGTCTTATTCTTGATCTCAATGGGTACTCCTTGAGTCTTTACTCATTAAGTATTATTTGGTCTTTAGGTGTTTTATATATAGACTTTATTGTGTTGAGATATAAACCATGCATGTCTATTCTCTCCAGTGTTTTGATCATAAAGTGATGTTGCATTTTGTCAAATTCTTTCTTTGATTATATAAGAATGATCATGTGGCTCTTGGTATTAAGTTTATTTATGGGGTGTATTACATTGGCGGATTTCCATGTGTTAAACCATCCTTACATCCCTGGGATGAAACCTACTTGATCAAGATGTGTAATGCTTTTGAAGTGTTGTTGAATTCAGTTTGTGAGGATTTTGTCCAGGATCTTTGCATCTAAGTTCATTAGGGATATAGGCCTATAGTTTTCTTTCCTTGTTGCATCTCTGTCTGGTATTGGTATTAGGGTGATTCTAGCTTCACAAAAATGAGCTGGAGAGGATTCCCTGGTCTTCAATTATGTGAATCATTTTGAGAAAAAGTGGTTTCAGTTCTTCAATGAAGGTTTGACCTTATTGGCTGAGAAGTCATCTGGTCCTGGAATTTTCTTTTGGGGAAGGTTTTTGATTACCTTTTCAATCTCAATGGATGTGATTGTTTTGTTTAGGAGATTAATCTGCTTTGAGTTTACTTCAGGGATACTACACATAGAAGAGGTAAATGACCAATTTCAAGAGCCTACAAGAAGAATATCATAAAAAAACAAAACTAGAGCAGGCTAAAAAATGTATAAATACCAAGAAGACACCAAATCCCATAAAGCACTCTACCATGGCAGAGATTAAAACAAACCTCACACTTATTACATTAAATATTAATGGTCTTAACTTACCCATCAAAAGACACAAGTTTACCAGGTGTGGTGGCACATGGCTTTAATCCCAGTACTTGGGAGGCAGAGGTAGGAGGATCACCATGAGTTCGAGGCCACCCTGAGACTACATAGTGAGTTCCAGGTCAGTCTGGGCTAGAGTGAAACCCCACCTCAAAAAAAGACACAAGTGGGCTGGAGAGATGGCTTAGCGGTTAAGCGCTTGCCTGTGAAGCCTAAGGACCCCAGTTCGAGGCTCGGTTCCCCAGGTCCCACGTTAGCCAGATGCACAAGGGGGCGCACGCGTCTGGAGTTCGTTTGCAGAGGCTGGAAGCCCTGGCGCGCCCATTCTCTCTCTCTCCCTCTATCTGTCTTTCTCTCTGTGTCTGTCACTCTCAAATAAATAAATAAAAATTAAAAAAAAAAAGACACAAGTTAATGGGATGTATCAGAAAAAATGAACGCCTCTATCTGCTATCTCAAGAAATCCACCTCACCACTAAAGATAGATACCTCCTCAGGGAGAAAGGATAGAAGAAAATGATATTACAATCAAATGGAAATAAGAGATAAGCATGTGTTTCTGTATTAAATTTTGATAAAATAGACTTCAGGCCCAAGCAAAAGTAATCAAAAAGGCCAAAAAAGGGCACTTCTTACTCATCAAGGGAATAGTCCAACAAGAGGACATCACAATCATAAATCTACACGAACCAAACACAGGTGTACCACAGTTGATAAAATGAAACCTATTTGACAAAAAACAAAACAAAACAAAACAAAAAACATATAAGCACCAACACCATTATAGTTGAGGACTTCAATATTCAACTATAATCTTTAGATAGATTATCCAAGCAGAAAATCAACATGGAACTAAGAAAGCTTAACAACATTATAGATTACCTAGATTTAGTTAACATCTACAGAATCTTCCACCTCATTCAATAGAACACACATTTTTCTCAGCATCCTATAGAACCTTCTCCAAAATAGGCCATATATTGGGCCATAAAGCATGCCTCCATAAATTCAGGCAAATTGATGCAACTTCCTGTATCATATCAGATCATAAAGCCTTAAAGTTGAAATTAACAACAAGAGATTCATCAGGAATTCTACCTGCTCCTGATAACTGAAAAAAAAAAAGAAAAAAAAAAGAACTTTTTAACAATGAATGGGAAGAAATTTAAAAACAATGTAAAATTTCTATAATTGCATGATGATGGAAACATAACTTACCAAAACTTATGGGACACAATGAAGGCAGTCCTAAGTGGAAAATTCATAGCGCTAAACGCCTTCATAATAAAGACAAAGAGATCCCAAATTAATAACAACCTACCTAAAGGTACAGGAAAAAACAAGGAGAATCCAACCCTAAGAACTCCAGATGTAAAGAAATAATCAAGATCAGAGCAGAAATTAATGAATTGGAAACTAATAAAATTGTTGTAACAAAGAGATGGTTGTTTGAAAAAAGAAAGAAGATTGATAAACCCTTGGCCAGTTTGATGAAGTGAAAAAAATAAAAGAGAAGCCCAAAGTTAACAAAATCAGAAATGAAATAGCACAGATTACAACAGCCATCAATGAAATTGGAAGAATCATCAGGACATACTTCCAAAATCTCTATTCAACAAAATTTGTTAACCTGAAAGAAATGGATGAATTCCTAAAACCGGAAATCTTCAACTTTTTTTAAGAGTGGAGAAAGAATCCCCCAAAATGAAGGTCACATTCCTAACCATGTACTAAAGTGAGGTTAAAGTTCTAGCTTTGGTGTTTTAAGATATTCTCTGTGTCTCAAGGGAAATGAGAGTCTGTCATAGTCTCCCATGGATTTGGCTTTCTAGACTGCCTCTTTCCGTCTCTGTTGTCATCACTCTGATGAAAACTGCTTTCAAGAAATCTGTGCTAACACATTATTTTGTTCTTTATACATTGACCTGCTAATTTATCAATGTGGAGCTGCCTACTGGTTCTGCACCTGGGCAGGTTTACATAATTATATATTTTTTTCTGAACTCAACTGAAGATTTGAAATATAGTGGTGTTCAAATGATGTTGGAGGTGATGCTCGACCACCTGCATGTGCATCATATAACACATGCTCTCTTCATCCAAGTATTGCTCAAACAGGATATGTCTGAGGCAGTTACTAAATAACTGGACCTATGTCTGGCATACTTAGTAAACTTGAACAGTTACCAAACAGGAGCAAATAAAACTGATCTTCACAGATTTCAGGATGTGCTGAAGAGAAGCAAAGCAGGGAGCTTACATCTGAGATTCCATGCTGTCACTTAGTTCACTGAGCCATCTGGCTGCCTTAATTTCCACCCACTGCTTGAAATATGTGTTTATAGAAATAAATATGTAACTGCTACTAAAGTAATATGAAAGCTGCAAAAGTAAAAACACGTCTCTGAAAAATACTAAAGACTACTTTAAAAATACTAGTTCAGCTAGCATCAGATTCAGGTGTTATAGTTTACAACCTCTGAAAATGTGTTTATTTTTGTAGGTTTATCCATGTTGTCATGAGATCATTAATCTCTTATAGTGATTATATTTCTTTTGTTTCTTAAAACTAACAGTTGGTATTCTTCTTTTGAGTATTTCACTAAATGAAAAAAATTAACCTGGCTTTATATTTGGGCACCTAAGTACAAGGATGAGATTTGCTCTTTTGCAGAAGTGTTTAGCTTAGGTCACATGATGGGAGATATGAAATTATAAATTTCTCTGATAGAGATAGATTGCTTTTGTAGTTTTAAGAAATGAGAACTAAAAGTTTATTGTATTATTAGTTGCTCTCAATTTCCACCAGTATACTTTGATATGTTGTCTGTGGTAAACAAAAGAAATATCATTGATGATAATATTAGTGATAATGATAAATCAGCCAGAATTTATTCTGTGGAATATGTGAAACTCCTATGGCAAGATAACACAAAAACATACATACACACATACATACATCCATTCACACCCTGTACACTCACACGAACACAGACACCTTTGTGTTGTTTCCACAATCACTTACTAATATACTATTTTTTAATGTCATTAGTATTACGTTGAAGATTGTTTCTACTTATAATCCAATATAATGCAAAGCATTCCAGTATCTAAAAGACATTTGTAGAATAAGTGAAGTTAAGATAATTTTGGGTAGAATCTGGCACCTGTATGTTAATGATGGCTTTAATAATGTGCTTCTATAATATTAGAAACCCTGATGCATAAAGAATTGTAGATGTTGGAGTGAATAGCATTTAAGATCTCTTTACTACAAGATGTCTGAGATCTGCTAGTACACTCATAAATACCATGAGATTCTAAATGGAACTTTAATGGGATGCGGTCCCCATTTTCACTACCACTACCCCCCTTTTTTTAGTCCACGTGTTGATGCTAATGTCCCAGAAACCAGCAAGGCCGTGTGGGCTGAGATGGAAGCCTTGGTCATATTTCCCTCAAAAAAGTTTATATTTTATTTTAATTTAATTTTAGTTTAATATTTTAACAAACACATTTTCTTTAAAATATTTTCTACAATTAATTTCATCTATTGAAATTATTAATTGTACTGAACTCTTATTAAAAGAGTTGGTGTGGAATGGTTGAGATTCTCTCTCTCTCTCTCTCTCTCTCTCTCTCTCTCTCTCTCTCTATATATATATATATATATATATATATATATATATATATATATACATACACATATATTTTAATTTTTTAGAAATGCCATAACAAAAAAAGTTAGTGATATTAAAAGTGCATGAGAGCCCAAGCAACATGAATTTAGAACATAATACTTTTGGGTGAAAATCAATAGTTTCACCCTCAAAATAACAAGTAGAAAATATTTTAGAAATTATCATAGGCAAATAACTTGTTTTGTTTGTTTGTTTTTGGTTTTCAAGGTAGGGTCTCACACTAGCCCAGGCTGACCTGGAATTCACTCTGTATTCTCAGGAGGGTGTCCTCAAATTCACAGCAATCCTCTTACCTCTGCCTCCCGAGTGCTGGGATTAAAGGCATGTGCTACCATGACTGGCTAGGCAATGCATTTTTAAATTAATTTATTGTTATTTGAGACAGAGAGACAGAAAGATAGACAGAGAGAGAGAGCATAGGCACACTAGAGCCTCTACCACTACAAACTCCAGATGCATGTGCCACCTTGTACATCTGGCTTACATGGGACCTGGAGAATTGAACCTTGGTCCTTAGGCTTCAGAGGCAAATACCTTAACCGCTAAACCACCTCTCCAGCCCTATAGCAATTTTTTTTTTAAATTCAATTTATTAGTTTTCTTTTCAGCAAATACAGGCAGTTTGGTACCATTGTTTAGGCTCATTCATGATCTACCCTCTCCCATTGGACCCTCTTTGTTGATGTAAATGGGTCATGCATTGTGGAGTTAGCCCACAGTTATTGGTACGATAAATGTCTCTGCATGTCATGACCCAATATGTGACTCTGACATACTTTCCACCCCCTCTTCCACAAAATTTCCCTGAGCCATGTTGGGTTCATTTTTGGTCTGCTTCAGTGATAAGGTGTTGGGAGTCTCTGAGGCTCTAACTTTCTGATTTGGTAGGAGTTGATTTTTCTCTGTGTTGGTCTCCTTCCCTTTTGTGCTGGTATCTGGTTCACCAGGAAAACAGCACCCTTGCTTGTTTCACCAATTTTCCTTAGTTTCAGTCGGGCCCCTTTTGTGGTATGTTGGGGCAGCTCTCTCCTTAGGATCTGCATCTATCTGAAAAAGAGAAGCAGATTCTCCAACGGAGAGTAAGTTAGCACCCGGAAAATTGAGATAACACTTAACTTTTTTGATAGAGAGTTTAATAGGTGTAGGCCCTCTTGTACCCGATGATTTATGGTAGCTTGATATTGGAGAGTGGGTTTATGTTTTGGTATGGTTCTGACTTGTTTACCAGCTCCAGCTATTGGTCTGGTACCACTGAGGGGATCAGTTAGCCAAATCAAGGGCAGTTGGTTCCCCACCATGGCTGTGTGCCACTATTGCACTTATGTGGGCAGCACATCAGGTTATTCGTTGCTAATTAGGTTAGACAATGAGTTGCTTGGACAGATATTGGTCATTTCCCCCAGTCACCCATGTAGAACCTTCTGGCACTAGACGCACTGACAAGCTGGGGACTGATTCTCTCCTGGCTTCTAGCCATGCCATTCCATTTTATGTGTCAGCTGTGAATGGAGTCTTCAGCAATAGGGTCTAACCACTGACCTTTTGTGGGTCATCAAGTACTCTGACAGAAGTCTGTCATTGTTTTGGGAAACCTTGTAGGTTTCTCTGATCAAAAGCTCATTATGGATGATAGCCCCAAGCTGGTAGTGGGGGTTATAGGTCAATGCCCACTAAGAAAATGAGGAAAAACATAACTAATATACAAGAGTTAGAGAGGAGAGAGAGAGAGAGGGGAGAGGGGGAGAGGGAGGGAGGGAAGATGTAGGAGATTTAGGTCAGTCTTAATCCTACCCTCTTCAGTGTCTTGTGGTTCAGGTGTTTCCTGTAAGGGTCTAGTGACCATTCAGCCATTTGTTCTGCCTTTTAGGAAGTAGAATTTTATGGTACCATTGACGTTTGGGTCCAGATTAGTGTTTCCCACCCCTTCGATGCCCTCCCCAGCCCTATAGCAATTTTTAAATATTATAATTTATGAGATGGCTTTATAGCTCAATTGTAAAATATTTGCCTAGCACACATAAAGCACAAGGTTCATTCCCCAGCAAAACACACATATACATACACATACACACTAAAATGTATATTGTGTATATTGTATCATTATATTTATTTATTTTAATTAAAGTATAAATGGCACATATTAGATTAATTAAAGGGAATTTTTTAAAAAAAAATACCTCAAATCTATATCATAAATATGTGTCAAACCTCAGGTGAAATTTTTTTTTAATTTCAAAATGTAAAATTAGACATTTCACCTCTGGTGAAAATAATTATGTATGAATTTAATTTACTACATACTTTTTTATTCCCTGCATGAAATGACTTTTCAAAGTACATTTTCTTCATATTTTATAATTTATGAGCCACTTAATCTCATACAATCTATCTTTTATGGAATACTGTATTTCATGGGAACATATACATACCTATGGATGAGTTGATAAATTTACAAATTCATGAGATGAACTATTTCCTAGAAAACATTAAAAAGTAAATGCCAGTGAAGTTCTAACTATTATTTTAGCAAACAGTAAAGAAATATCTACTCTATGTACATCCAATCACACTCTTCTCTTTAAGCCTGTCTCATAAATTGCCAACATCCTGAAGTGGAATGGATTTTGTCCCTCAGAAAACATTTGGCAAGGAGTAGAAATTCTTGTCACAACTGGACAGTTATCAGAGACATGCTGTTGCCACCTACTTTACGGAGACTAGAATGCTGTTCAGTGTCCTGCAGTGTATGTGTCCCGAGGAACCAAACATCCTTCACTCAAATATCAGCACCTCCACGGGGAGGAAGTTGCACTGCATAAGGCAGCTGGTACATTGCAGGCATCCTGTGCACAGAGCCCTGAGAGGTGCAGACCCCCTCATTCTGTTTGTAATTTCCACTTCCCTAAAAGCCAATGGAGTTGAACCTATTTTCATTTACTTGTTTGACCTTTGCATATCCTTTTGTGTGAAAGCTCTATTTGTGTCTTTTGACTATTTCTTAAATTATGTTATTGTTGTTTTAATAATATCGTTTAGAACTTTTTTTTGGATACCAAGTAGAAATGGAAGCCATACTGACTATATAGCTTTGAAAATACTTTCTCTCAGTGTACTTTCCCTATTCATCACACTCACAGAATCTTTCCTAGAGGAGCATTTATTTAGATGAAATCCAATTTGTCCATTTTCCTTTTTATCAATTGTACATTTGGTATTGCATAAAAATTCTGTTTTTTGTTTTGTTTTGGTTTTGGTTTTGGTTTTGGTTTTTTTTGGGGGGGGTTCAAGGTAGTGCTTCATTCTAGCTCAGGCTAAGTTGGAATTCACTATGTAGTCTCACGGTGACCTCCAACACTTGGCAGTTCTCCTATCTCTGCCTCCCAAGTGCTAGTATTAAAGGTGTGCACCACCATGCCTATACTTAGACTTTAAGGTATTCCTATATTTTTTATATTTTACATTAATTTATAGAGAAATTTTGGGTTCTTTGCATGCCAATGTATCAAGAATTTGGCACGTTCCTAAATCCTTATCCTATGAATGTGAAGAATGAAGTCCATAAACTAGAGGATAACATTCAGAAATATTTTATAATAGTTTAAAGCTTTAGGAGAAGGAAGAAAAGGGAGACTTAAGCGCAGAATATAATAGAAGTAAGCAAGGTAAAGCTCTCACCCAGAAAGACAAGGGGGCCTTTGAGAAGCCCCATAGAGAAGAAGGCAGAACTTTTGCATACATAGGCAAGGGTGGGTTTGGGAAGCCTTCGTTAAGACTCAGATATGGAATTTTAATGGAGAGTGGCTGCATAAGGAAGACCAGGATTGCGGGGATTTTTTTTTTTTTTGTTTATTTTGTTTTGTTTTTCTCAATATTTTATTAACAACTTCCATGATTATAAAAAATATCTCATGATAATGCCCCCCCCCACTTTCCCCTTTGAAACTTCGTTCTCCATCATATCCCCTCCTCTTCTCAATCCGTCTCTTTTATATTGATGCCACAATCTTTTCCTCCTATTATGATAGTCTTGTGTAGGTGGTGTCAGGCACTATGAGATCATGGATATCCAGGCCATTTTGTGTCCTGGGGGGAGCATGTTGTAAGGAGTCCTAACCTTCCTTTAGCTCTTACATTCTTTCCACCACCTTGAGCACTCCTGTCACTTCTATCCAGCACCATAATGCATGCTGAGTCATCCCAAGGTCACTGCCATCTGAAAAGAGAAGATTCTCTACCAAAAGTGAGAGTAGCATTAATATAAGGGTATGAATATTAAGAAGAGTGCTTACTGGGCATTTTGATGAGCATAGTATATACATTTAGCCAAACAGCAGCAGACCTTACACCCCTAGGGCTCATGACTACCCCTGTTTTAATTTTTCAGTGTCAGGGATCATGGAGCAGGCCTCCAGTCCAATTGGAGGGCAGTTGGTTTCCAACATAACAGACGTGCACTATTGCACTCTTTGGCTCATTTAGGTGGCTAATTTAGCTAGTTTAATTCTTTACTCCAGTAGTCTCTGGTCAGCAGTTTTGGAATTCTTTAGGCATGGAATGGAAGGACTCCCTAAGAGAAGAGATAAAGAAAGGGCTGCATCCTTCTGACTTTTCAGACCTGTAGTGAAGTGTAACAACCTAGATTTTTCCAGCTGGCTCAAGAACAATTCCTGCATTTACCCAAAAGAAAGCCATTCACTTTATAATCCATCATCCCTAAGTGGCCTAGCCAACTTATATCTCCTATAATTACATTTATGGCCTGTCTTCTTAGATTAATTTTGAATAGGATTTGAAATTTAGTGAAGGTTCTTTCCATGTGTGTGTGTGTTTGTGTATATGTGTGGTAAATTATTCCAAAATCTTTTGCTTAAAATTTTATCTTATGTTCCTTCATATTGCTGTTGCTCCATTGTCAGATCATTTGGGCAATTTAATTTGGATTTTTCTAAGCATAATCTATTTTATTTCATTAATCTATGTTCTCTAATCACTATATTACATATAGGCTTTATTACTGTAAGCCCTCATATTGGATAGAATGATATCTCTCATTTCATCTTATCTTTTTCAAGATTGTGTCAGGTACTATAAATCTTATATTTCTGAATGTTAACTTACCTTGTTTATCTTTATTGTAATTTTTAATAATATTTATTTACTTATAGGTCTGTATGGACATGCAATAAGTGTGCATGTGGTGGTCAGAGGACAACTTTGAGGTGTCTGTGCTCAACTTTCTTTGAGACAGAGCAAATTGCTAACTGTCAGACAGAAAATGAACAACAGCCTACCTGGACCTTCAGCTTCAGATTCTTCTGATCCAGCTCCCATTGTTGTAGGTACATGGAAGTCACAGATGCATGTGTCACTTTGCATCCTGCTTTACATGAGTGCTGGGGAATTGAACCTGAGCCAGCATACTTTGCAAGCAAGTAACTAACTGCTGTGCAATCTTTCCAGCCTTGTTATTGTGATTTTGATATTAATTATATTTAACTTTGGAAATATGTGGAGAGATAACACCTTCATACTGTTAAGCTTCTTATTGCATGAAGATGATATATCTTGGTTTCTCTGTTTCTTTAATTTCTTGTGATACCTTTTATCACCAGCTGCCACATTGTGTACATACCATCAGTTTCTGTTTTGAATTTTAGAAAATTATTGATATATTTGAACTCAAGATATCATTTTTTAAAAATAATATTTACTTATTTATTTGAGAGAGAGTAACAAGCAGAGAGAAAGAGGAAGATAGAGAATGGACATGCAAGGGCCTCCAGCCACTGCAAACAAACTCTAGATGCAGGTGCCCCCTTGTGTATCTGGCTTATGTGGGTCCTGGAGAATCGAATTGAGATCCCTTGGCTTTCCAGGCAAATGCCTTAACCACTAAGCCATCTCTCCAGCCCCTCAAGATATCATTTTTCCTTGTTCTCTGTTTCTTCTTTCAGCTTCTACTTTCCTTTGATTGGCTTCTGATGCTGTTATTTAAACTTATTCTTAGCCTTCCATTTAGGTTTAGTTTTAGTGCTTTTCTATGTACTTTGATAAAATTTTGTGGTAGTTGCTAAATATGTGACAATGTGTTGATCTTTATAGAATAGCAGTGAACATTTTGTTTTATATTTTATCCCTTCATTTTCCCATTTTAAAAATCGGTATTTTGTGCATGAGACAGTCATATTATTTTTTGTATTTATCAGATATGAGCTATAATTCTTGAGTAAAGGGCTAGTCTATTTCATGAATTTACATTTCTGACATTGCCTTTTTTTTTACTTTCATAGACCATATAATTTATTTTATTATTATCGTTCTGTATGAAGAACTTCTCTTTGTAAGGGTAGGTCTAAGACCAAGATATTCTATCATCTATGCATGTATCTATCATCTATCTATCTATCTATAATCTATTTGTCTACCTGTCAGTCTATCATCTATCTCTGTCTCTCAGTTCCACAATCTTCCACTCCAATAAATGTTTTTGTTTTCTTTAATTTTATAAAGACTATATTGTTTTGTAATTTACAGAAAATAATCTATGATAAAATTCAGAGAATAATTCTTATGAAACTTGAGAAACATGAAAATTCTAGCCTTTTTGGTTTTAGATGTCTTATCTGCCATCATGAAACTGTTTTGTGTCTATAGACAAGGAATTACTTCAACCTGTATTAGTCCAGATATTTTCCTTGATTTTAGAATTTTAGATGCTTAATAGCAATGTATTATGTCATATTTTATTTGATTTTATGTTATCTATTTGTTTCATTGTTTATTGCATTTCCCACTTGAAGTATGTTCACTTCTTTTATTTGTAGATATATGATTTTATGATTTTCACCAATTTGAAACTTTGAGAAATGTTGTTCAGCATTCTTTTTTTTTTTTTAGACAAGCCCAACAGACTAGCATTTTTATGCAAGAGTAAGAAAGGAAGAGACATAGAAGAGAGAGACTGGCACACCACGGACTCCAGCCACTACAATTGAGCTCCAGATCGGTGTGGACCCTTGTGCGCAAATGTGACTTTGCATACTTGCGTCACTTTGTACATCTGGCATATTTTGTGTCTGGAGAATCAAACTTGAGTCCATAGGATTTGCAGGCAGGCATCTTAATCACTAAGCCATTTTTCCAGCCCTAGCATTATTTTTTTTAAGTCTTTTCACATCACTTTTTCCCAACTTTCTTGCCACATCTTAGATTATACAGTGAGGTCTCTCTTAGGATTTGTGTTGCACAAATCTTTGCAAACATGCTCTTAACTTGTCCTACCCTTCCTTTCTTCTTTCCACCCATTCCCCTTCCTTTTTTAATTCCTACATTTTATTTTATTTTATTTATTTACTCTATTCTTCCTTCTTTCCTTTATTTACTCCAAACCCATTTTTACCCTGTTGATTCAATAGGCCAAATTCCCTTGTTTCTCTCCTTGATCTCACTGATTCTGTTCTCTGTATACTGTACTCTGACATTATATGTTGAAGGCCAGCTGGCCAGTGTATAGGTCTCTGATTTTTGTTTTGTTTTGCTCTCATTCTGCATGTTTCTTTTATTAAATGATACTCATTTGGTTTTGTTCTATAATTTTCCTTTTTTCCAGTGATTTCAATTTTTATTTCATAAAAATTTGACATTTCCTTTTTATCTTATGGGGTCACTTTAAAATTCTTGTCACATAATTGTGCCACCAAATCATCTTGGGATTTTACTCACTTTAATGTCTGTTGCAGTCCGGTTCACATTGCTGGTAGAAATCACCCAACCAAGAGCAGCTTCTTGGAAAAAGAGATTTATTTTGGCTTACAGGCTCGACGGGAAGCTCCACGATGGCAGGGGAAATCGATGGCATGAGCAGAGAGTGGACACCACCCCCTGGCCAACATAATGTGGACCACAGCAAGAGGAGGGTGTGCCAAACACTGGCAAGGGGAAACTGGCTATAAAGCCCATAAGCCCGCCCCCAACAATACACTCCCTCCAGGAGGCATTAATTCCCAAATATCTATCAGCTGGGAACCTAGCATTCAGAACACTTAAGTTTATGGGGGACACCTGAATCAAACCACCACAATGTCTTTTCTCATTTGTGGGTAACTTTTCTGATTTTGGATTGATAGATAATTTTCATTGCATCGTGGTCACATTGTCTTTAATATTAGGAGTCCATGGGTCTTATCTAGATCTTCACTTTACAAGGCAATTTTCTTTACTTATCAGTATATATAATCAACCCTGCTTTATGGCTCTGAAGCCAATGGCTACTTAATTTTCTGAATTTCTGTAGTGTTCTTTTACCTTTTTGTTTAACATGATGCCAGTGGATCTCTTGTTCAGTCCTCTGCTACTACTGGAAAGAGAAAAAGGAACTTCCCCTGGCCATGCAGCCACTAGGTTGGAGAAAGTGGCCATTACATTTGCTGCTATTTTCTTTTCCATTTGTATTTCTCTGTTGTTTTCCCAATGCATGGTGTTATATGTTTAATTGGAAATGTCTCCAGTGGGCTGATTTTGTGTGACTGGGTCCCTATTACTATGACCGGCTATGATTTAAATCAGAAGTGCGCCTCCATGTTCTGAATGCTTATTCCAAAGCTGGAACCATTATTTTGAAAGGTTCTGAAACAGAGGAAATATGAGTGAAGTTGAGACTTTGGAAGTTTATTTATTTATTTATTTTAAATCCCTTCCCACTTCTTGAAATGCTCTCTGCTTTCTGGTCCACTGTGATGTAAAGAGTGTTCTCTAAATGTTTCCACTACAATTCCCTCTAGCAGTGGAGTGAAAAACTCTGAAACCATGACTCCCCCCACCCCCATATTTCTTCCATTAAGATGTTTCTGTCAGGCATTTTGGTCACAGCAGCACAAAAGCAAAAATAAAAGAAAAAAAATGTACCAAGGAAATGGAACCACTGTTTTTACTAATTCTGATTATCTGGTTTGGGGGACTTTAGAATTGGCTTGAGGAAGAAAATGTGAAAAGTGAAGAAATATATGCTGGAGAAGGTCTAAACTGATGCAAGTAGGGCTATAGTGACTCTTGAAGTCAAACTAAATATATTTTGCATTATGAATTATTCTTGACCTTTTGGAGGCCAGGGATGACAAGTTGTCTTGAATTTTAAATGCTCCTCAAGGAAGATGTTTTAAGCACAATTGCTCCCCACACAGCAGCAATACTTTGGGAATCTAAACCCTGTATGATATGAGGCTTAACTGTGGGAAGTTGGTCACTTTTGAGGGTTTCTTGAGCATGTCAACCATGCCCATTTCCTGCCTTGCTGTCTGATTCCTTGTCTGCCCTGAAGCACTCAGCACTTGCCACAAGAACTAGGAGCCAAAATACATATTTTCCTCATTTATGTCTTTCAGTTCAGGTATTTTTGTCACCATGATGTCATGGCTTAAAGGAAGCCATCTCATATGAATTTAAAAGGGAAGGTTCCAATGGCTGAGGCTTTTTGTTGTTGTAAGATACTGCCTAGCCCTCTGCTTGGGAGAAAGAATAACCAGTGTTGTGGGAAAAAAGCAGTGATGGGGCTGGATAGATGGCTTAGTGGTTAAGGCATTTGTCTGAAAAGCCAAAGGATCCTGGTTTGACTCTCCAGGACACATGTAAGCCAGATGCACAACGGGGAACATGAGTCTGGAATTCATTTACAGTGGCTAGTAGCACTGGCATGCCCATTTCTCTCTCTCTCTCTCTCTCTCTCTCTCTCTCTCTCTCTCTTAAACAAATAAACAAATTTTGTGGAGATATATATATTTGCAGTGCTTGCCTTGGCTGCTTCCTCCTACCTGAAATGATGTTACACCCTGGCTGTCTACTCTGCCATGAGTTTCCCACCATGATGAAACTTCCCCTTGAAACTTAAGCCAAATAAACTTTTTTTTTTTTCCCCATAAGCTTCTTGGGATGGTTGTTTTGTCCCAGCAATGACAAGGTAACTGCTACAGAAGTACAGACTCATTCAAGAGCAAAGGACACCATGGGTCCCTTCTCCAGTGATTTATGTACTTTATAATTTCACTGGCTTCCTCCTTTTGAAATGAATGGTACAACATGGACTTTTTATGATATGATTAGGACAGTACAAATGTATATGGGAGAAGACCTTAACCTGCTTGATATAAGGATGCTATGTGATCTGTTACTCAAGGAATATGTGGACTGAGCCAATGTGCCCCAGTTTCCTAAGGGTTATAATTGGATGTCTCAGGGGGATCAAATCATGATCACTTATACTGTTTACTTATTTCTTGGCATTTATTGGCTGTGGCAAGAGCATAAATCTAGACCAAAACAGCAATGCTACCATAAAATTCTTCTTCCTAAAAGGCCGACCAAATGGCTGAACCTTCACCAGGCCTTTACAGGGAACACCTGAACCACAAGACACTGGAGATGGTAGGATCAAGGCTAACCTTAATCTTCTACATCTTCCTCCCTCCCTTTCCCTCTCCCACTCTCTCTATCTCTCTTCTATCTAACTCTTGTATATTACTTATCTTTTTCCTCATTTTTGTAGTGGGAACTGATCTGTAACTCCCAGTACCAGCATAGGGCATCACCCACAATGAGCTTTTGATCAGAGAGACCTACAAGGTTTCCTAAAGGACAGATAGATTTCTGTCAGAGTACTTGATGACCCACCAAAGATTAGTGATAAAATCCTACTGCTGAAGACACCATATGCGATTGACATGCAAAATGGAATGGCATGGCTGGAAGCTAGAAGAGAGTCAGTCCCCAGATAGTCAGTGCGTCTAGTGCCTGAAGGTGCAACATGGGTGACTGGGGGAAAGTGACCAATATCTGTCCAAGCAACACATGGCCTAACCTACTTAGCAGCAAACAACCTTTTGTGATGCCCACACAAGTGCAATAGTGGCACACAGCCATGGTGGGGAACCAACTGCTCTTGATTTGGCTAACTGATCCCCTCAGTGGTAGAGGACCCATAGCTGGAGCTGGGAAACAAGTCAGAACAATATCCAAACATTAGCCCACTCTCCAATATCAAGCTACCATAAATCATGGGCTACAAAAGGGCCTACACATATTAAATTCTCTATAAAAAAAAGTAAGGGTTATCTCATTTGTCCTGGTGCTAACTTACTCTCCATTGGATAATCTGCTTCTCTTTTTCAGATAGATGTAGATCCTAAGGAGAGAGATACCCCATCATATCTCAAAAGGGCCCTGGCTGAAAGTAAGAAAAAATGGTGAAACCAGCAAGGGTGCTGTTTTCCTGATGAACCAGATACCAGCACAAGGGGGAAGGAGACCAACACAGAGAAAAATCAACTCCTACCACAACATAGAGCCAGAGCCTCAGAGCCTTCCAACTCCTCATCACTAAAGCAGACCAAAAATGAACCCAACATGGCTCGGGGAAATTTTGTGGAACAGGGGACAGAAAGAATGTCAGAGCCACATGTTGGGTCATGATATACAGAGACATTTATCTTGCCCATAACTGTGGGCTAACTCCACAATGCATGACCCATATACCTCAACAAGGAGGGGCCAATGGGGAGGAGGTAGGTCACGGATGAGCCTGATAATGGTACCAAACTGACTGTATTTACAAAACTAATTAATAAAAAAGAAAAAAGAAAAAACTGTGATGTGATAAGCTCCAAAAAGCAATATAGTAAAAATAAATATATACTAATATGCATAAGTAAATGTATCAATAATTAAATGAATGGATAAATAATTCCCCCACATAGTAAGTTTCAATAAAAGTACTTGAGATGATGGTTATACAAGTATAAGCATGGAAAAGTGAGACACAATGTAGGCATAGGTATAGGTAGCTTCTCACCACACATTGCAGTATGGTAGGCTTGATTATTTTCTTTGCTTATGCTTATTGTTATTATTAACAACAAATTTCATATGGATATGTTATGTGTTGTTAACCTCTTATCCCTAGTCCCTAACCCCATTCCAATGGGGCAGTCCTCAGTGGAGCTGTAGGTGTTCCCCATGGGATTGTAGTTTATGTGTTGTGGAAACAGAGTTCAGTTATTTTGGTGGGTAGGGAATGCCTCTGGGCATGATGTCTCAATGTGTGGGTCTTAGTTTGTTCTGCCTGCTATTCCTCAAAATTCCCCAAGCCATGCTGGGGAGTTTTAAGTCTACTTGAGTGATGAGCTCTTAGCACCCTCTGGATCTCTGCTTTGGTAGGTGTTGAGTATCCTCAGTGTCTCTCTCCTACACACTGGTGCTGATTATCAGGTTCAGCATGGAAGCAACACTCATGTTTGTCTCCCCAACTCTTCTGTAGTTTCCACTGTGGCTTGGATAAAGTGGTAGGGGTTGTGTTTGTCTCTTCATGTCTCACTACCTTCTGAAAAAGAACATATTCTACAGTGGAGAATGAAGTCAGCATAGCTTAAATGGGATAAGCATCATTAATTAAGAGAGAATTTGATGTGTGTAACCCTTCTTTTAGCCAAAGTCTAGTGAGGACTTGACACTGGAGAACATAATCTCTGTCTCCATAGGCTTCAGATCTCCTTCCCAATTCTAGATATGGATTCCTTTACACTGAGCCAATCAGAAAGCTATTGGTTACCCACTGAGGCTGTGTGCCACTACTGAACCATTTACCTCCTATCAGGGTGTTTGCTTCTCAGTAGCTTGGGCCTCTGGCTGTTCAGACTGTTGTTGGCCATTTCCCCCCAGTAGCTCTGTAGTGCTTTCCAGCACTAGACAGGTTAACTGTCTGGGCACTGGCTTTCTTCTGAATTCCAGCCAGATCTCTCCATGTGCTGTGTCAGCAACATATAGTGTCTTCAGCAATAGGGTCTTAGTTTTTGCCTCAGGCAGGTAATCAAGTGCTTTGACAGAAAGCTGTCTTGATTTGGGGACCTGGTAGGTCTTTCCAATCAACAGCTCAATGTGGGTAGCAACTAATCTCTGGTACTGGGAGTTACAGGTCAGAGACAAAAAAAAAAAAAGAGAGAACTTTTAAGATTATGCTTCATCCCATCCTCACCAGAGCCCTACTTTTCAGGTGCTCCCCTCTTACTCCTTTTGAGAGTTATATTGTTTAGAGTATCTCCAAGGATAAAGGTTTGTTCCCCCTTTCCTTCCCCCTCCAAACCCTTCCATCCCTATTGTCTGGGCCTTCAGTTGCCTATCAGTCATGTCAGCAACTTCAGCAGGTCCAGGTTAGGAACTGCAGATAAGTGACACCATGCAGCATTTGTCTTTTCTCTGATTGTGTGAGTTGGCTGAGTATGATCTTCCCTGGAACTTCTTCTAACAGGCTATGCTTTAGCTCCAGTTCCAGTAGAAACCCCTTGCCAGTGTTACCAGATATTGTTGAAATGACTCAAATTAGATTCAAGGAGCAGTGAACCTGTTGTAGTAGCCTTGTCATACATACTATATTGGTGTTCAAGAAAGTTCTATCTTAGTTTACAATTCTCTTCTAAATTGGATGGCATGTTTTGCTTTGTTGTTATTCCAACCCAGGTTTCTTAGCTATGAATGCTTTCCTTTTATAAATTTGCATGACCTCATAATGCCTGACACTACCTATACAAGACATCATAAGAGGAAGAAAAAATCATGACATCAAAATAAAAGAGAGACTGATTGAGATGGGGAGGGGATATGATGGAGAATGGAATTTCAAAGGGTAAACTGGGGGAGGGAGGGTATTACCATGGGATTATTTTTTTATAATCATGGGATATGTTAACAAAAATTGAGGAATAAAAGAGGGGGCACTCTGCCTACTTCTGCAAGAAAAATAAATAAATAAATAAAATAAATTTGCAAACCAGCAGAGTCTAGCTTATGTATGTTTCCTATATCTTTTCATTTAGCTTTAGTGATTAAGTGATTTTTTAACAATTCCTAACTCAACATAATGAAAAATACTAATAACTTCAGGCTCCCTGTAAAGAGGATGTTAAATGATTTTAATAAACATTTTATCCTATCATTAAAAAGACTTTTCCATAAAACCAGAAGTATCCTGTAGTAAATTGTACCAGTATCTTTTAACTCCAAGAATTGTAGTTTCCATCCTAAATCGTAGGCATCTAAGTAAAGAGCTAATGTGAGTACTTGTGTTGATATTATCTATTCAATCAGTTTTCATGACAATCTTCACAAGTTTCTTCATATCAGTACAATTGCTTGATCACTCAAATCAAGCATATTAATATGATACCTTCCCAACATGCAGAATTGAATGTTACTCATCATTAAATGCTTTAACAAATCCATTATATTCTAATTATCCTGTAATTGTGCTCAGCAGCAGGTAATATGTGTGGTTTTCATTTTTCCATAGCAAAAAAGTACATTAAAATCTAGCTGAAAAGGCATTCTCCTTGTATTTAACTTGTGTTTCAATAAAAATGTTTACTAGATATAACAAATAAATTGCCTAGAGGCAGGAATATATTCAAGTTACAGGATTAAAAGAGACTGAATTTAGTAAGGAGTGCATATACAGTATAGTGAGACATTACACGTGGTCATTTCTATTTATTTTAATTGGCTCAAACACTCAATACAGACTTATTTCTCAATTTGAGGAACATAATTCTGCTTTTATTACTAGCATAATACCCACCCAATAAAAATCATCTTTAGTCGAATTTAGTCAAATTACACCAAGTCTGGAGAAATGGTAAGATCTCTATAGAATTCTAACCCTTCACAATTAATAATGTCACTGCAAATGGCTATATGACAGAAAATTATCTCTAGCCACATAGTGCTGAATTTCCATGTATGAAAGTCTTAAAAATACAACAGTGATAAATATCATTCTATTCTTCAGATTGTGAAGTTTCTGACTTTATCATCACCAGCAGATAAGCTTGGACTGACATTCTTTCTCACAGGCTATTCTCCACAAGTTATCCAGACTCTGCCTTTCTGTGCAATGATCTCAGAGTTGGAAATGATAGGAAAGATTTCATACTTTACTCTGAAATTTCAAGACAGATGCTTAGTACATACAAATTAAGAGGGCTGGAGGGATTGCTTAGTGGTTAAGATGTCTGCCTGCAAAGCCAAAAAAACTCAGATTCGATTCCCCAGGACCACGTTAGCCAGACACACAAGGAGAGCATGCCTCTGGAGTTTATTTGCAGTGTCTGGAGGCCCTGACACACCCATTCTCTCTCCTTCTCTCTCCCCTTTGCTCTGTCAAATAAATAAATAAAATAAAATATTAAAAATGAAGAAAAATTTAATAGATAAAATTTAATAAATAAAACAGAGATGTTGCACTAAACAGTTGAAATTTACATATCTCCTAAGTATACATGTAATAATGATGTATAAGTGCAGTGTTGCCTGATACCAGCAGCCAAGTGTGAGCTCAGTAATATTAGAGCTCTGGCTTAGGAAGTACAATGCTGTTAGTTAAATTCTACCCCCACACCCACACGCACATACATACCACACTTAATGCAAGTTACTAGGATAAAAAGAAAATTCATATCTTTATATGTTAATATCTAAGAGAGCTTCTCATTTTCCTTGGTTTTGCCTCATTTCATGTCAAATGTTCCCTGTTGGCATCAGTTTGTATTTCCCCCAGTAGCTCAGAGCACAGAATGCAATTGCCCTGTACTTTTGCTGCTGGCAAGCAAGGTGGAAAGAGAGGAAGGCCATGCTCTGAGGAATGACCAAACCTAAGAAATCTCCTTTCCTAATTTGCACTGCATGTAGCACATTATATCAGGATCACTGCCTAAAGTTTTTACTGTGAGAGGTAAATGGGGTTAAAGCCTGTACTGGTATTTGGGGAAGGAAACTTAGCTTGGAGTTAATATAACTTAGGTTCTTTGCCTCATCCAAATATCTACATTTTTATAAAACATTTCCTGATCTCTCTATTAACTCTTTGATCTTATAATCTATATTCCTCCATTTTCTATCTACTCTATTCATAACACATTCATGTCATATTGACCCCCTGCCGCTGGGCCTTTGCACCAACTGACCATCTTTTTGTGATACTCCTCCCATATCCTGAGGAAAAATATGTATTCTGACATTTCCAGGTTTTGTCCAAATGCGTCAATATGGATTTTTCTGAGAAAGAACTTTATAAGTTCCTCCACCACAATAATACTGCTCATTATCATTCCAGCTTCATTTTTATCCATTGTTTCCAATCTGCCACTTAATTCACTCAGCTATTGATTATTGCTTGCTCCCGTCGTGGAAATCTAAGCTCCACAAAGGCAAAAAACATCTGTCCTTTTTGTTTGCCACTACATCCCAGAATAGTATCACAGGCGTAGAAAATTAGCTGGAATGATTTTTATACCTCCATGGACAGAAACTACTATTATGAAGATGTTAAAGCCAGCTGTGTGGCAAACTCACATGATCCTAACACTAGGGAGTCTCAAGCAGAGAAGGGTTATTTTCAGTTTAAGGTTAGCCTGGTCCATCCTGAGCTACCATGTGAGACCCATTTAGATATAAAATTATTTTTATAATGAAGCATAAACATAGAGAATTCATGTTAGCAAAACTAATCATCAAAAAGAGAGGAACTTTCATACCTCAGAATAGGAATTTTTATAAGAACTACATTTCAAGCTGAGAGAAGAATAAGCAGGAGACATGGCCTCATTAGTATTGTTCCTTCAGTAAGAAAAAAAGTTGCCTACATAATGTTGAGTGGAATATATACATTCTTTTACTTTTAACTACTTCAATCTTATAACGTTTAGCTTACAATGAGGTATAGTAATTTCTTGTAGTTATTTATTCTGCAACTTTTTAGATTTAGTTATATACTATGTAATACCTGTTTTTAACAGACCCATATTCTTCAACCCAATGCATTTGGGAGAACTTTTGTAGTTCTCACAGTATTTCTATAATGGACAGTGTGTTGTATTTCTCTAACAATAAATTGTGACTAAACAAGCAATCATATAACATATATTAAGCAGAAAGATCATACTCCTATCTTGAAGTGCAATAGTAGCACACAGCCACGGTGGGTAACCAACTGCTCTGGATTGGTGAACAGATCTGCTCAATGGAAAGAAAACCATATCTGGAACTGGGAAACAAGTCAAAATAATGTACTGATAATGATTCTGCTCTCCATTGTCAAGCTTCCACTAATCTTGGGCTGGCTATAAGAGAATCTACACCTTTTAAATTCTAAATTAATCATGGTTATTCCATTTAACTGGTGCTGGTTTCCCTCTCCATTGGAGAATAATCTTCTATTTTTCAGACAGGAGCTGAACCTGAGTAGAGAAATGACCCAGCACACTCCACCCCAGCCCAAGCTGAAACCACAGAGTAGTTGGGGAAATGAGCAAAAATGCTGATTTCTTAGGGAATCTGATGTCATCACAAGGGTGAAGGAGGTAGTCACTGAGGACATTCAACATCTACCAAACCAGAGATCTAGAAGCTCATAAGTGCCCATCATGGAAGTAGACTTAAGATGCACCCAACATGATTTGGGGAATTTTCTTATTTTTTTTTTACTTATTTATTTATTTATTTATTTTTTACTGACAATTTCCATGATTGTAAATAGTATCCCATAGTAATTCCCTCCCTCCTCCACTTTCCCCTTTGAAACTCCACACTCCTTCATATCCCCTCCCACTCTCAATCAGTCTCTCTTTTATTTTGATGTCATGATCTTTTCCTCCTATTATGATAGTCTTGTGTAGGTAGTGTCAGTCCCTGTGAGGTCACATATAACCAAGCACCATGGTGCTGAGAAGAATTAGTTCAGGGAATTTTGCAGAAGAAGGTTGAAAGATTATTAGAGCTACAAGTTGGGACATTTTTCACAGTGACATTGCCTCTCCCCTTGTAAGGGACTGGTGCCCCCATAATGCATGGCTCACAATCCCCATGGGGTTTACCTGCATCCCCATTGAGGAAGGCCTTGTCAGAAAAAAGTAAGGGAGGAGGGAAAGGATGGCACCAACATGTGTTATCTACATACTAAATATGTCCATATCTAATAAAAATGAGTTTTAAAAAAGTAATAAAATACCTAGTCTAAGGATTTTTTAAAATATTTATTTATTTATTTATTTGACAGAAAGAAAGAGGGAGGGGGGGGAGAATGGGTGCACCAGGGCCTCTAGCCACTGCAAATGAACTACAGATGCATGCTCCACCATGTGCATCTGGCTACTATGGAACCTGGAGAATCAAACCTGGATCCTTTGGCTTTGCAGACAAATGCCTTAACTACTAAGCCATCCTTCCAGCCCAGTCTAAGGATTTTTTTTTTAAATTTGTTTTCTTGACAAATCATCAAAACATTCTAGGTCAGAGATATATATTTTCATATACATAGGGGGAAACCCCAATTAACTTAAATATAATATAAAGAATTGATAAGCATATAGAACCTAAAATTTTTTAGGAAGACCTGAAACAGGTTATTCCCACAACAAAAGTGAAGCATTTGACTCACATATTTTTCCTTTGCTTTATTTTCTTTTCTCGTTGGAATATAGATGTTTAGCTGTCATTATAGAATCTTCAAGCACAATTTGATTTAGTTGATTCTCCTCACAGTTTTAGCTTCCACTCCTGAACACCATCCTGCCTCTCATTTTCTATTTACATGTCACATGTGTCTTTTCCTTCCCCAGTGCCCTTCCCTATTACCTGCAAATGGTCCCTGCTCACTGTTCTAACATTTTTGATTTTACCCATTTTATTTTTCCTAGCAGATCAGAAGTTGTAAGGTATGCTCAGACACTAACATTATGAGAGTATGTTCTCTATGACCTTGCCATTGTTAAGAAATTAAAGAGAAACTGCAAGTAACTGACATATACAAGGACCAGACCATTTGTCCCTGGGGCCGATGGGACCCTTGCTCCTCCGAGAATGGTTCTTGTCCTTCATCCTCCAGTGAAGGCTGGTTCTTGTGCTCTCTTATCCCTGCAGTCAGAGGTCAATGTGACATGGAAACACAAAGAGGAAAATGAACACAGGAAACAGGATTGCAGCTTCCTTTGTTTTTCTGAAGTTCAAGGTTTCTAAGCAGATTTTATACTTAAAGCCTCTACTGTTGCAAAACAGCAGGCCTTGCACATGAGGGATTCTGGAATTCACACAGCATGGGTTAGCTTCTGATACTCTTCATGTGAGTCTGATCCTCCTTCTATAAATTTAGAAGAAAAATAAGTCCCTCTCTACATGTTTGTGACAATAATTATATAAAGGCTATAAAAGTAAACCATAAACTATGAAAATATGACTATTCCTTAAGAGAGTATAGATTCCATTAAAATTCTATTTAATGACATCAAGTTTTATTTATACAAGTTTTATTTATATCATGCTTTACTATGGCTTGTATATAAATTATCATAGGTATTAATTTGCACATTTTATATATGTACATATTTCTTGTAAAAAAAATTGATAATACCCAAATTGGGCTTGATGGCACCGGCCTATGAGGCTAAGACATTAGGATCTTAAGTTTGAGGCCAGCCTTGACTACATAGGGAGGATCTGTCAAAAAGAAAACAAAATTCAATATCAAAAAAATTAGCGAAAAATGTCTCCTAGAATTTTAACCCCAGAGATAACAATTATTAAGAGTTTGGTACCTACATCCTTAATTTCAAAAATGCATATTCTAATTAGTTCCTTTTACTAAAATGGGCTCACCAGGATTTAATCTGTTCTACAATTTAATGGCATCACATTTCATTTAATTAGTGTACCTTATTTAATTATAATTGATTTAATCTTTTAGGGCTTGTCTTAGTCTTTTTGTTCTGCTATAACAGTATGCCATGCAATAGGACCCTTATAAATAACAGAAACTAGTCAGGTGTAGCAGAATCAGGCTGTAATCCCAGCTCAGGAGAAGAGGGAGCAGTTTGCAAAGTTTAAGCCATCATTAGCTACGTAGCAAGACTCTATGTCAAAACACAAAGCTATTTAAAAAATGCTAAATAAGTAATGTATTTCTCACAACCTGGAGGCTAGAAGTCCAAGACCAAGGCAGTGATAAGTCTATAATTTTACTGATTTATAGATTGCAGTAACCTCTCTGTATCCTCACAGGGCAGAATAGCAAGGAAACTCTCTAGCACTTCTTTGGAAAAGTAACAATCCTATTAACAGCCCTTGAATCTCATCAGAGTAAGTAAATGGCTTACTTCATCACCATTATCTTTGAAATAAGAAATACAGAATATGCATTTTGTGAATGCCGGTCATTTCATCAATGACGTGACTTTTGTTTTGTTTTGTTTGATAAATTAGGATCTTGCTCTAGCCTAGGCTGACCTAAAATTCAGTAATAGTCTCAGGCTGGGTTGGAATTCACAGTGATCCTCCTACCTCTGCCTCCCAAGTGTTGGGATTAAAGGTGCGTGCCACCATACCCAGTTTTTTGACTTTTCTTTTTTATATTATTCTTAATTAATTAAACTCCATATTTATAATAATGAGTACTGTGCTGATGGTCCAAATGTTGACTATATACATATATATATGAGAAGGCTCTTGAGACAGATTCGCTGGGATCAATCACCACCTCCTCTACTAACCACCTGAGAGATATTTAGACTTTTTCTGACAAGTAGAAAGAAGATATCAAGTATGAATATGAAGAGTTAATAAGATAGTAACTATGATTTGTTGACTAATAAGTACTAAACTTTGGTCATTGGTTCAACATGATATAGTTATCATTATTTAAGGATGTTATTACAAAATAAAATATTTATAATGAAATGGTACAATTGCCTTAAAATAACACCTCCATCTGTGTTTTCCTTTTAAGGAACAAATCCAAGTCAACTGCTTTAGAGTTTGGAAAAGGAACCTTCAAATTCATTCTAGTAATCTCCCAGCTTAATAGAATGAGTGTTACCTCAGAAGTCAGGCACCATGAGCAGAGTAATGAGTGTGTGATATCTCTGTGCTTGGAACTCTGAAGAGTTGCTGCCACTGAGGCACTAGACAAAAACAATCCATTAGCAGTGGCATATCTGAGTACAGAGTGCTATGCTACAAACATAAGTAAGCCTTTGATGCAACAAGAAAACTACTGATGCTACAGCCTGGTGGAAGAGCAAGGACCTTTAAACAACACAGTGCAATCATTTTCCTCAGAATTTTTCAAAGTAATTTTAAGAAGGCCCCCTGGTATAATGGAAAAAAAAAAGTGTGTTTTAATAATGTGAACAGACTGCTGGGGATGAAGGGTGAAGACAGAAATGCAAGAGACTAAAATCATGTAAAGCAGCAAAGATCCGTAACCTGAGGTCGGGGTCAGGAATGGTAGAATGAACCAAATGGTGGCCCCTGGCATATCAATGACTCCCTAATCTTGGGACCTAGGAAATTGTGCACAGTTTTTTGCTAATTTGTTTTGTAACAGAAACATACTATGTAACCAGGCTGGTCTCAAACTTTCAACCTTCTGTATCAACTTCTCCTACAAGGATTACAGACAGGGTCAATAAAGGATCACTTGTTTTTTTTTTGGGGGGGGGAGTGGTTGAGGCATTGTCTCGCTCTAGCTCAGGCTGAGCTGTAATTCACTATATAGACTCAGGGTGGCCTTGAACTCATGGCAATCTTCCTACCTCTGCCTCCCAAGTGCTGGGATTAAAGGTGTGCTCCACCACGTCTGGCTCAAAGATCACATTTTATCTCTAGTGCTTGTATAAAACCTAGTGTCCTGAACACACTAGGCAAGTTCTTTACGACTGAGCTATGGCCCAAGCCTGAATGTTGTGTTTTATAGTAAAGTTTCTTAGAGATTTTGACATGAGGAGATAATTTTACTTCACCATCAAATACAATCTCTTAATTTTTAAAAAATCTATTTATGAGAGAGAGAGAGAGAGAGGGAATGGGAGCATGTGGGCCTCCAGCCACTGCAAACAAACTCGATATGCACATTCCCTTGTGTATCTGGCTTACATGGGTACTGGGGATTTGAACTTGGGTGCTTTGGCTTTGTAGGCAAATGCCTTAACTGCTAAGCCATCTCTAGAGCTCTCAAATGCATTATTGTGAGTGTGAGGCAGAAGGATATAATGTACACAGCTGAAGTGGAGAGAATGACCACAGACCAAAATTGGAGAGATATGGCCAAAAGATATGCTGGCCAGTCCTCAGTGCTGGAAGTAAAGGGAAAGATTCTCCTGTGGAGGTCACGGAATACACACAGCCCTCCTAACAACACAGTGTTAGTTCAGGGAAGCTTATGCCAGCTTCCTGGATTCCATTTCTAAGAAGCAATAAAATTTTGGGTTTTTGTTTGGTTGGTTGGGTTTTGTTTGTTCCTTTGTGTATTTAAATTTCTGTTGTCTTAAACAACCAAGTTTGAGGTAATTAATTAGAGTGGGTAGAAGAAACCAATACAAATTTCTGATAAATTAAATATATCACAGATGACATAGGATTGTCTGGTTTGGAATATTTTGTTTCCCTGATTGAGAAGACTTTGGTTTCTCTAAGTGAAAAAATAAATTGTGAATGTGTTGAATATTATTGTTACCAAACTTGAAAGTAGAAAAAAGAGTATTGAATATAAAAACTATAAATCTGGGCTGGAGAGATGGCTTAGTGGTTAAGCGCTTGCCTGTGAAGCCTAAGGACCCCGGTTCGAGGCTCGGTTCCCCAGGTCCCACGTTAGCCAGATGCACAAGGGGGTGCACGCGTCTGGAGTTCGTTTGCAGAGGCTGGAAGCCCTGGCGCGTCCATTCTCTCTCACTCCCTCTATCTGTCTTTCTCTCTGTGTCTGTCACTCTCAAATAAATAAATAAAATCTTTAAGAAAAAACTATAAATCAATACCATGTCTATGCAAATTACTGCAAATCTGGCAAAATAAAAATAACATCAATTGTACTTCTTCACTATTAAGGGTTTCTACTATCTACCTTCTTGGGGAGATCAAAGACACCCTCTAGTCAATGATCTATTCAGTCCACATATATGAGAAATAATCAAAATACCTGTGACTATGGAGTTATTTACAAGCAAACCAACACATCCTCTCTCATAAAACTCTTCACTGACAGTGTGCTATTACTGGAGAATAAGATTCTTAAAACAATCTCCAAATGCTAGTATTATCTGATGGGCTAACATCCTACTGCTGCAGGTTCACCTCAGTAATTTCATGACCTCAGACCAGTTTCTTCACCTTGCCATGTTCATTTCCACCTCAGCTCTTCTCCTACTCAGTTTGTATAATTTGCATTATGTCCTGTTTATATTTTCTGAATATTCATTTCATTTATTCGTTGAAATTTCAGTTATTTTTTTTCCTCAAGATCACTTGCCCATTTTCCTCATGATACATATTTGTAGAAATATTTTTATGTGTAGCACTTATCAAAGCTGGAATCAAATTGTTAATTGATATAATAATGAATGTTTATTAATTTTGCCCATGGGATGTAAATAGCATAAAGTCAAGGGAAAAGGATTGATATTTGTTTTATTATTGGCCCTAATTATCCTCTTTAATTTGAATATGTGTACAAGTGCATGCATGTTAAATGGCTTAGTAAATGAACATATCACAGTTTTCAAAGATACAAAAATAAATGATTACAAGTTTGAAAAGCTTTGGTTCATGGAAATTATCAGCATCTTTTTGTGATGCTGAATAACAGTAATGACTGGCAATGGCAAAGGGCTGCATTCCTTTTACTGATTCTTTACATTTCTTTATCCAAATATGCTAGACACAGAGCAAGAAGCAATACTGTGCTTTCCACTCAGTAATATCCCAAGTAAGGAAAACATATGTAATTCAATACACAGGCATAGTTAAATGTGACCATGCATCCTGATATGGCTGTTGTTTTGCTTCTTTTTATTTGAATTCATATAAAACTGAAAGCTTTTAAAACCAGCTCAGCATTTACCCAGCAAATACATACTTATCTCAGCATTGTACAGAGAGCTGCGATTATACACTCATGAAAATGCTGTTACCAATAGTTTCCAACCCGATTTATTCCAGAAGCAACTATCTGCATTTTTGGACCACTAGAATATCTGAAGAGGTTATTTAATTTATTTAACCTGAACACATCTTCATTTTACCTATTTTATTAATTATTCATTTGAATTACAAAGATACCATTTTAATAAAAAAGTCCAATATATTATCCCTTCCCTCAAGGGTCATTATAATCAAATTTCCCAATTAATTTAGACTTGCATTTTGACTGAGGCATTCAGACCACTCTGATTTTGAATGTCAAAGCTTTCTGGGTCAAACCAGAATATAGTGCATGATTCCAAGCATTTTATTAGGAATCCTGCTGTTCAGGGTTGAGAGGCTGTCTTGGCTATGTGAAAATGTAGGGCAACAGTGTGCAAAGATTCTCATAAAGAATCTTAGAAGGTGATTATGAATATTCAGAGCAAAAGAAATTTATTTTATATTTATCTCTATGTGCATATTGTTAAACACATTATGAATGTTGACCTCTCTCTTTTTCTTTGTCTCTTCCATACTCTAATATATTCATTAGACAAATTTTAAATTCTCATTCAAAATAATGACATAAGACTTATTCTTTTTTTTTTTTAATTTTATTTATTTATTTGAGAGCGACAGACACAGAGAGAAAGACAGATAGAGGGAGAGAGAGCGAATGGGCGCGCCAGGGCTTCCAGCCTCTGCAAACGAACTCCAGACGCGTGCGCCCCCTTGTGCATCTGGCTAATGTGGGACCTGGGGAACCGAGCCTCGAACCGGGGTCCTTAGGCTTCACAGGTAAGCGCTTAACCGCTAAGCCATCTCTCCAGCCCAAGACTTATTCTTTAACATAGAATGTTAGATATTTGTGAAATGAAGATTTTCAAAGTACATTATTTTGGGGCAATAACATATAAAATCAAATGACTGCTAAGTAAAATAAGAGATAGCAATTCCAGTATTATTATATAAAGAGAAAACCTCATATTATAAAAAATTAGCAACAAATAATTTATTTTCATTTCTAGATGATTTTAATATTATATATTCATAAGATAAAACCTTTACTTACTGAAATTGGCAGTTTTAAACTTTTTTTTCTTACTACATTGTGTGTAATGGAAGTACCACTAGAACACTGAAGAGATGACTGATGGACCCAGGTTCGTTTCCCAAGAACCCATGTAACCCAGAGGCAAAAGGTAGTGCATGTGCCTGGAGATTGTTTCCAGTATCTAGAGGCCCTGGCGTGCCCATTCTCTGTAACTGCCTTTCTACCTCTCTAATAAAAAAATAAAATAAATTATTTTTTAAAAGTACCACTATAAAGAAGCATAAATAATTAAAATGATAGTACTTGAAAATATATAGCTAATAGCTGTAGAAAGGGTATGAAAGAAAATAATCCAAAGAGTGCATTTAATACACTCTTGACAACTAGACTTACATAGTGAAATTATAGAATGTGAAAACAAGTAGACTGTATTAGGAGAAAATGACATAGATTACAAAGTAATGATAAATTTTTAGAGAAACAACAATGAATGTGAACATTACCTTCCAAATACTGTCATGCAGTTACTTTTATGGCTTAGTTCTTCTCTCCAGTCCATTTTTACTACTATATACCTTTGCTGAGCATATTCTAAAGAATATTCTTTGGGAACAGGAAAATTTTTCCATAAGGAATGTTTTACCTAGGAAGTAATAGGTACCTAAAACTCAACTTTTAAAATAGCCTGCATATTTTACTGCATAAAATGTCTTTGTTTTTCTGCTTCATTTTCCAATTTTTGTTTTAGGTTTTATTGTTTTTTGTTTGTTTGTTTGTTGGTTTTGAGGTAGGGTTTCATGCTAGCCTAGGCTGACCTGGAATTCACTATGTAGTCTCAGGTGGCCTCAAACTCACAGCAATCCTCCTACCTCAGCCTCCTCAATGTTGGGATCAAAGGCATGCACCACCATGGCTGGCTGCATTTTCCATTATTTTTGATCCTGTTAAGAAACAGAGGGCAAGCCAGTTAATTGTGGTGCAAACCTGTAATCTTAGCACTGAGGAATCTGAAGCAGGAGGATGGCAAGTTCAAGGTTGACCTGGGCTGATTATTTCAAAAACAAAAGAAAAAGAAGTGTGGGGAAAATAAGGAAAGGAAAAGAAGAACCAAAGATCCTAACTATCTATATATGCTAAAATAAAGCTTGCCCACCCCCCCATATAATGCTCATCCATTGGCTAAGTTACTGTGAAATCCACATAGATGTCACCTTTAACCCCAGTGACCTCTTTCTTCATTAAGTTCTTTATGCATTGGCTAATCTGTCCAGTTATGTTTAAGAAATAATTTAACTGCCCTTTGAGATAATGTTTTTTACATTACTGCATTATACCAAAATTTACTTTGATTCCTAATATTAAATATTGACATTTGTCCACACATATCTGCTCTATCATTTATTTCTTCCCTTCTTTAATTTCTTTTCAAACCTCATAAGTTTAATTAAGTTTAATTGTTCTTCACTATTTTTTTTTCCATTGATTCATTTTTTGTGTGTCAAAATTCTTCAAAAATATGTGCTCCTCAATGCAACTTCTCACATACTGACATACACATGCGCACGCGCACACACACACACACACACACACACACACACACACACACACACTTCCATTATCCCTGTAAGATACATTGTACTCCTACTCATCCATGTGGAAATGTTCAAGTTCGCCTCCCAAATCTGATCATAGAATCTAATATATCATAACACTTTAGATGGGGTCACCCTATCCTTTGTTTTCTATTTCACTCAATAAGTAATCTTTCATCCTAAAGACAAAACAAAGAAAAATCCTCTTATCACAGTTTCCACAATAAAGTATCTCTCAGTGTTTTATTTTCTATCTTTATATCTATTCTACAGTCTGTTTGTGGAAGTTTTGTAGAAATGCTTTTAATGTGAAGAAATCACAATTAAGTAATCATTAAATTCTTTATTAAATCCTAAGGTTTCTGATTCTCAGTGTCTGAGTATATTTGGATGGCTGAGACCAAAAAATTCCTGATGAACACTTCATGGGATTTTCTCCTTTCAGATGGGTGCAGGCCCCAGAGCCTAGCTCATTGTAAGCACTACATAAACCCTAGCAACACTAAATGTTTGTAGCTGCCAAATTTACAAATGGGTATAAACCTGTTCCTAATTTTGTCACTTTAATAAGATATTATGTTGATTTTTTTTCCTAAGTACAAGATCTTATGTACCCAAGGCTGACCTTGAACTTACTATGTAGCTGAGGATGATCTTCAAATTCCCAATCTTCCCAGCTCTACATATCAAGTGCTGGGATGATAGACTTGCGCCCCCATGCCCAGTCATAGCTATTTTGAACATACCAATTGTTTCTAGATTTATATTATCTGAAAAACCCAATGAATTGTTCTACATGCTATGTTTAAAATGGCATAATCCAAAGAGTTTGTGGAACAAATACAGCTCACCAATGGAAAATATCTATAGGTAACTAATGCTAATGTTGATATTTAATATTTGTAGGGTGAGTTTTCATTGCCTTTTATTTTGTTCTTGCCACATTTATTTCATGGTATTAACTGCATATGATTCATGAGTTGTAAAACTCTAAATATATTGAGCTATTAATAGCAATGTTCTGAGTGTCTCTGATTGACAGAAAAGACAGAGACTGATCCAGTTAGTAGCCAAGAAGCCTTCAGCACACTTTGTCCCATTTCTTGATTAATACTTCATGGAAGGCAAAATCAAGCTCTTTCTAAAGTCAAGATAAATGGCATCTAATGCTTTCCCCATGATTTCCTACCCCATTATTCTGTCAATAGAAAGACATCCTCAAGGACTGAGGCTGATCTAGCTCTTCAAGAAGCTTCATGTGTTTCCCAGTGAATTACTCCAGCCTTAGGGATTGAAAATGGGATTTTAACTTTCATGCCATATTGTGGAGGAGCTGTAATTTTATGGACAAGGCCTTTTAAACTTTTAAGTAATTGACATCATAACAGCCTTAAGAGCTCTTAAATAAAGACTGAAGTTGTACTTGATATTGTTTCTCATCCCTACACTTTCAATTTTAACAGAGTAATTAAATGTTATCCATACTTGCTTCCCTTTGCTTATCAGTGTTTTCAAATTATAATTGACTTTTTATGTAATGCTACAATGAAAGTTGTAAATTGTCATTTTTGAATAAGATAGCCAGAATTTTTTTTCTACATAAAATGATTTCCTCACTTTCTATAGTAGTTAATATGGCTATAGGATGTCTCTGACAATTTTACCCAAAAATGATAAGAATATTTTTGCATGTCCTCTATTCTTACTTTATACTTTCATGATGCTTGCTGTTCAGCTCTGGTTTAAAGCAGTTGTAGTTATTTGGTAGTATCCATCTTTGCAAATACTCTTCTGGTGCATTATTTGTGTTTCACAATAGTTGATAAGAACTAAATATTTAAGAATAAGCACCAAAAGATCTATCATTTGAATTCATGCATTTTAACTCCTACCCAGACAATTATTGTCTCCATTTTTATCTATATGTGATTTATATTTATATTTGATATGTTTATATTTATATTGCTCCTGTTTTTTTTTCTTTTGGTTTTCCAAGATAGGGTCTCACTGTATCCCAGGCTGACCTGGAATTCACTTTGCAGTCTCAGGGTGGCCTCGAACTCACAGCAATCCTCCTACCTCTGCCTCCAGAGTGCTGGGATTAAAGGGCGTGTGCCACCACGCCCAACTAACTCCTGCTTTTTTTTTTTTTCTTTTTTAATTTTATTGGAGAGCGACAGACACAAAGAGAAAGACAGATAGAGGGAGACAGAGAGAATGGACGCGCCAGGGCTTCCAGCCTCTGCAAACGAACTCCAGACGTGTGTGCCCCCTTGTGCATCTGGCTAACGTGGGACCTGGGGAACCGAGCCTCGAACCGGGGTCCTTAGGCTTCACAGGCAAGCTGTTAACCACTAAGCCATCTCTCCAGCCCACTCCTGTTTTTTTGATAGATGAATTCAAGGTGATTCACATAAGCATATAAAGTCTTAAGTAAGAAAAATGATAAAAATAGATCAAAGGGAAAATAAAGTTGGGTAAATTATACAGCCAGCATGACCTTAGGCAAAAATGTCTGCCAAAGTGAACCTAGGTTTGGGAATGAGCATCTAGAAGAAACCATGCAGAAGACTGGTGGATTGCAAAATGTATAGGGCATGTTGATTCTTCAGGAAAATACTAATATTTTCAAATTAGAGGAATTGGCATAGCTCCATATCTGTTCCATGGCCAGATCTCTAGTTACTGCCCATGGATTTGTAACAGATGACTGAAAGTACAAATGCTAAAATTTAATAGTATAAACGTTTAAATTGTTAAATAGCATCATCATCATAAAAGCACAGCAATGAGTTTTATAGAACTAATACTTATGGGAGATTTCAATATGGGACATACTATCACTCTAAACTCTTCTATAGTGAGATAAATATTCTCTTTGAAGTGGCTTTATAAGAAGTACATGTCAGAATGGCTAAGAGAGCAAGGAATATTTTTCAATTTCACTTTCATTGCTACTGAAGCAATGAGTTCAAGAACTGCTCCCTGCATTATAGTATGGGCCATGGGATAAAAAGCCAGATATGACTGGAGAAATTGCCTCCTTCTTCAAAACAATCAAAGAATTTGACACAGACATGAGTGGAAAGAAAGATCACTTCATTGAAATTGACAGTGACTTAAGTACTGTAGTGGTTTAAGCTGTTTTAACAAAATACCATGAACAAGGACTCAAAATCTAGAGGATTAGAAATCCAAAGTCAAAGTACTGTCACATTTGTTTTCTGTAACTTATTATCTCATTCTGGGTTGCAAATTGCAAAGCCTTCCTGCATCCTCATATGCTGCAAAGAAATAAGATACACTAATCTCTTCCCCTACTTACAAGGACATTAATCAATCTGGAAGCCCATCTCAACAGTATAAAGGTTGCTACAACTTCATCATGTAAATTTGGAGGGGAGTATGGTGGTTTGAATGTGAATGCAGGTCCCCATAGCTTCAGGGATTTTTGATTAACTTTAAGCTTCTGACATAAGTCTCCAGCAGCTTGCTGGAGGAGGTTACACTGTAGAGGTGGATCTTGTAGTCAGGAATAAAGTGTGTTCAGAATCTGTCTGGTGAAGCTTGCTCTTGTTGATTTTCCTTGTTTTTTTTTTTGTTTTTTTTTTTTGTTTGTTTTTCTGTGGATGTATTTATGGAAGTGAGCAAACTTCTTTCACCATGATGGAACTCCTCCTGACTTCTGCAATCCCGAAATAAGCACTTTCCTCCCATAAACTGCTTCTGGCCTGATGTTTCCCCTGCAACAAAAAGTAACTGCAACAGGGGGCTAGGAAAAAAAAATACAGTTTCGTTTCCTTTCTTTCTTTCTTTCTTTCTTTCTTTCTTTCTTTCTTTCTTTCTTTCTTTCTTTCTTTCTTTTCTTTCTCTCTCTCTCTTTCTTTTTTCTTTCTTTTTTTTGAGGTAGGGTCACACAATAGCCCAGGCTGACCTAAATAAAATTCACTATGGAGTCTCAGAGTGGCCTCGAATTCATGGCGATCCTCCTACCTCTGCCTCCCAAGTGCTGAGATTAAAGACATGTGCCGCCATGCCTGGCTAAAATATACATAGTTTTCAATGGATGTCAGCTTTGCACCTTTCTCTACAGAATTTGACAAAAGTAATTGAGCACTTTCCTTTACCTAGGTATCGCTGGTTGGATATATTTTCTGATTATTTCAACTCTCAAACTCTCTACTTTAATATTTCTATCACAATCATGAAAAATAGATAAGAAACTCATTTGATATTAAATAGCAAAACACATAAACACTTTTGTTAGAAATAATGAAATTTGATCTGTACAATCTAAAATCCCAAAGGATGATCACTTAACCAAACACTTTTGTGGTCTCAGACTCTGAGATAGAGTCCTCAATTAATGAGGGAGATTGTTCTTATCCTCATTGATAAATAAGGTTACTAATTATAACATATTGACAAGTAAAGAAGAATCACATTTAACTCTAACTTTTAGGATGTTAATTAAGAGTCTTTTTCATGCCAATTCTCCTCATCAACACTATTATTTTTTTTAACTTTGTGTGTGTGAGAGAGACAGAGAGATGGAGAGAGACAAGACAGACAGACAGACAGACAGACAGACAGACACACACACACACACACACACACACACACACACACACACACACAATGGGAGGTGTTGAGAGCACAGGTGCAGAAGTGAGAGGAAAACTTTGGGTGATAATTCTTACCTTGCATCTGGAGACATGATATTTTGTTCACTGCTAAGAATGGCAACCAAGCTAGATGACCAGTGAGCTTTTGGAGATTTCCTATCTGCACCTCCTGTCACGTGAGGGTCGGACTTCCATGCTTCTATGTAGCTGCTTGAGATGTGAACTCTGGTCCTCATGCTTGAGTAACAAGTCCTTTAACCACTGAGACCCCTAATTATTTTTCAGTTTTCTTTTGTAACAGGTTATCTCCTTACAGTCTTCATATTACATTATTAAATTCAAGCAAAAAATTATAAAATTGATACAGAAACAGATATTAACTATTTGGTGAGTTGTGACAGCCAGAACCTGGCTTTGAAATTAGATCTTTCCTACTAGTTATTTTAATATATCTCCAAAGAGAATCTAAGTTTAAAAAAAAAGTAATATCAACCTCTCTCTTTTTCTTTTCTTTTCTTTTTTTTTTTGTTCACTGCATCTCAGGCTGACCTGTAATTCGCTACGTAGTTTCAGGGAGACCTCGAACTCACAGTGATTCTCCTACCTCTGCTTTATGAGTGCTGGGATTAAAGATGTGTGCCACCACACCCGCAACCTCTCTCCTTTTCAATACGTAAGGTCAGTGTTGGAGGCAACATGAAGCTAGTCTGCTTATCTTCTAATACGCTGAAGCACACAGGCTTATTTTTTAAACATATTTTTCAACCCAATTTGATAGATGAACTAGAGAACTAAATAAGAATGAAGGCTGGGCAATTTTATTCTCATGAAGACATATGTGAGAGTAATTCGGATGGCAAATCACTTATAGGCAGTTTTGGAAAAAAAAATTACAGTATTATATAAAGTACTTCCAGAAAATCATTTCATCCTATCAACAAAGGGTAGGAGTTACTGCTAAACTTGTATTATCTGAGGGCATAACCAGGTCATTCTGGTGCCTGGACTATGAATCTGCCCCCTTGTCAAATACAACAAATTCCCCTACAAATGTCATTTCAAGAGGGAAAATTTTGAACATAAGCTGCTCTGATAGTAAATATAAAATATTTATGTTAGAAGAGGACACATTGAGAATAACCATGGAAAATTCTTGTTCTGGAGATAGCTGTAAATTTTAGAAAAATTCTATAAGTTAAAATGTAGACCCTGTAATAGTATTTTGTGGCACAGATATATTTTGTGATAGTAGCTTTTTAACCTGAAAAAAAAATCAAGTCTTTTATGACTATTACAAATCT